>NC_142629.1:17581666-17927500 GCF_059453375.1 Lepisosteus platostomus | reverse complement strand
TTCTCTTCATCTCTGTCTCCCCAGCGTCTGTTTGCTAGGTGTGCTGTCGCTCATTATCAGCTGGGGATCCCTGGGCGTGGAGCTTGCGGTTTCTGTGGTGGGTATCTCCATCGGAACACCTCACTGCCAGAGAGCACTCTCACACCATGTGAACTCAGGACGTTGCTTGACCGCTACTGAAGGCTTTTGATGTTTTTAGTTATGTGCAGCTGCTGTTGACTTTTACTTCCACTAAATTGGGGCTGAATGGCTGATGCTGTCCGTGTGTTCTTTAGGAAGTGAAACGTAGATGATTCCCTGTGCTGTACGAGTGAACGTCCCATTACTACATGTACTTCACATAAGAATAATAAAAATAAAATGCTCGCCGTGCCCAATTCGGGGGTGGGAGGAGGGAATGTGAGGTGTGTGGAGGAGGATATACATTATTTTTCCCTCATTTACTGTTTCGTGAGTATCTGCCTACGTTCGGTTATCAGTTGGGCAGCACTGGCGTCTCGGAGGTGACGCATTCGGTGCTCTGCTCGGCAGTGAAGACAATCGGGCCAAGGTGAAACCGGTTGTTTGTGTGTGAGAATGCATTTTATGGTCCTGGAGAGTATTAAATGAATCCTTGGTCACAGTCCAGGCGGCTCATTGAATGTGCCAGGTAAATAATAATCAAATCTAATTTCAGTGAAGCACAGCATCCCAGTGGCTGTTGTCATAGTCCTCTTGCCCTTTGATTTATAAAAGACTCTGGGCTGCTCAGTTCATTTCGTGAAGCATACGGCCAGTCAGCTGTGCTCTCCTCTGCGTGAGGTCACTGAATTGTGGAGTGAAGAGGGTGCCAGACAGGTTTAGTTATTTGCCATTAAATGCCATCTGTGTTTTTATGAAATGTAAGCTTGTGAAATTAATAACAGTGCCCATCTCACATGCGATATTACAAAGGCTGTCTTTGCTGAATACACTTCGTAATATATTGACGTCAACGACACTAATGAATCACAAGAGACTTAGTTCCTTAATTTATCCATTGAAATTCCGAGTGGCGGCTTCTCTCGCGATGACAAGCGAGTGGGTCATTAAGAGTCGTGGACAAGCCTGATAAGAATATTTTTAATTTTGTTGCAGAGAAAGCTGGCAGTTGCATGAAGGAAAAGATCATCATAATCTTTAGATTATATTCAAACTAATTCCAGACTCTTAGGATGTTCTGTTTTCCTAATGAGAACATTATATATTGAGTTGCAGATTTATGATATGATTTTGGAATTGAATGTTGTCAAACCTGTTGAAATAAATTAGCTGAGTACATTTACACTGTCACTTGCACTCCTCCCTTAAAATATATTCTATACAGCTGTGTACTTTACATGCATAAATATTCTTTGCAGCTACTGTGCTTTATTTTCATATCTTCTTATGCTGAATTCTTTAAAGAGCTACATGACCCACTTCCTAATCCAGCAGTGTTTGAATTTCTTTTTATTTTAAAACAGAACTAACAACCTGGGACAAGTTTGATCTTAAGATCCAGTTGTTAAAATAAGAAAATGTTGACTGAGAGTAGGTTAACCTTTGTTAGTTCCCAAGACACTGACTTAAAAACTTAAAAATGCTAAATGGAAAACGTTTCTAGTTCTGTGGTTAGTCCTCTTTCTTTGACCTCTTTTGGCTGGGTTCAGGTTTTTGTCCTCCAGTTTAATTATCTCACTGGGCCGAAGTTGTAGTTAGGGTTAACATTGTCTGACACCTTCTGCTGTTTCTCCCATATTCTAAGAGAAACAGACAGGAAATAAAGCAGGCCCATTTGCATTATTTTATTATAACAAGAAATTATAAAATGTTTCACCAGGTCCTGTAAGCACTTAGCAAATTAGAGGCCTTCTGGTTGGATAGGAGGTACCAGCGATGGCAAGCTGTGGTTTTGATTCGATTTTTTTTCCCATGGGCCTTTTCCAAGAGTACAACCACTGCCAGCTCGCAGGTGGACTAGACAGCACACATTTTTTTTACAGCATTCATAATTCAGATGTATTTTTATCACGTACATTTTGTTTTACAGTCATAACAGGAGAGAATGGATTCCTTTCACATCTTTAGAAGAGAGAGGTTTTCCTGACAACCAGGATTTGGCCATTTTCTTTTTCTTTACTTGATTAATGTAAATCCTTCGCCTACTCTCTCTCAAAACTGATTATTCACCCACTGCATTTGAATTTCAAATGGTGACCTCTCCCTGCCATTTCTCTCCTTCATAACCATCTGCTTTACATAAGTTATTTAACCTAAAGATCTGAAGCTTTAGCTGTTGTGTTGTTTTTAGAGATCAGCACTTCTTAATTTAGCTTGTTCTTCCTCCAATTTGCGAAACGTACTTGGCTTCAAGAATTTTAAACATGCTCTGCTTTGTCTGTTTTTGATCTTTCTAGAGTTCAAGTGATTTCTGCGTATCTCCAGACATGTACATCTCCAAAGTGACTGAAGAGAATCAAGTGGTCAACAAAGGTACACAGATTGTTTCTGTTTCTAATGCAAGTGTTTGTTGACTGACACAAGACTTTGCTAAATCACTGTACAGAGGCAAGCTGCGCAAATGGGCTAACACAAGCCTTACGATTCTTGGGTAAGAAGTCATTTTAAAGCATAAACAAAGCATTAACACAAGTAGGACAGACTCATACATCAGTACTTTGCCAATCACCAAATCTTTTAAATAAATATTTTCATGTTGTGTTATTACCTCCAGTTATTCATTTAATCTGCTGATTTAAACAGGTGCAAAGTTTCTATACCTACTGTAACCTAATGTCACCCCTCATTGCTGTGCTTCAAAGATCACAGAGATCGTGATATTTTGTCTTTGTGTTTACTTTATCAGAGTACTCTACAAAACTAGAGATGAGAAGATGCATCTTCATGCGCGTCTTTTCTTGTATGGTTTAATAATGTCAACTCGACAGTCAGCAGGGGAACAGAGCATACATCTTTGTATTGTTAGAGGTTCAAATCCGCATTTTCCTTTTCCCTTCTGCGTCCTTTATATGCTAATGTCTTCAAAAGCAAATGGAGTCTGTTGACATTTGGAGACCCAGATTTCACAGTACAGAACATGTCAGGTTACAGCAGGTTTTGTTTCCCTTTTTCTATAGTGTCTTATAAACAGAGGAAGTGTCTTAAGTTACCTAGTAATGATGTCTCAAAATGACAGCAGTTTTGTTTCCCTTTTTTTCTAAGCACATTAAAACAATATACAGAATACTTTTGTGTTCATATTTTGCTTTGTGAAAGCTTGTTCCCTCTACCAGTAATTTTGATGAAGTAGAAATAATGTATTCAGATTTTTTCAGGTGAACTTATTTCAACGTATTATATATTCAGAACTGTAACAACTGTCCAACTGAATACTATACTACCATGTGAAGGAAGCTGGATGTCACCACCAATAAGAAAATCATAAAAATTAAAGTGTACTGATTGCACAGGTATTCAGTCCCTTAAAGTCAGTGCTTGGTTCAAGCACTTTGGCAACAATTCCGGATGTGAATATGTTTGCCCATTCTTGCTGCTCCAGTTCTGCATGCTCATTCCACTTATTAAAAGCTGATCGGCAACTTTGAACTGATCTTGCAACCTAAACTGTGGTTATCTATCGTACCACTTCATCCGCAACTTGTTTTGAAAGCTCCTCAGTCTTCACGGCTGGTTTATTGTATCACTATATGGGCTGTGCCTTCCAATATCTAACTGAAATAGCAGACACAAATGCCATTACTTTCAAGTAAAACTTCTTTGGTTGCTCACTCAGACCGTGTCTCTAATATTATGACCTTTCAAGCAGATCTTTAAGGTTTTGTAGTTGCTTTGTAGAACTGATGTCGAATACTTACACAATCCAGAATATTCTAAATGAGAAGTTGTATAGTTAAATATCTGAAAATCTGACTTGTTTACGTAATACTGTCATCATTTTTAAGATGAACGGTTTGGAGCTGATTGCGTTGATTTCTTAATATTTCTCATAATAAATAGTTCAAACTGTCATTTTCAAAGTTTAAAAGGGTCAGGATTTCATTCTCAGACAACGTCAAAATGTAATAACTTTGCAGGGGGTGCTGACTTGATCAAAGCGCTGTATTAATTGCGCTACTTGACTCAAAAAGTAAAAATAAAGTGTTCTGCTTTATGTGCATTTTTTTGGGCCTTAGAAAAAATCGGACTGTTCAGTTGATGACAATATGTATAAAGAGCAGATTTGGCAATCGCATTGCCCCAGGAAACAACTCCTTTGTATTGTGGGAACATTCCATGATACGAGGGAATGAACTTGACCTGTCTGGGGGAAATGCAGTACTTTAGGGACTGGGCTGCAAAAAAATGAGAGTCCATTTTTTTATATTGGCAAGAGAAACAATGTGCGTGGTCTGAAAGGAGCGCATCTCATCCCATAAATCAGTACACAAAAAAGCTTTAAAATTAACAGATTTGAGAATGGACTTGAATCTGCTGCATTTTAACTGTTATATTTTAGCTTCTTAGCTAGGGCGTGTTACTTATTACCTGGGCGTCAGGGTAACACAGTGGTTACCAGTGCTGCCTCACAGCAGTGGGGCCTCAGGTTCTGTTCCAGACCTGGGGTGCTATCTGTGTGGAGTTTGTATGTTCTCCCTGCATTGGTGTGGATTTCCTCTGGGTGATCTGGTTTCCTCGTACAGTCCAAAAACAGAATAAGTGGCTTCTGGGGAAACGGGGCCTGGTGTGAGTGTGTTTGTGTCTGTGTGCTCTGTGATGGAGTGCAGTCCCGTCCTTGTGCTTGCTGGGATAGGCTCCAGCTCTCCCATGACCCTGAACTGGGAGGTGGCTATAAAATGGATGGATGTCGCTTATAACCATCTTTGAGTCCAGAGTTTGCGTGCTCTTTGTTTATCAGCTCAGCACCAGAATGTGTCAGAACTACCTTTTGAGAATACTTTATCTTGTACTGTTGTAAAAACCTCTAAAAGTTTAGTCTTTTGATGGTTTTCGAGAAATTATTACTCGATATTTACGGAGGGGAGATTTTAGAATGTTTTTTTTTTTTTTTGGCTCATGTGCAAAAGGGAGACCATTTGTTCTTCAATCCTGGACTGAGAAGTACTGCATCTACAGAAACTGCCTATTAAAATGAGACAGAAAGTTAGACTATTACATCGAAACATTTCCTCTTCTTTTAGTGTAAAATAAATCATTTTCCCCTCCCACTGGAGCCAGCGAAACATAGTACTGTTATTCTTGGGATGCTAAAATTATGTTGCCTTTATTGTGCAATGCCAGGTCTGTGTTATGCTCTAAACGTGACTATAAATGGCCTATTCAAGCTACAGCAAGGCAGAAATGTGGATGTTGCCTTGCATTTTAAGTGTCGCTGTAGTTCCTCCTACTTTTCCTTGGGGGTAATTGAACTATCTGCTTCTCTTATGAGCTGTAAAATTGGCAAAGGCAGAACCCAGGGGGGGAAAAACGCATAATAGAAATGCAGCAAAATGAAGGAGAGATGGAAGGAGGTGGGGAGGATCATGCCTGATCCTTCGTGTGAGTCACCTTCTGACCTTCAGTCTGCCAGGCCTTTCAGTAAATACACAGACTTTCCTTTCTCTTCTTAGCTCTCGTTTTTTCTGGCCTTCGTTTTCTCTGGGCAGCAGGTTTAAACCTGTTTCAGCTCGTCTCTCCTGTTTGTCATTTCCCTGAGGTTTTACACCATTGTTACCTGATGTTCGAGTAACGATGATGAAAAAGCAGCAACAGCCTCTTCATTTTCCTCAGACAGCCTTAAGTTATTTTCTTGAAAATAGGAATTTGAGGCACGTTTAAGGTTAAACTACCAATGACCAGTTTGACCAATATGTACAGTAGGTGATCTTTTTATTTAATATCCATTCCTGGATCATTGAAATACTGATGGTACAGATTTATAGCCTATTTTGTGAGACTCAACCACTCCACTGAGTGCTGACTTTGAATTGAATTCTTAAAATGCAGGAAAATGTTTGTCACTGAAGAATATAAGTATTCAGATTTAGTTTCTTCTTTTGTTAGTCTTTGCTCTGTTTTTTTTTAGCAGTGGGGAGTGAGCTTGTAAGTGGGGAAAAAAACACTCTTTTTTAAAAACTGCCATAAACATACAATTATATCATGTGTTGCTTCAGACGATAATAGATTGCAAAGGGAAAAAAAGTCCTCCACCCTTATTTAAAATAGATAAGCTCATGTTGTTTCGGGTTTTTTTTTACATCTCTGGAAGTGTGTTTTAATAATCAGGAAGGGAGGAAAATGGTAACACATTCAAGGCCAGAGTTTTGAAAAATGTCTTTGTTTCTGTGTCTGTATGTGGCACAGATAAGTGATTCTTTTTCTGTTTACATATCCTTAGGCTATAAATCCTTTACTAACTCTTCTCTCTCCTTAATTAGGTCATTTCATTTTGGGGATTTTTGTCAGCTCCCTTTATTTTCATTCAGATTATAGCAATTTGCCCTTGAAGTGCTTCCTAACTCACTGGAATGAGTATCCGGGGAGAAAAATTTAAACAAGGTGAAGCCTGGCCTTCTGCTCTACTCCATAGCTTGTCTCTTCTCCCGGAACAGTTTTGGAATCACAGCAGCCTTATAAATCTAATTTGCTTGCAGTCTGATCAAATTTGCAGTTGTTCTCCAGGGAACGAACTAGACATATCATTACTGTAAAAGCCTAACAGCTGAAGTAATCATTGTGCCTGTCATTTTATTAGTTGACCTGTTTTTTTCCCCTGTTTGCTTCTCATCAGGTATCTTAATGACGGGATTATTAGCATTACTATGCTACACATGGAAGATGATTATTCGATTACTATTAATACAGTCATCCTTAAGGCATTTCATTATGTTCTAAAAGGACAGACCATTGAATTTAGAACATATAATCTGTAAACGATATCAGAAATGTTTACAGAAAAATCAAGATCTTGTTTTTCCTTATCCCACCAAGTAATTGCAAACTTTACAAAGCAAATGTTTTAAGAAGGAGTGAGCAATATTGTGAATGGGTGATACAACTATCCAATTCCCTGAGATGAGTGATGTCCCCAGGGGCTGGAGATGTGAGATTGTTGATAGATTCCGGTAAGACAGTTCTTGTCCCCACAAGGCTCCATTCATCCATTTTGCAGTTGGGCTGTTATTAGATATTTATTCTAATTTTACAGTGGGTTGATTGATTTTTTAATTGATTTCTGTAAAGATTAGATTTGGCTGTAGCACAGCTACAAGAAGATGGATTGGTTTCCTCCTGCAGAATTTGCTCTGTGAACTATTTGTTTTGCGTGGACACTGTAATGTGCATGGGAAGTGTTGCACCCCCACCTGCTACTTTCGTTCGGTTAATTGTGATGGTCTTTGTAGTGCCCTAAAAAAATCTAATGCTGAGAGAATTTGACATTGCAGTACAGTACAAGTTTCAAGGTCTAATGGGTTGTCAGATTGTTCTGTCCCAGATGAACGATGAGAGTGTCATTTCAAGCAGCATAGCGTTCTTTTATTTTGATATTTTTTAAGATGGAATGTGCCTCTCAAATCCAAAATTAAATATTTGTAAGTGGCTGGGATGGTGTTTAGACCTTTGAAGAAATTGCACTTCAAATATCTTTTTTTTATGGCGGCACAGTGGTGAGCATTCCTGCCTTACAGCATTTGGACCATGTGTTCAATTCTGCACCTGGGGTGCTGTCTGTGTGGAGTTTCTATGTTCTCCCCATCTTTGCATGGGATTCCTCTGGGTGCTCCGGTTCCCAGAGAAATACTGGGAGGTTCATTGGCTTCTGAATAAACTGGCCCTGGTGTGAGTGTGTGCGTGTCTGTGTCTGTATGTGGCCTGCGATAGCCTCTGACCTTCCTTGCGCAGAGGAGACGATGCCTGCTGGGATAGGCTTCGTCTCCTCTGCGACCCTGAACTGGCAGAAGTGGTTAGAAAATGGATGGATTAAATATCTAATTCTCATAGGTTCTCATAATTCTCAAGGTGCCCGTTGTTGCACTCTTGGGTTCATGTTGAGACCCCTTTCCGAGTTCCCTTTGTTTCATATTTTTAAATGTCAGCTTTGGAAAGGTCATCTCATTTATTAGACTTGTCCGTCCTCTCTCTATACTGTCCTCAGACCTGCCCGTCTATGACGAATGCAGATCTGTCATTTGATAGGCATACTGTACGATCAGGCAGAAAGACCTTCAATTTACCTTTTAGAAAAATACCAGTATTTTATTTTGTGGGCTTTTTGCATTCATTCCCTTTTTTCAGGTCGTCGAAACTTCAGTTTATTTGGGGTTTTTGAAATGGTGGTCCTGGTTTCAGGGTCTGAGAAGTGAAAAAAGGAAGAATTCCTCTGAATTCAGATGTTATAATATCCAAATGGGGATTAAATGATCTTGCTTACTGTTATTAGTCTAATTATTTAGAGATACATGGTTAATACCTGACGAGGCTTCTCCTTCTTGATGAGTCTGTAAAGTTTACAGTTGAAGATGTGTATACTCTTGACCTGAGCAGATTATTCTGTCATCCACAGGTCTGGCTTCAGTTTCATTATACTTCATAAAATGATAATATCTGTGGTCAGAAAAGAGATTACTTCTGTCTTCCAATTACTGGAATCTTATGACTGTAACAGGTGTGCACTGAATCCTCAACTCTAATATGAATGTAGTTTTTAATGAGACTTTTTTATTTTATTCAGCATGCATTTCTATGTTTATGACAGTACTAAGAGTGAAAATACTATTTCAGTCTTCTAAGCCTACAAAAGGGAAGTCAGTGAGGTACCAAGCTAAGCACATATTTCTAAGCAAGGCTACATTATTTAAAAGTGATTAAAAATTCAGATATCACATCACACACCATAAATATACCCATAGAAATGGAAGAAATAAAGCATTAGTATTACAATTACTGCCCTTGTGTCATTGAAAAGGACTTTTTCATATCTATTTTCTGAAGTCCAACAGATGGTGATTTAAATGTAACATTTAGTGATTTTTGTTTAAGTTGGGTGATGCTGTAAGTATCTCTTTGGGTACAAAGGGAGTTATTATTCTTGAAAAACTTCTTGTGCTGAGAAAGTGTTTTTTCTGGCAGTTTTTCACCTCTTATCAGACAATACCCTTCTTGTGCGGTTGCACTATAATTTTTTCTTATCGGTGCTTTAATTTTTTTTGTATGGCTGTGCTGCCTCTTATTTTAGATCCCACAAGAAATGATAAATGCATCATTTGAAGTTATTACATATTAAGTAGTAATAAAACCTATAAACTGAGAAGCCCATTCAGATTGTTCTGTATGACTATCCATGGATATAAATTAATAGCCACTTTATTTTAGTTGTCAGTGGCATGATGACATTGTTTATTATGCAGACAAGATGTAAAATAGCTCAGCTATAACTGGGCTGGAATACAGAGCTCCTTCTAATAAATCTCTTTAATGCTTTTCTGTTGCTGTAACCAGCTCACAGCTAGAGGTGTGCATGCATAAGAATCAATCCCTGGATCAATCTTGATTCCTATGTGTAGTTACACAATTTAAACAGAATCCACATAGCCACTAAGGCATGTTTTGATCTACCCCACATTTGACTAATAATGGGCTGAATATTTAAAATTGTGCATTTAAATGTATAATTGCAAATGTATAAATGCAACTTTTTTTCAGGCAGAAAGTAATTAAAAAGGGTTAATCAGAGTGCAATTGAGTGTTCAGTTAAATAACCGAGAAACCATCTGGTGTGCAAACCATTGGACACTGGGGTGTTGAGGACAAGGATTAGAAAACCTCATATGATCTCTCATCTGCAGAGGTGAGAGGATTCTCTGTAGCACAGGATGTAGGATCTCCGGCCTTGGTCCTGGAGGGCCAGTGTCTCTGCAGGTTTTCGGCTCTAGTATAGCGTTTGATGCTTCTCTGTTGGGTTCAGTAAAACTATTTTACTCATATCACCACAATCTGGATTATTAATAGAAATTTGGAACAACATTGGTCCTAATACAGATATCTGGGGTACACCGCTAATTTTCTCCAATCTGATGCCCCATTATGTGTACTTGTGCGTTTTCTATTATTTAATTTGTTTTTGGTCTACAACAAGCGTGGCTTTGTTTGCCATTCGAGAATTAATATTTGAGGAGTGTCATCGAAAGCATTTTGTAAATCTAAATATATGATATCACTGTAAAATATATAATCACAATTGAACTCGAGTTTTTTTTCCTGCTTTAAAGGTTAAATGTGGACACACATGGAAAACAGGTTAATTGTGGAAATGCTATTAATTTAAGGCTAACCATGGAGAATACAGTATCTGAATGAAGCTGCCTTTGTTTTACATTTAATTCAAGAGTTGATTTGTTCATTTTCTTATGTTTCCAATTAATGCAGCTACAGTAGAATGTTCTGGTCTTTTTATTCAGCAGAAGTGGCATGCGGTAGTTTATTTCATGGAGTAAACAATGCCTTTTGTATGCTGTGATCTTGTGTTATTGTATTTATCTGATTTAGTACTCTTGCATCTTGTACATAATAATTTTCTGCATATTATTGATTCTGTCTTCTACTGACTGTAAAGAGTGTGGGTTTGTTATAGATTGTGAATTATGCATCTTCTTGTTTAATTTTATGGGTGACCCTCCTTGCTCTTATGCTGCAGATTTAAAAAATATATGTTTTTATAACTCGTGTCCCTTTGTTGTAGAATGTTTTACTCTTGTACAGTAGGTATCATAACTGGTATAGCATCTTAACATTCTGGGTAGAGGCCTTCAGTTCTGTGTTACCTTCAGTAAATGAAGCATTGATTGTACTGTAATCGATTTAAATATAATTGACTAAGCAGAGAACAGTACAATAGTCAATAAAAGCTTAAAATGACCTATTCAAACTCTAACCTCACGTTGAGCGGTAGTTACTTGTTTGTGAATGTTCTTCAGTTTACACCAACAAACGCTACAAAAATTATTTAGTTTTTGTTGTCTTTATTTCTTAATGAACTGTAAAGATGTAGTGAGATCAGTCTGAAATATTTAAGCTCTTTTTGTTACAGAAATATGTGATGAGACAGTTGTAGCAAAAACTGTACTTTAAGGTGATCTTGGTATTGGCTTAATGGGCTAACCCTTTAATCCTCTTCATTACTTTTAAGTGCTTTACAGCAGATGGGTTCTGTTTTGTCAAGGAAGTGCAGTTCAGATGTGATCTTTCAGCATGATCAGAACAGAGTACCCTAGCCTTTTCTTTTGTAATGTTGCCACTCCCTTTGTTTAGTTTGTGTATTTATTTTGTGGGCAGTCAGACTCATTTAATTATTAAATAATTTACAGAGGAGTATCTTAAGTCTTATTGCTACTCCAAACCATAAACCAGTTGAACTTTTACCTTTGCAGCATAGTGTGATATACTTCATGAGTCATACCCTGTGTGTGATGTTTGTGGAGATACGAAGTGATTTCGAAGAACAGCCTTGTGAATAGGCTTTTTTGTTTAACTTTGTGTGTTAGTCTGTCGTGAATGCATGGTTTTATTTCAGATCTTTCGAAAGCCGATTTCTCATCCAGGACCTTCATGGATAAAAACGATTTTAAAACAGAGCACACTAAAATACATTGTAATTAATAGTAAGTAATAGTCAAAATGGTTTGTGCTTTTGTGCAGTTACCTTCACACCTGGAAACAGCAAAGCCTGAAAAGAAACAGAGCCAGTTGTATTTAAATGGGGTATTTTGTTCTTCAACTCGATATGCTTTCGGGCTTCAGGTCTCATTCCAGCTGCTCACTTTACATCATAATAGAACTCAGGGTTTTGAATTCTGTGCTAAGGTATACAAGAGACAAATGATAACAGAAGCCCAAGATCCATTATTTACAATTCTAGTAGGACATCTCTGGAAGTAATGTCTTATGTTTTAAAGGCAGAACATCCTTAATTTTATATAACAAATTAATGGTTCTATGACTAGGTAGCAGTGTCTTACTCTCCACTGAACTTATTTTCCCCCTTTTGTAAGTTAAAGTATTATATATAGCACATTTTTTTTGTCAGATTTCCCAGGGAGACAATGATTATGCGCTTGTAGTTCTGTAGGAAATGAGTTTCTGTCACAGATGTGAAAAGAATGCGTTACCATTTCTGGCAGGAAGCTTTAATTATTGCTTACAAAGCACAGGGTTTTCATCTGAAAACTCTTAAAATCTCCAGTTCACTCTCTATTTTGTTTCTGTAAAAAAATACAGCTAAGATGATCTGGTATGAGTGTTTATTAGTATAAATTAAGTCATCTGAAACCAGGAAGAGACTGTCTTTGCCTGGCTGCCCTTATGAATATATAATGAAGTAGGCAATTTGGCAGGTATGGCGAATCACATCCAATTTGAGCAAATTACATTTTTATTTAAATGTGCTACAGTAACTAAGGGAGTAGGGCATGTCGGAGAGTGAAAGGCAACAGGCCTTCTTGTCCTCAGTGGATTGATGTGAGCAATGTTGCACATCATTTTTATGGATCTCTAGGCAGCTTTTTCCCAGGTTGTTTTTCTAGGGAGCTGTCTAATACAAGGACATAAAGGAAATAAGAATTTATCGGAACACCCTCAGTCATGGCATAGTGCCATTTTTTTCCCACTGGATACTGCCCCTACAGTTCATCTTTTGCTCAGAAATGGTCCTTGCAGGTTTCTTCTGGAAAGTAGTAAATGGAACCTGGGGGAGAAACTGAGAAAAATTGGGCTGTGGTGGTAAGGAAGTGAGAGACAAGTTTATGCATCATCTGATCTAGTGGGAGAAGCTACCAGGTACCAGGCAATTTGCAGTAAAGGCAGAAAATGAAGCTCATTAGTTTGCATGAGGGTAACGGCTGTATGTTACATCATTGTAAAAACTTGTAGTTGCTGCTTCAGGCTTGGTGAGAAACGTGTTCTTTCCAGTAATTAATGTAAATGTTTGTAAACTTTATCTTGTGTCCATTATAGACATGTACAGAACTTGTTGTTGTAAACCAATGCTTGAAACCTGTGTTGCAAACTGTAGAGTTTGTGTTCTGGAGACTTTTATATGAAAGTTTACTTTCATGCATATATTTATGTACCTTATCCCCCGCACTTCTGTTTCCTGAAGAAATCAACACACAATTAAGCATAACAAACATGCCTCATAGAACGTGAACCAATTATCTGTACACCATTAAAATCATTTCTTAAGTTCAGTTACCCCTCTGTACGTGTGTGAAAGGTAACGCAGGACACAATCTAAGAGTTGAATTCGAACTCTTTCATAGCATGTGAAACTGTATTAATTGACTTTTCAGTACAGCTGCCTCAGAAGTCAGGAATAACAATGAGCACCCATGCTTACGTTCTGCTTTTAATGTCTTTCAGACATTCTGGAGTATTACCTGAAATGCAGCTTGGGCCTGCCAAACCCTTTTCAGCAGGTAAGTCTGCTCAGTTCTTGGTAGTTCCATTCTTCCATCTTTCCATCATTCATTTTCGAACCACTTTTTCCAATTCGGGGTCACGGTGGGGCTGTAGCCTGTCCCAACAAGCAACAGGCACCCGGCCGGGTACACCTTGGACACCAGGGTCCACCAGTCCATCGCAGGGACAGACACACACACGGATACAGTACAAACCAATTACACATGCCAGCATGTCCTTGGACTGCGAGAGGAAAGCCCCCTAAAGGAAACTCACTCAGACACAGGGAGAACGTACGAACTCCACACTGACAGCAACCCAGGTCCAGAACTGAACCCAGGTCGCTGTGAGGCCGCAGTGCTACCCACTTCATCACTGTGCCACCCCAGCTACATATTTAAGACGCCTAATTGACTTGACCTGGTAGTGCCTACAACAAAAATTTGCAGTGCAAGAAATAATTACATGGTAGTTAATTACCTTTTGGAGCGCTCACTTTCAATTACCATTTCATCAATAGCAAGCTAAAGATGTGTTTGCCAGATTTATCAGATAATTGGCAGTCATCCATGTAATACATGCACATTCCATCAAAGAGGCCCACTGGTCTCCTTAAGTCTAACAAATCCTTGGTAATGATCTCATAATTTAGGATGAGTGATGCATTATAAATTAAATGTAACTGCAGTTGTCAGATTTTAGTGCCCACTCGTTCATTTAATTGAACCTGTTGCAGGTCAAAGTAGGATCCACTAAACCTTGTTACAAGGAATCACTGAAAAAAAGAGTTCAAAGCCAAAGAAAATGCATAAGTAATAAATGAAGGTATGAGGGGATGTTCACTGAGGACTGGTTAAATTGTCATACGTCATCTGTCAGTTTATATAAAAAGGTGACAGTACTGTTGGAGGTACAAATTGAGTACCAATTAAATACATTATTGTCAGATGCACAGAAATACGTTTTTCTTATTTTTCTTGTTTTTTGATTGATTTAGGACTAATTAAAGGGGATCTGCAACGCTGTTTTTGTAGTTTAGGGTCAGAAATAATCAGCATAGCTTAGTGCATTTCAGACCACAGTGAAAGTAAAATGTAACGTGTTAAACCTCCAATTTACATCACAAAATAGCTGCCATTTCCAGGTATGAGCAGTGCCATGGTTTGCGATTCAGAATGAGGCAACAAAACATCTGGTGATGTGAAGAGGCCCTAGGACACTGTAAACATGCAGGCTTGTGAATACAGCTCTAGAAATATGGCTCTCAACTTCGAGCCCTGTAAAGTTAGGAGTAACTGAAATCAGACATGTATTTAAAAAAGCCAAATAGTTTCGATTATTTTTTTGCACACAACATATCAGCTATCAGTGGGGAGGAGAGCAGATTAATGCAGCCAATATATAGATGGGGATTATGAGGAGGCCATGATTGGTAAAGGACAGGAGACATTTGGCCAGAACACCAGGGTAACACCCCTACTCTTTTCAAGAAACGCCCTGGGATTTTAATGACCAAGGAGACTCATCTGAAGGATAGTGCTTTTTTTACAGCTGTCCCCATCACTGTACTGGGACATTAGGACCCACACAGACTGTGGGGTGAGCGCCCCCTATTGGTCCCACTAACACCTCTTCCAGCAGCAGCCTCAGCTTTACCAGGAGTCTCCCATCCAGGTACTGGCCAGGCTCACACCTGCTGGGCTGCCAGTGGTGAACTGCAGGGTGTTCTAGCTGCTGACAAAGCAGTGGACTCACTGCAAACTATAACATTCCCTGAAAAATGTTATTTCAGCACTACAATTGAATGCAAAACTAGGATCCAATTGTTATGCCTCCTTTCTATCAAGATGATTCAGAGTTCTGCTGGCAGAGTGAAGCGAATATTGTATTGGTTATATACTTCAGGAGACAGTGATGTTTGAATGCACAGATTTTCTCAAATATTAATGCATTTTAAAAGCTGGGAGAGCATATCTGCAGCTTGCTTTTAACGGATTGGAGACTTTTCATTCTTCATAAGCATGGCTGTGTTTGTTTCAGGTTTGTGCGCACACACACTGTTTGCTGTCTTTCCTCCTACATAAATAATGCAGAATAAACCTTCACTCACCAGAAGCTAATGTATTAACACATTCTGAGGTGCAAAAAGGATGTCTTATAGAGCTCACGAATTATTGTAGCATGCTTCACTTGCAGTATCTTTGGTATTCAGCTTGTTTACTTTGGCAAAAGGCATTTGCAAAGTTTTTGTTTTTATAATTACTGCTGAGAGACTTCAATGTTGTTTTTTTCTCCTGTACCCAAACTGCATCGTCAGCTGCTAGAGTTCCATTATTCAATTTTCCAGTGAGGAATGCTCACATTCCATATTTCCTGCATTCCGGTGGATAGTGATGGATGGCTTGTCTTTGAACCTATTGCAGAAGCTGTCAGGAAGTCACAAAGCCTTGGTCGAGATGCAGGACGATGTGGCAGAGCTGCTTCGCTCAGCAGCTCGTGAATATCCACAGACCAAGGTGTGTATCGACTACAGCACTGCGCTCTAATGCTGGTGACTAAGGGCCTCCATCTCAAAGGCCACTGAGAGCTTCCACACTTGAGAAGGTGCAGCTTTTCAGTTTCCATCAGGATTGATAAACACCAACCTTTTCTGGGTGTTTGAGTAATTGCTGGGTCTTGAAATAATTCTTAATTGATGTTTTTCTTCCTAACATGTTGGAAATGCAAACCATGGTAAAAAAAAATAGTATTTAACCCTCTGTAAGAGATGGATATTAAGGGGAAATAGTTATTAGGAACATATTGTATTGGGAATATTTTCTATATTTCTATTTTAGATCTTTCAACAAGTGTTTTGAGTTCATACTGCATTTAGTGTTTTCTTTTAGTGTTTTAGTGTTCCAGAAACTAAATTGTACATAAAAAACAGAAACCAAAACATTTTGGCAATGGCATCTGAAACCTAAATATTACTTTAGTAATAGTGCATTTGCGAAAGGAATACCCTTATGCTGTAAATTATACTAAGAAGGCAGTCTTTATCTGCTGTGCTTTTAAAACTAAACCAGTTAAAGATAGATTGCTTTGATTTTCACTTCTGTGCAATCCCTTGAGAGCAAATGTTCAGAGAAATATGTTTACAGTGCTGTTTTTTCATTATCCAAAACAAGAAACATTGTGATTTTACATTAAGTATATTACTTAGTGAATATGATGTATAGAATATAGAAGGTAATATATCAGTAGCAATTTATGGGAAAATGCAGCTCAGTAACAAAGGAAGAACACAGAAAAATTATCCTTTTTAATAATTGATGGAATTAAGAGATCCAGTGTCATTGTTTTTCATGACATTCAAATAACAATAAAACAGCTGAAATTATAAGAGCTATACTGTAGAATTATTTTGCATGACCAAAAGGGTTTATCCATAATGCTTTCATAGAAAATAAAATGATCTTGACAAGTTTAGCTTTGAAAAAATAACATCTGCCTGGGGTTTTTTTTTCAGATTGTAGTCGCTTGAAAGTTAAAAATGTCCTGAACAGTATTTCTGCACTTGAGAATACCTCCACAAATTGGGGAAAAAAGCCACATTTTACTGCTCTGAGTTACAATTAGACGGCAGTCAACTGGTGGTTTGTCTTCTTCCCGTTTGGCATTTGTCTCTCTTTATTTTAGATACACATCAACACCCAACATGTGTGGTGTAATTATGACATTACAGGAAAGTGGGGGGTAGCTTGTTTTACAGGAGTTTTTTTACAATGAATTTATTTTCCAAAAGATGGATCATTATCAGGTTATGTAGGTGGGTTGGAAGGGTGATAAATGGAATTGTTTTTCTGTGTTATTTTGTAGAGACAGTGTTACACAAAGCTATTACACACATGTAAGAATGTTAACCTTACTGACCTCACAGCGATTTCTGCCCATACAGCTACGTTCAGTTTCTTTTTGTACCTTTTTTTTGTTTCTGTAGGGCTGTCTCCTTCTCTCTCAGCGAATAGTGTTTTTGTTCTCTGCTGATCTCTTAACTCTCCATACTGTTTAAACAAAAAGTGCTGCCTGACACTTTTTGGACTCGCGGAAAAGAAAGAAAGGAATCCATTTCACTGGAATACATTTGTGGACAGTGCTGAGTTTACTAAAAGGGAGACCTGTTTACCACAGGTTTCAGGGAACTTGTCAGTTTTGAGTTCTGAAGTTTTTTTTCCCCCCTAAGTTCTGCTCTTGTGAAAGTCATAAGCTGCCTCATTTTTCTAAAAAAAAAAAAGAAGTCGTGTGGTGCTGTGACCCAGGCCCCTTGTATACAGTTCTTCCAGGTTTTCATTGCGGTTTGGTACTTTTCTGTACTGTTTATAAAGTGTATTTCTGAATCATGGTGTTACTGAGAAATGAAAAAAAAAACATTAAGAATCTTCATCTGAGGTGTTACTCTGGGAGGAAATGCTTGCCAGAGAGGTGAACTGGTGTGCCTCTGAGGGTTTGAAGGAGACTTTTTCCATGTACCGATGGTTTGTCCACAAGGCACTTGTACTAAAATTCATTTCTCGATTTGTTTGGATTTGTCACGCCTTTAAATCTGTGCCGCAAAGAGAGAAATGCTCCTGGTGGTGCTTTCGTTCACTTCTTGTTGCCCATGACAGCTTTGCTCCCGTGCTTTCAGAGAAATTTGGAACAAATCCAAGGGGTGTTGAACTCGACTGAGATTGGCCTGCACCAGCTTACTGCCCTTGTGGACTGTCGCAGCTTGCACATGGTGAGTGACTCTTGCATTATGTCTGCTCAGCGGAGCTCACTTTTTAATGAACTATTCAGGAGCAAGCACAATAAAAAGACTTTTGGATCCTTTTTTTTTACCTGTTCTGTTCAGGGCCATAGTCCCAAGTAAACCAAAAGCTTCATTGAAGTCTGCCCGCAAATCATTTTAAGAGACATTGCCCAGTCAACTGCTGTATTGTACCTGTAGCGTTCATACAGATGTATGATTGACAGATGTACATATCCCAAGTGTAAATATCCCTAAAGATCACTCTTTTGCTTCTCCTAAAGGAAATGTACTGAATATTAAAAAGCCTTTTGTAAACTTCACCAGCAAGGACATTTCCAAATTCAGGGGAGAGCTCTCTCTTCCTTCTGTGAAGTGAGCAGATTAACGAGGCAAATCATTCGAGATGCAGCTATAGGCCAGTCATCTCGTTAATTAGGACCCATTAATTTCAGTTAATCATCTGTGTGACTGTTGAAATGAAGCAAACCTGTTGTTCAGTTACCTTCATGGTTTGATAGACAGAGCCTTCCTGGTGAGATCTTTGCATATATGGCTGTGTTCCCTGGTAAGAGTGCTGACTGCCTTGGGCTTGACTGTTTCTCATTGTCTGCACTGGGGCAGTTCTTCTGCATTGAGCTCAAGTAGGCCGGGATCCATCAACACCAGTGGGATTCACGTTAGTACACCATCCTCACTTCTTTAGATAAAGGTCAATGAAAAATCACAGAGGAGCAAAGGTTTCTAAAAAAAAAACTATATACATGGATATGTCACGTATGTATTTTATAAAGCCCTCACACCTTTCCGGTTGGTCAGCTTCGTTCTTCCTCATAGGGTTCTGGTTGTCTTTACATTTCTGCCACATTAGTCAAGTCATCCCGGTAGCTCACACACCTAATAGATTTCTGCAACAACCTTTCCTGCCACCAGCAGGGAAACCTGAAATGGAGGAGTCGTGAAAACCAAACTGAGCGCAGGGGGCTTGTTCTTACACAAAGGGCTGTGGGGGTCTGGAACAAACTGTGTTTTGTCAAAGCCGAAACCCAGGCTTATTTAAATGGACAGCAACATGGGATCTTCATATCAGTGAGCTACTTGTACCAGACGAGCCGCATGTTTTTTAACCTTCCTCATGTCCTTGTGTTGTTCTTGTGTAGGACTATGTGCAGGCTCTCACGGGCCTGTGCTACGACGGGGTGGAGGGCCTGATTTACTTGGTGCTGTTCTCCTTTGTCACCGCGCTGATGTTCAGCTCCATAGTCTGCAGTGTCCCTCACACCTGGCAGCACAAGAGGTAAGACTCGCGAGTTACTCAGGTACCACCTCTCACACTGATCAGTCTTTGTGTGCAGCAGGACAGCAGGTGTTGGCTTGGTTTTGTGTTGGGAGTAACTCGCCAAGCACCCTGGAATACTGTATGTACCTGCCTGAGCACTTGAATTTCCAGCAATTTGGCTTCACAGCTGGGACCACCAGATTAGAGACAATGCATACAGTATGATGAGGTGGTGGGGATTTCTTACTGCTTGGTCATAGAAACACAAAGCTTTAGCTCAGAATCAGTTTTGCAGAACATGCATTAATCTGGCAGAAGCTAGAGGTAGACCAATGGGAAAGTAAGGTCTTCAGTTCCTGCTTTTGTGCAGTGCATGTTTAAAGAACGTTTTTGTTCCATGACTATCTTGAATAAATAGATTTGAAGTGATGCTTTCCATTTACTTCTTGTGAAAAGCCGACAGGGTGAGCTCTATAAGGGTGGTAGCTGAATAGGTCACCTTCAGAACGGATACACATGTGGCACTAGGTGCAATAAATGTTGTAATCCTTGCGTGACAGCGTGGGTTAAGTCTGTGCTCTCATGTTTCATGCTACAGTGATCTCCTGCTGAACTAAAATGGATGGTGTAGCTAGTATGTGACACAGGAGAAAATCACATTTTTAAAGCATCTTGTGGGAGTTGCATATTAATGTCTTTTCAGAGAGGGAGAAACACTGTGTTGTTTTTGGAGCAGTCATACAAATCATTAGAATTTTTTGTCTTTTCTTTAATGCTTGCATTTTAACTCTGTGTACACAATAAGGTAGCTGGCTTGAAAATTAGCCCATCAGTAAATATTTCCTCTAGCGGATGGTGTTGAACATTAATTGATGGACAGGGACAATATCAACCTCCCAGGATAGTCCACTGTTCAGTATTTCGGAAGATGGTACTTTGTATTTGCACACAGTAAACCACAACCTGACCTTAAAGGTATGTACAGTAGGTAACTTTCCAGGGTAGGAGGAAAAGGGAATGCTGAGGTGTGTATGTATGAAGATGTTGAAATTGTAAAATTTTAATTTGATGTGACATATTTATAGAATGTGCAGGAAGTCATTGTTGGTAAAAAGAAAAATACCCAGCGTCTTTATTTGCTGCTCTACACTTGATTGCATTTTAGCACGCTGATGTGTACACCACTGTGATCTGTAACTGAAGGAAAATGGATTTCTGGATCTCTGTGTTGTTTGTTTGCTTTAATGGCAATTTTAATATTTTCATTGTGGATTCTTTTGACTCGCATAAATTAAAAACAGAAAAATGAAGACCAACAATAATTTTAAGTGTTGTACTTAAGAAACTTCCTTGATGGCAAATACTTGTTTTTAAATCTAATATCTTTAACCTTAGAACAATAAAAATAAATTAGACCATGTCCTTCTGCATAGGTGAAGTAGAGATGGATAGAAAATTGCTGGTGTTATGAAGTGAAGGAATGGTTTTCTTTTTCAGACACCACACCACGTTGCCAGTACAGGGGGTATATAATTTATATTATTATGAAGGGGGACTGGGAGACCGCTTCAAGGAACATGTCAGGGCTGTGAGGATCAAAGATCTCTCCACGCCCATAGTTTCTCATTTCACTTCTAATGGCCACGATCATACTGATCTCTCCATCTGCGTTATCAAAGAGAGGTTCCTCAATTTCTATTGCAGAAAGACATCCGAAACCAAAATTATCCTGGAACTAGGATCACACCTTCCCCCTTCTCTCAAGGACAGACCCGTTTCCTTCTAATCCTCTCTATTCATTTGCAGGTTTTGACTTCACACCTCTCTCGGCTTCACAACACCTGCCCACTCTGCCTCTCTCCACTCCCGGCTCCCCTGTCCTCCCCTGCTTTATCAGCTGCTGACTTTCCTCTCTTTCTCAGACCCAAAGAAGGCTCCACAGCCGAAACATTGTGTTTCTTTTGCTCTCTTTTCAGTATGGCATAAACCTTTCTAATTTCTAAACAAGTCCACTAGATGGAGACAGATGCGGTCAACTTCAGTTCTCTAGCTCCTGCGCTTGTATTCTTCCTGACACTTCGCCTTCGTTGTTTTTCAGTTTTAAGAATGCCATTTCTACATATGGAGTAGCCATTTGATTTTGCCCTTCAGAGAGTTTCACAAGTTCGTTTTCACACTCCTTTCATCCTCTGCTGGGTGCTTTAAGATCATTAATGAAACTAACGCTTCTTAAGTAATGCTTCAGAAATGTTTAGGTATTGAAGCTCAACAAAGTTTATTGAGCACTCCAGGGTGCTCTCTGCTCTTTAAGACCTCTTAAGCTCTGCTTCACGCCTCCAGGCGCGTGATTCAGCCCCGCTCGGAAATCGCTGTCTCTTTGCCCGGGAGTTTGCAGGGCCGTCTGTGAATGGAGCCGTCCGTGTGCCCAGGGGGAGAAGGGCAGGGGTCCCCGGCCTTGTGTTTCACTGTGCTGTTTTCTTGGTTCCGAAGGAACGAGGAGGATGGCGAGGAGGAGTCCGTGGCACACGGGAACCGACAGACTCATGATAACCTGTACCGTGTACACATGCCTAGTCTGTACAGCTGCGGGAGCAGCTATGGTAGTGAGACCAGCATTCCTGCTGCTGCACACACTGTCAGCAATGCACCCGTCACAGAGTACATGTGAGTTAGCGACACGGAGTCTTCTTTTTTCATATTGAACTTTGCATGCATTTATATCAGCACACTTATGCAAACACTTAAAATAAGAGCAAGTGAGCTGCTATCATTTCAAGTGACTGTACAGTATGCCATGAAGTAAGTCATAATAAATTCAGGTTATTCCTCTGCCTCCTCTGTCTTTGTTAGAATTACATGTCTTATTATATATAAAACTCCATTTAAGCTATGTAGTCACTGTAGATATGTGCACAATCTTTTAAATAAAATTTTAAGCAACTTTACAAATTTTGCATATGGGACTTATAAATGCATCGGTGCATGTTGCTAGCTGTTCATTACTTTTGGGATTCTAAGAGTAAAGAAGCTGCTGGTTCTTGCTTATTTTAGCATATTGTCTAGTGCACAACCTGAATCTCTGTGTACGAGTTTAGGACCTTGTGGTATAAAGTTAAGTTGAGACAGGACAGCGTGTGCCACACTGGGCTGTACAGTGCACGACGCGGAAGGGAACACAAGTTCTTTTTGCGAAGCATGAATTCCTGTTTAGGGAATTGAGGAAGACACGGAGATATTTTAGTTCTCACTGTTGCAGTGGAAAGATGATTTTTCCTCTTTAAAGGCCCGCTGTAGCACTCAATGCGTCTGGCAGGCAGTTTGAAACGTTTTGCAGACGTACCGAGCTGGGGGAGGAAACCACATGAGCACAGCCTGGAGAGGCTGTCACTCCTTTTGTGACGGGCCTCCATAACTTGAAAAAAGTGAAGTGCCAGCCGGAGCTCAGAAGCTCTTTGTATCAGTTACCTCTGAACCGGGCAGCTGAGTTAAAAAAAAATACTAGCGCTCAAAACTTGTTCATTCAGCTATACTGAAGGATCCAAGTTTTATTTTTTAGGCTTTTGTGAGTATATACTGATCATGGGGCTTGGGGGTGGCATTTTTTTTCTTCTTTCTGGCAGCCCCAAGCAGGACTGGTGTAACAGAATGTTTCATTTCTTATATTGTGACACAGGAGCCAGAATGCAAACTTTCAGAACCCTCGGTGTGAGAACACCCCACTGATTGGCAGGGAGTCCCCTCCACCTTCTGTAAGTGTCCAGTTTGTTGGCTTTGATACTGCTCGGAAAGAGTGTCATTTTGGCAGCCTTGATTTTTTTGTTTTTGTTTTTTTTTTCCTTCTCCTTTTTTGTGTTTTTTTTTTGGTTTTGGTTTTTGCAAATCACCTTTCTGCAGTCTCTGTATGCCCAGGCATTCCCAAGTGGCAAATAAGGGTATAGCAAAAGCGTGACAACAATGACGAGCATTCGTTTGGTCTTCCTGCAGACTTACTATGTCGGAAAAGACTCCTATTGCTTTCTGTAATTAATTTATCTGGCTTGTTCACCGGTTTGAACTCCACTGCAGCACCTGTTCTGAAAACAGTCCTTGTTTCCTGGCATACCTTTGGATTTCTCAGAGATAATGCAAGATAATCACACTGTACTTCAAGTATTAGACTATTTTAACAGCATATGCAGTACAGTGCCGTGAAAAAATATTTTTCCCCTTTCAGATTTTCTGAAATTCCTAAAGGGGGCAAATACTTGTTCACAGAGCTTAAGTCAAGCAATAAGGCGTCGAAGGGGAGAAAATGGTTTCAATTTTTATTCAGATCTTTCAAAACATACATTTGACAGATGACATCCATGCATTTATTTTGACTTCTTTTACGATGGCATCTTCACGCCCTGTGTATCATTGTTTCCTGTAGCTTGCAGGGGAGTGTGGGTAGCATGTTGTAAGGGGCAAAGGGCAGTCGTCTGCTTCTTTGTTCTGTTTGGTTCTTAAAACAATGTGTCACTTTTAGTAGAATTCTAATTGTACGGAGCATCAGAAGAAACTAATCACTGTTCATGCATGTATGGTTTTCGAGCAATAGAGTATACAGGTGATGGGTATTCATAAATGTTGGTGAAATTTTAATCAGTTGATCATTCTTGATCGATTGTGACGCACTTGAGTGACTTTGGCTGTTGCTTTAGCACTGCCCTCATTAGCGGGGTGAGAGAAATTCTGAAAGGAAGTGACACTTCTCAAGAGAGGGGAGCGCCTTTGTGCCAACAGTACGCTGGAGCAACACCCCGGGCGGAGAGCAGGCGTGGAGGGTGGCAAGGGAACTGTGTACGACAGACCAACCGAGGGAGAGGTCCGAGGGGTTTGTCTGGAAGGGGTGTGTAGTTAGTACAGAGCTCCACTTGTAGTGATGGATGGTAGGCTGACCACACGGTGATCGCGTCCTGGGACCACCCCTGGTGTCCCACCTGCAGCTGCGCCCTGATCTGACGGCCCTCCAGCTCGTCGGTGCGTGCACATGCTTATTCTGCACCTCGATGAGTTTTCACCGCAAGGCGCGAATGTGACAGACGCCGGGCTACAGGCACATATGTGTTCGTTCAGGCTTTATAAGAGGAATGGGAGAGTATCCCACAAGACAGCACCTGCAGCCTGCATCACAGAGGTACCGTGCGTGTTGCTTCCTGCGGTGGCCACACACTGCACACACTGTCACCCTCACAGGAAACTTCATTCTGCCCAGCCCTGTTGATGACACATCTTAATCCGCACAGCAATGTCTGTTCGATAAAATTTCAGTGCACCTCTCACAAAAAAGATGGTCATTTTCTTGCTAGGTTTGTGAGTCTGTTGCACTTATTATTGATGTTTCTGCTGATGCTCAGTATTTGGCTTGCAGATTAATTGAACGTATGATGTACTGCAGGCATTATTCAGTCTTCTTATTGCAGTCATTGTGAACCTGAGTAATCTGTAAATGTAATCTTAAAATTATGTGGATACAAGTAACTTCCATTAGCTCCTCTCCAAAAAGACACCTTCAGTTGATTAAAGTGCTTCCCCAGCAATGTTGTTATTGTTTCCAAACCCATGAGCAACCGGAAACAAATGACAGAGCATGCTAAAGCTTTTCTTGTTTGAGAAGTTGGCCACATGGCATATAGTATGCGTCTTAAATATCTTGTCTGAATTTGCCTTTTGTTTTGCGGTCCAAGCAGAAACATCATTTAGAAGCTGGGGATTTCTGTTGTGTAGGGCGTTTGGCTATGATACACACTCCCCCCTATTTGTAAATGGAACCATCCTCGACGTCACTTGTCAGAGCACTGCAAGATTAAAGCCTCAAGGACCAGTGTAGTCAAGCAAAGCGAACAAAGAAGAGATTTTTTCCTTTGTCTTTCACTCTTCCCGTTCCTCTGCCTCTCCCTGCCCATGGACTCAGACAGCTGCTAATGCAAAGGGACAGCGAGGTCTCTCCCTCCGGTCGCTGGCTTGCACTGTGTGTGTGTATCTTGTTCTTGCACGTAGAGGCTGCACTGTGTGTTTTCTCTCTTTTCTTTTCTGCAAACCGAAACAGTTGTATTTGACTGCCACGGACAGTAACAGCCACCACAGCTGGCAGTTAAAGCCCTCGGACAGTGCAAGATCCTTTTGGTAACAACGTCTGCTATTCTAACAGGTACTGCAAACAAGCCCCGCACACCGCCTTCCCAAATTCACCCAAAGCCACCACCTCCCTGCCTCATCAGCCCCCCCTGCAACCAGTGTCCCACCTCTCTCTGTCCCTCTGCGCTCATTCCTCTTCACCCGAGGAAGCGGAGCTGCGGGCAGCATGCCTTCCTCTCCCAGCGCTTGTTCTGAAGAGCTTCAGCCTGCTTGCTGTGTCTTCCGTCTCTGTTGTGCACCTCCCAGCACGTTTTGTTGCTGTCCCTTTGGGAAGATAATCCAGCCCTCTGTGGAGTTAAAGACTCGTTTCACTGCGGGAGGAGATCCCCTCTTTTAGTTTGCTTCTAGGCTTCGGATGTAGCGATTGCTCTGAAAAAAAAAAGATCTTTCTGTCCTTCTCGAGCGTTTGTAGGAGTGAGAGCCGTCTGACATTTGATTACGTTGTGACTGCCTCCCCAGTGAAGGTGATGTTTATGAGACAGAGAACGCAAGTGGAAAGAACATGGAAATGAGCTCAAAACCAAGAACCAGAAGCACTTCTGTACAGGTTGTGGGAGTCTGGACTAAGCTACCCAGTTACGTTGTTGAAGCAAGTAACCTGGCTTCTTTAAAAAAAAACAGCTGGATGAGGTCTTTGGATCAATTACATGCTCACTACCGAAGAGGTTAGCTCAAACCCAAACAGGATTGTATAACCTCCTCTCATTTTGTTTTGTGTAATTTTCATCCAAATGGACTGGTCCATTTGACTTTTTTTTTTCCTGATTCAGCAGTTAAAAAGCAAGCTATGTGTTTTACCAAACACTGTCTCTGTGCCTCACACTAGATAAACCTGGTGCTTCAAAGACATTTTTATATGTGTAATTGTGTCACCAATGCATATGTGTATTGTTAGAATGAAGAAGGTTTTTTTTTTCTGACTGAATAGCATGTCTTTATTATTAGTCCAAAATGGCTTATTAATTAACTCAATGCCCACAGAGACTGGTTTTCTTCAGTGTCAAATAGTAGCTGCGAATTTTGCTGAACATTTTGGCGTAGCATTCAAAGTGGCCCATCAAACGCGATCAGTATGGAGATCAGAAAGATGGATCTGTGGATTCTAGTTGCATCAGATTTTGAAGAATTTAAATTGACTGCTGTTTTGTATATGTTAACAGAGCAGTACTGTCATGTACTTTTTAGCTTAGGTTATAGTAATTTTTCCCTGTTATGTCTTCCCTGTTATGTTATTACTACACATGGCCCTTGTTGTCGGGGAAGTAGTGTGTGAGCCAGCTGTTGGGATCTGTTCTGCCCCGATTATCACCTAGAACGTATTTGTGCTGGTTCAAGTTTTCTCATTTAAATCTCCTGTCACATCATATCCTTCTGCAATTCGCTGGGTTTTACTGTATCTGACAGCAACATAACCCCAAACTTTTGTTTTTGCTTTGATAATCTTTTTGTTCTCTTCTCAATAGCTGTTTCACCCTTGGAGATTATAAATGGCATGCCTTTAAATCTCTATTCCCGTTTGATTTCAGTTCCCTCTTTGTTCATCATCCATCGTGATGTTTTGGTGTTGCCGTCTCGTAGGAGCCTCTGCTTTTCACACGCGTCTCTGCCCAGCTGGTGCACATGACTTTTAGCGGTCTTTGATCAGGAGACCCAATGTACCATTGAGATCAGCAGCAAGATGAATGCTAATTAAAATAATTAGGTTTCTTTTACTTGTGATCCTCCTCGTGTCTGACGTTTCTCATTTTACAGTTACTGTCTATTCTGGATCTGCTGCTGATGGTTTCCACTCCATAATGTGAATATCTTTTTGGGGAGAGAAAGGCGATTAAGAAAACTTGATATTATGTCTTTCCTTGGAACCAAGGCAAAGTACACGACACTTGACATTTTTCTCCAGACTGTTCAAGGCTTCTGTTCAAACAAAGCAGTAGCTGTTTGCCTCACCTGTCAGCTTCTGTCTTGACCCAGGTTTTCGTATTTCACTTGTCTCAGGCTAGAATCCAAGTTTCTCACTAAGGGGAGTGGTCAATCCATTAAGAGGGACTGTACTTTTTCTTCATTATTGAAGAGATGGAAAGACAGTAAAACATATCCACCGCGAAAACATTTCTGTGGGGCGATACTTTTTCCATTAGCCGGTGATTCACGTGTAGTTTCAGCAGAATTTCAGTGACATTTGCAAGTACTCTGTGAATTTGACCACCAGTAGAGATATAAAGACCAGCCTTAAATTGTACGGACATACAATCTTTGTTTTGCATCTTTTTGCGACTGTGAATTACGCAAGGTTGCAGCTGTTGACTGAAGAAGATCATTGGAGACTCAGATTATTTACAGCTGGTGCAAGTATACTGTTAAAAAGCAACTTTATGCCAGGGTTTAACAAAATGTGCAAGACTGTATGTGTTGTGTTCCTGTGTTATTATATTCCTGTTTGCTCTCTTGTTGTTTTCTGTATATGTAGCTTAATTATTGTCTCATTGGAAAGTTGAATCAGTTATGATGAAATGCTGTTTTGGCCTTTGTTTAAGCCTTGGTGGAGAACATTCTAACAGAATCTATGTAGATAAGAATGGCCATATAATTTTTTTAAGGCTGAAGAAGAAAACATTTTTTTACAAGGAACGCCAGAAAGCAGTTCTCCTCTGCATGTGTTTTACAGGTAAAATTTGTATCTTAACACAAAGCAATGTTTAAATTTAAATTAGTTTAATGTTTCAGTTAAGTAGCATTCTCGCTTATTAAATGTACACTCTTTTATCTTTTTAACTTAAGTATTAAAATTGGCCTTCTTTTTGGTCTTTTTTAGGAAATTGCTCTTGAAACGACTGTAGGTTCACATTTATCTAATGAATGCCAGTGCAGAGTGACGTTTCTTTCTGAGCAAATGGAAATGGCTGTAATACTTTTCTGTTGTAGTTTTACCTTATTAAAACAAATTTATATCATGACTAAATTCATATCAACTACATGCTGCTCACGGTTTGAAGTTGCATTAGGTTTTTACCTAAAAATAAAGTGGAGATTAATAAATACATTTTTAATCATTTACATGTAATTACTTCTGTGCTAAGGGACTGTCAGTCCATGGTAGTGGATTATTCAATCTACTAATCAGGTTGCTACATGGGTGGTATCAACAAGCCACATTGTAATTCATTCAGGTCAAATAATTTTGAGTTGAAGCTATTGTGCCACATACATTTGCATATTCGTTTTCTTTGATGTTGATGTCTTAACAGTCTTCAAACATTTTTAAGGCTTTGTTGTGGATTCTCTCGTTTCTTTACAGGCTGTCAAAATGACACTTACGAAATAACAGCATTATTACTTTGTGTTTTATTAGTACTTAAATGTGTCTTTGTTGCCATTTGTGAACTTGTTTTACTTGTTAACTGATCAGAAGCTCTCTGAACTCTCTGTTCTATTTTTTAAATGAATCACACACTGTGGTTGACTACAAAGCATTTGACTATATTTAATAATAATGCTTGAAGCCTAGAACCTCATTATAAAGTGATCTACCTTTTGTTTCTTTAAAAAAAGCACAACACCTTGCATGCTGATGAAAAGGGTGGCTTTTATATGTTATTGATTCCCTGCATTTTATAATGCCTTGCATCTGCCTTCAAATGAATAATAAAAAATGCCTGCTCATACTGCATAAGTTGCATCTCAGGAGGGGTAGTACAGCCTATGATTAAGAAAATACAGTAAAAAGTAACCAAATATGCTAGGCACAATAAATTAATTAAACGTATTACTACAAGCAGAACAAGCCTGTTTCAACAGCTTCCAAAGTGTATCAGCCATCAGCGCTGTGACCTTTAACCTGTAATATTAATAGCTGCTGTGGTGGATTTAATATAAATCCAAGATCACCCACCATGTGAGTGAATCACGGAGACAGAGGCTCTCCCGTCAGATAGGATCGCCTGCAAACTGCAGATCTAATTCTCTGTCTGCCGCTTTCAGAGTTGTTTGTCTCACTTGCAGGCTTGTTCTATGACGTGTGAGCAAATGTCTATACTGTTCTTTTTCTTTCTTTCCCCTTGCAGTACACCTCAAGCATGAGGGCCAAATACCTCGCTACCAACCGACCAGACCCGAACAACACTGTACACTAAAGGCCCACTCGCTCACAGACCATCCTGAAACCCTACAGCTTCTGGACTCTTCCACTAGATCCATCACCACGTCGTCACCCAACCCCCCCACCCCCACCCCTCCGCCAGCACCCCCGCCACCTCCAGGCAAAGATCTGCTTTTGTTTCCTCTTCACCCAGACCGGACATTCAAGCAGTTTCAGTCAAGCTAATGAGCCATTTACTACTTGGATGTGCACTTAAAATGGAAAGTATTGTGTGCGTGAGTGTGTGAATAATACAATAATACACCTGGGTCAGATTTTTCCTTTTGTTTTTAAAACCTCGATGCTGTTGCCCCTGCATCCCTATGCCAGAATCGGACAGGGCAGCCAGCAAAACGAGTTCGGTTTCGCTCGCCTGCAGGAAGGCCAAAGCACACTCCGCTCCACCTGGCCTCCAATCACGGAAATCATTCCCGATGCGTTCTGCCCCGGATGTTCACAAGGTATCGGGATGTTCGAATTGCCAGGACTTTACTGATGCGGCTTTTTCCCCAGACGAGAGCTGTTCTGTCTCACTGGATCTTCAGCCCCTGCTCGCTCTGTTCCTTCTGCATTGAGCCACCCAACTGCTTGTAATTATGCAAGTCGTGCGTGCTGAAAAACAGGCCTCGCCCCCTTTTTTAAAAAGCAGCGTTTTAATCGCGGCCCGCTGCTCCCTGATCACATTATCCCGATCTGCAGATCGAGTCGAGTGTAAATAAATCTTTGAAGAAGACCCACGCATGCGTGGCGGCTGTGTGGCCATATTCCAGTCAGAGTGCGAAAGCTGCGTTTCAGTACTGTGCCATGTGTCGGAGAGCAAACAGTATTTTGTATTTCTGAGTCCTCAGCGGCCTCTGGATGCACACCTTTACAGATCTGTAGCTGGTGGAGGCACCGTCTGTGTATGCAACATTAATTGGCTGCAATAATGTAATTTAGGTTTGTGGCTGAGCAATAGTCAAATAGGTTCTTCTTAACTTTTTAAAACATGATGATTTTAAATTTCGTATCAAGATAGGTCATTCGTAAAACTTGATTTTCAGAAAACCGCCCTTTTTTGTGGTGGATTTCACTGCTTTGAAGAAACGATTAGCAAAAGGCTCGTTTTTAAGATTTTGTTTGTGCATAATTTAAACCTGATTTACTGTACATTTCTGAAGAATATGCAGAACATTTTGTATGTTATCTCTGTTGATTTATTTGGTTGGTTCATTAAGAGCAAACTGATACTGGAAATAAGTGACTGGTCACACTGATCGGAAAATGGAGCTGTAGTACCGCAAACATGGTAGATTTCGGGGCAAATTGAATTTTGCACCGTTGAAGGAGGAGGGAAAGAGCAGTGTCGCAGAATAAAGGGCAGTAGGATTCCTACTGCTTAGGGCATGCTCAGGAAGTGATTCTACATTTTTGGTTTTATTTCTACACACAAAGACAAGGGAGGTAAACTGTTTTTATTAGAAGGGGCAGGGTAAAGTATGCGGATTCCCTTAAAACTGCCATGAATTCTGTGGGACCGCTTCTAACAAGGGGTTCAGAGGGGGTTGTCTTGACCCCTATTGTGAAAGCTAACTGGCTGCGCATTATATAGGCCATATAACACCCCACAGGGGGGCGCTATTGTACAGAGATGGGTGAAGGCTTGGCTATGGCGTTTTTTGCAAGGTGCTGTGGAATAAGGAACTGTGATTAAAGGTGTCCTACACGCATTCTTTCATTCCTTCTACAATACTGGCATTATTTCTCTTAAATAGCAAATGAAAAAGGGACCGGATTTTTTCCAGAACTGGTGATAAGGTTTTCACATTGTAATCCTGGCAGAGAAACACATGATTACTGTGCACTGGAAATCTGCTTGAGCGATAGCCACAAAACAGAACATTCCTTGTCTTCAGAAGATCACAGGTGCAAACTAACTGAGGGCCATTGACATTGTTCATTTTTTTTTGTCAAAGTACCTGTCTTACTTTGTGGAAAAAGAAAGCAAGAAAAATGTTCTGCTTTTCCACGCATTTCTGACTTATCATTGCATGGACATAACACCCTGCTCAGATTACTGTAAATTACGAGCTGGATTTCAGTAGGCTGCACGCATACTAAAGAAAAAACATGGGACCAGTGGCCTACCATTGTTAATTATAATGACTTGTTAAAACAAAAGTGTGACTTTGTTCTTTCCCAGGTTTTGCAAACAGAGTGATACAAGGTCCAGGAGCCGGAGGGAGGAATTTGTCTTGTAGTTCACTGACGTTGTGAGCATTTGTGTGCATGTTAAATGTGAAACGGACGTCGCTTACAGCAAAATTGAGTAAGGCATTATGGTCAGTGCCAAATGTGTGAACAAGGAAAGGACTTTCTGACCTTAATCGTTAACTGCGAAAGGGGAGCGATGCAGAATGGAATTGGGAAAAGTCAGAGGTGTCTGATGGATCCTTGCAGTCTCTGCTTTTTAAGGCTCTTTTTCAAGTACTGTATTACAAGATCTACACGAGATGTCTTTCTAGACGCTTTTGTTTAAAGTGTGAAAAGCGTTGTGAATGCACCTGAAATGAACGCGTTGGTGCTTTTTCTTCATATACAATGTGACTTAACAAATACTAGGGGTTTTTGTTTTTATTTCTTCTTCCCCCCCACCCATCGTGGTCTGAATGTGTTTTGGGGTTCTGGAATCAAGGGGCAGTGGAGCTGAGGACTGCCGCGGACAGCGGCCACCGCACACGGTCTTTTCTGGAAAGCACAAGCCCTGGACTTATTTATACCGTGGTAAGAAAAGCACACCTGCCAAGGAGCCGAGAACTGTGCAGTGTGAATCTGATCGGGTGGAAGGACGGCTCCCCGCTTCACCTTGAAAGACTTTGATTAAAACTGTAAGATATTTTGCTGTGAATCTCTCAGACTTCCAGTTTTCTAGTGCTAGTGTAATTCCTGTGTGTGAAGTGGTCAGTGCGTCTGCTTGCCAATGAAAAAGGGCTCAAACTCTCACGCTGACTCACCCGTTTCCCTTTCCCCTGTCAAATCCCACACAAGAAACTGTATTTAAACAGTGATAATGCCATGAGAAGAGACCCTCATAGAGTAGTGGTGCTTGTCTATATAGCATTTCAGTGTTTAAAAAATATCTGATGGTGAAATTATCAGGCTTATAAAAGAGCACTCCCTTTTAAGGTAAAGAAAAAAACAAGAACTAAAATCATAGGACTCTTTCAGCTTCCAACCGAGAAAAAAACATGTCGGTTGATATCCGAACACTTTTAATACTCTGAGGACCTGGTTTTGAGGAAATGTCTGAAAGAAAAGTTTAGTTTTGGGATTGCGTAACCCTGGAAATGTAAAACACAGTATTGAACTACTAATGTGACCATAGGGGTTGCTCAGTTTTTATCACGGAAGCCTGTTTTCTTTTTGGTACCTTTTGTTCAAACAACATTTTTAATGCCCGAGAAAAACGGTTGTACACAAAAAGTTGTGTTCTGTAAATTTTGCAACCACCAAAAATATATCTCTCTTATTTGCCCTTTTTTGTTGTTTTACATCACTGTCCTTTTTGTAAATTTACATTTTTTAGTAAGCCCAACGAACCAAAAAACACACCTCAGTGATATTTGAGCCCTAACTTTCTAAAAGAGAACAAATATGTAGTTTTTTTTCTTATTCTGTGAGAAAAGACAGTTTTATGTAATAGTGAGACAATCTATTGTTTTTAAGTAGCAACTTTCTCTTTATTAATAATTGCTAGAACAATGTATCTAAAAAGTAATGTTTGCACGAAGAAGAGAAAATTCTGGTAAAATACAATTTGCCTTTGTAAACGTTTTTAAACCATTACTTTTTTTCTTTGTCATTACCACTTTTTTATGAAATAGCTTTGATTTTCTCAGTGTATTGGTGTTACTAGCGTACACGGCATTTTTTTCTTTCTCAATTGTCAATAAATTTTGGTCTTGCATTACTGTTTTTAATACTTACTTTTTTCTTTTTGTTACTTTATAATATTGTTTTGCAATTACTAAACTGTTGTACATGTTAAACCTGTGGTTTTATTGAGCTTGACTTCAGTGTTTTAAAATCCAATTAAAGTTACCTTAACCGATGAATACTGGATTTATTTTTTTCCAAACGCCTACGCAACTTGTATGATTTATTTGCCCCACTTTGCAACACATTTAAAATCTTTTTCAACAATGTAATTCCCTATTGCTACCAGTAGAGGGATGCCTCACTTGCTTTATTCCTTTGCTTGTCACAGTTCCATCCATGTAGTCTTCTGTTTTGCTATCTCTCATTAAAGTTGGACCATTACCATTTGAAAAACATAGTTAAAAAGTGCTGACTACTAGGCGCAAAAGTAAGGTACAACAGCAGAGACTTGAACCCACAGCCTGCCATTGTGAGACTGCCCTCAAGTATAATATCTGTTTAATTTCTGTGTGCTTCCATGCCTATATTTGATCATATTGTGAACAAATACAATGATTTCAGGTCAGTATAAGTATGGGGACATATTCGCTATAAGTTTCAAAGTGGAAAAATTGAGATGCTTTGCCCAGCCCTGGTTGGAGGCACTATGAGTTCTTGCCTTTTCTTGAGATGTTCTGGCTTCAGTTGTTTCCTTCTCAATGTAAAATGCACGCTCAGTTGGATATGGATCTGAGAGTAGGACTGTTTTCTCCTGATGGACAGCTTGGTTGCGCTGGCTTTCATCGTCACCACACTGCAGGATGAGGAACTGCCCAATCTACACGTAAGCTTTTTCTCATACACAAGTAAACAACGTGATGCTGTAAAGTCTGTCCAGTTCTGCTGCTGTCACCATTAGTTACGTGAGCGTTGTGGAAAGGGCAGTGCAGGCCCAGGCCGAAACGTTTCCTCCACCTTCACAATTGTGGTGGTGGCCTTGGGAACATCTGCAGTTCCTTTCTATTACTATTGGTAACATTTCCAGAACTCTTCTGGCTCATGTTTGTTCTTCAGAGATAATTCTAGTCTGGCTTTTCTGTTCTTGATGCGGAAGTAGGGTTTACATTTTGCAATGTCGCCTTTTCCTGTCAATATTTTTGATTCCTTGTTCTCTGCACTCTGGGAGTTATTGGTAGTTTCACTGACAGTGGCTTTAGGGTTTTCTTTCGTGGCACTGATAGTCTTTGCCCAATATCTGTGGCATGGTTCTGTGGGAGTTTCTTTCCTTTTAGCTTCAAACCTGGAGCTTTCAGCCTTTCATTTGAGTTTTGACTAAAGACACCAAATACTGAAGTGAGACATGTTGATGTCCACCCTTTGCTTGTACCAATACTTTTTCTTCCTCAAAATTGGCTCAACACTATCAGTTTATTTAATTGATCCATGAGTTCATAGTGAAAATAGTCTTCTCTGTCTCAGTGTGTTTGGAGGGCACTGTATTCGTAACGGAACAAAACAACTATCAGGCCGGGGTACCTCAGCTCCTGTCTTCCTAGGGCCACAGTAAGTATCTTCAACTTTTAGTTTTCTTTCTGTCTGAGTTGTTAAGTCGGTGCTTAAACTAAGGGATCCTTTTCCAAGACAATGCTTCTTTCCCCACAAGAGAAATGACTTAAAGTAGAAATTAAAGTTGGAAATAAAGGAGAAATTACTATAAAGTAGAAATGCAATATACGATATCCCAGTCAAGCTGAGGATGAAGCAGACAAACTGGTACAATCTGTTGGCACATTCCGGAAGTATTCAGCCTCCTACTGCTAGGTTAAAAGTATCTGATGAATATTTGTGCAAGGTTTTCCACAGATAGACATGGCTAGCATGAACACAATGGTGTGATGAATGTTCAGGCCAGTAGAGGGATGTCGAGTGCTGGGTGTAACCAGCAGCAATGGGCTCAGCTCCATGTGAAACAATGAGAGAACACATACCAGAAAGATAAAATCCGAAAGAACATAAACAGTGATGAAGCACATGTAAATAAAGTGTAAAATGGGTAGTCTAAATGTATGTATATGCACTTAAAAATGAGAAACTATAGAAGGCTTATATATGAAAATGGCTAATTGAAATAAAAGAATGATCCCATGTACATGAAGCACAAAATCCTTTCACAGCTTTATGAATACCAGTTCATTAAGATCCTTTAAGACGGTGTGATGAAACCCATAGACTCAGACATTCTTAATATACTGTTGATTCAGATTAGGATCTAAAGAAAGAAGACAAATTGATTTTTCGTGTTCTTCCGTACTTCTTACAATATACCTTATTCAGGATGTTTTACACCTGTAATATCATGCACATTTGTTTTTAAATGCTTCTCTAAATATCTCAGAGATATACAAGAACTTACTGAATTTATTCAGATTTATCTCTGTTACTAGATACAAATGCCAGATTTCTTTAAAGAAATGCACAAAACCCTCCACTGCATGGCTGCATAAAAACCTCCACAATGATCTTCTTTAAAAGCAGATTAATACCATTATGAATTATCACAAACGGAGCAATTGGATTGGTTTGGCACAGTCTGTACCAAAGCATGAAATATTCATAAATGATTTCCAGTAAGGTCTCACAGTATACGCCAACAAGAAAGCTGGCAGTAAGTCAGTCCAGATACAAGGAAAGTACAGCCGCTGGCACTGAGTAAAAAGGTAACACACTCACGCCTCTTGCAAAACAATAATTACATTTCAAAGATCTTTGTTTATAAGACCCACCTTTCTTGTATAAATCTGCATCCAGCAAAGCAAGGAATTACACGGAGGGCTTAGTCTTTGAACATCTGAGTTCTGTATGAAAAAGAACCGTAGCTTGATGGCCAGAAACCAAGGAACAATTAAAACTGAAAGGACAAGTGGAATACTTTTAATTGCGCTACCATTTCATATGCTGCATCAGGAAACCAAACAGATCAACACTGTTTAATCACTTCTTTGATCACATAATAAGTAGTGTTGCCATCATTGTTAAATCATATAATAAGCAGTGTTGTCATTCTTGTCTTTAACATTTAATTACATGACTTCAAAGCAAGAGCAAAACTGTAGATGCTGTGGTAAGTTACTGTAAATGTCATTATGGCTGACAGTGATGTCCTACTTCTATACAGTCATGGCCTTTCCCAAAGTTTTAACAACTTTGTCCCTGTCCACACATTAAAAGGCAGTTGTTTGGGGTGATAAAAAAAGACACAAATATTTTCTGTTTGGTGACTTACAGAAGTCAAACTGGTCAATCTCGGCACATTGCACATTTTGTCTTTCCATATCAGTTTTACAAATTATTTTTCAAATTGGTAATCCTTTGCTAATGTCCGAGTTGTGTTCTGTTACTGAATTGTAATCAAGATGAACAGCCACAATTAATTAATTAATTAATTAATTAATTAAAAAACCCATCAAAGGAATAGCAGTTTGATTTTCCTAATTGTTTGCAGTTTTCCTTACATGCCTTTAATGCTGTTTTTTTTACAGTAGGAGTAACACCAAAATTGCAGAAAATAGAATCCAACCAGCTTTTACATGTACACACATTTATTGCTCGGGAATTTCCTCTTTAAATTATTCTGTGTGTGGGCAGATACTATCATTTGACATTTTTAGGAGTCAGTAAACATCCAATGTGTCTAAGAAAAACACCCAGGAGTTATTCAATTATTCGTTGTGTTTGTTATTCGTCTGGAGAGAAAGGGCTTATGTGCAGCTCTAGTATTTTACTGACTGGCCTTTGTGTACAGCTGAAAGATTCCTAAAGTGAATGACACTCACTGCTCTTGTACATCTGAAGCAACGGGCCCTCCAGTTTGGTCCTACTGACATACGTATATACACACACATTGGTTTCTTTGGTTAAAACAAGGAAGGGAGTGAATGTGGGCAGCTTCTCTGACAGACAGCTAAGACAGAGGAAGACCAGCATGATACAGTACATGTATTAGTGTAGCTTAATGACTAATAATTCCTCAAGTCTTCAGCACATAAAATCATCAGTTTCTATTTACCAAACCTTTGCCGTACGTATAAACTAAAGGAGTAAGTTACTACATTAGGAGGAACACCATTCCAGGTTAAGTTGTGTATTAAGAATCTTCTAATATGTATATGTCTATACCACTGTTTGAAGTTAACTGAACCACACTAATGAGATGATACTGATAATGAATGAAACAGCTGCCCCTGACTTTGTCTTTAAAAAGGCAGAATAAGAAATCATAAGAGTTGCATTATCTGTACCGTTGTGATTGGGTGAAACCTAATTATCTGCAAACTGACTGCATTACCTGTAAAATAATGCAACCTACCATGCGATGGAGAGACCAAAGGACAATTAGCGGTCCACTTTGTGGAATGAATACCTAACATTCAAGTTAACACCATAGCATTTCCAGCTGTCCAACAATTCAATAGTGCTAGGTCAGTGTTGAAGAAACAAATATTAACAAGCAAAAAATGTGAGAACTTTAACAGGACAAAACTAAACCCTCTGGAAATAAACATTCTGTTCTCAAAGCCATTGTGGCGACATTTCTGAATGGTTTTTACAACATAAAAATTATCAGTATAAATGTGTTTACATGTCACTTACTGTATACTCCATATGTTAATTTATTTAGATTCATTATCAGTAACATAAAAATCACTAATCTGAATAGAAAGGAACAGCTGAACATTACAAATGACTGAATTTATCTTCTAATTTTTAGAAGCATGGAGAATGTCATGATCATTTAACAGAACACAAATTTCATTTCCAACAGAAAAGGTTACCCTGCACACACTGACAGTATCTTCCAAATCTCTTCAATTTTTTTGTTAAAAAGTCCCGCTGAAGAGCATTTTCTGCCTTAAATGAAAAAAAAAGAATAGGAAACTCACACAGTGATAATCGCTCACACTTCTCAGGAGCTTGCAGCCCTTAAAAGGTATGTGAACTAGACAAAGGAGATGATTCATGGTTGGAAATAGAAACAGCACCTTAAAAAGGGCAGGGACACACAGACGACTGCACCACCTAGCACCATTTTAAACACTGACCCATAATAGTGGGGAGATGGGCCTGAAAGCATAAATCTAAAAAAATGACAGAATTTATTCCTTGCTATACAGTCCATTCATTTAGATGTCAGATATGTGGACGCTTACCACTCTATAAATGTGTTCCCCCGCGTGTCTGATAATGAACGTGTTATTAATATGTCATAACTGAGAAACACAGCTCAGTTTCTTTAATTTTAGTTTGCCAGACAGGCAACCTTTTTAAATATTTGTCCACTGAAGCCCATGTTGCCTCTAAGGAAGCTATGATATATACACCAGAGATGCCAGTATCCTCACAGGATGGGAAAAGGATGAGGCTGACATCGATAACTGATCCAATCCCTACATAAATATGGAGAGGTCTTTTCCAAATGTTGTCATTCCCTGCTAATGGGGGAATTACAAGTGCCAAAGGCAATTAGATACAGTATCTTAGTTTCAAGGAAGAGTTGGCGATGCTGCTGATCCTGTCAGACAAAATAGGCTTAGTCAGTGGAGTCGATATCAAGTGGGTGGCTTTGAATCAACAGCTTACAGAGGAAATGAAATATCAGGCTGCTGTTGGAATGCTATCGCCTTCAGTGGCCAAATCTGTACCCAGTCAAGACCAGACGTTTACCACCACGAATAACTGTTTCATTTCAAACAGGAGCGGATCTTACTGCCACCTGGCCAAGTACTGGTAGACTAGAAGCAAAGTAGCAGACTTTCTGAAACTGAGGTCTTTAACACCCGTAATACGATTCTGGAGAGTTTTTGTTTTCTCACTTTCAAGGAAGTACTAACCAGGAGAAAGAACTTAAATGACTTAATTTGATAGTTTTGCCTTGAAAGGACAGAATTTAAAATTTGTATGGTACATGTGTGGAGGCCTGTGTATACGGTATATGTCCATAAATCATTTAATCTTTCTATCTCAATTCAGTCACAGATCCTAAACACCTCTTGTGCAGGCTCCTGTAAATGTCACACTCTGTCCCTATGGTTTCTTACACACTGATGCATGTCAGAGAACCCCAGCAATGAAACTGAAATATTGGAGCTTTGTTTTCCTACCTGTCTGGCCTGGATCGGATTCGGGGGGGAAAGAGCTTTTATTCTCACACTGATTATCTAAGAAATCTAACACACAAACGTCCCTGATATTCTGCAGCAGGGAGTTAGGCAGTAACGTTGGACCAGTGGCCATGTGAAGCTGTCTGCCAAGGGAAGATGTCAGCAGCTGGTGTTAAGACGTAACACCTGCTGGTTAAACACTGGGAGGTAATGTTTATCTAATAAATCCCAGGGTTTCCTCTTAAAGCCTGCACTTAGATAGTAACTCAAGAGACTGTTGTGGTTAAGAGAATTCCACAAAACACACTGCAATTACTTAGGGTGCTTACTAATTGAACTCGCAGCATAATCGTGAGCTGAAACAAAGACCTTTCCCCTGGGTGTTATCTAAACTTTCCTCTAGAGTTCAGCTTAAAGCCAGAAATATTTAAATGTTCAAATGTTTAGAAATCTTTAAACCCTTTCTTAGACAATATTGCGCCACCATAGCACTCCTGTGGAGGTTTATTCGTGCTGCTGCTGGGCCAGTTACTTGCTCTCTCTCCCGATAATGGATTATCTCCGGATTTTGGCCATTTGACCTGGGTATTACCATATTACTTAATGCATTTGAGATGCCCTTTTACATGACTATTGCAAGAAAAATGTGGAGGACAAAAATGCTCAGAACAGATGCAAAAATAATGTTTTCAAATAGAAGACTATCATTGTTGGTTTGTAATTCCACATAACGTTTCTGCAAAAGAAAAGAATCATGTGAAACTCCAGGTAAAATGCCATAAATCCAAATACATTCAACTGGAAACTGGTGCTTATAACACTGTAGAAAACTCACTATAGAAAACAGTTGTATTGTTATGAGAAATTAAATGATTTAGCAAAAAATAATAAACTACTAATTTGTATATTTTCTTTATAACGCTTTATGATGGCTAATGTTTCATTACTCATTATGAGCTCTGAATGATGTCTTACACTGATCTTTTTGAGCTCTTTCATTGTGTGTTTAATTTTCAGCGGTGGACTGAATCGTTCCTTGTCAAGTCTATGATGCCTTCCAAGACATGACCAGTCTCCCCACCACTCTGCCTCACTTGTAATTACTCGTTGGACTAAATTATGGCACTAAAACTAAATGATTGATTGCGTTGAACAACCTTATAGTCTGTCTGTCAGTTATATTTCTACACCCGAGTTTTCATTATTTGAGAGTTTCGTTTTAAAAATATCTGCTTCCCCCTTCCAGTGGTTATTAGTCTGTCGGTCTGCTAAAGCTAAATGTTTGTTATTTTCGGTGAATTTGCTGATTTGCCATCCTGGTTGCATTAAAATTTTAATTCTGGGTGATTTTATTATCTGTATTGATTCTCAGCATTTAAAGCAGGCAGGGGAAATCGTACCCAGTCCAACCTACAATTAAGGGAACATCTTGGATTTAATCATGATTAAAGGTCTTTAGACTCCAATCTGACTAGTCTTAATTTTAGTTTTTCTGATCACATGGCAATCCTTTTTGACCTGGAATGTTTCTGTCTTTTAATTTACATTTACTGTACCTTCCTGGTCCTCAGTGTCCCGTAATTGATCAGTTGACCACGTTAGGTTTTCTGTTTCATCTCTTTCTTCCCTGTCTTGCTTTTCTGTCTCCAGCGCTTTGGAAGATAAAGTGCAGCTGTCCCTAAATCATACACTTGATACCCTGACCTCCATGAACACAGTGTGTCTCCTGTACTTGCTGTGCTCCGCAATGTTCTGACCAGCTGTGGTCAATGAAGGCAGTTTTTTTTCATAAACTGGAGCACAGCAGACAAGCTTCTCCAGATTGTGGCTGAAAATGGATGATATGGTAACCGCTAGATACAGCAATTATTCTTAAACTATTGAGCATCATCCACATAAAACAATACTTTTTTTTCTGGAGCATTTATTCAATTAAAATATCCAATGTTTCATTTCTGAGCATTGGTTAATTCATTGGCCTATTCATCTTTATTTTTTTAAATAAAATTAGTAGTCTAAAACAGGCTGTATTACACAGTAATACTGTTTAAACACTAGGAATTAAGTATGGTAGTCTAAGTAAAAACAACATATTTGATATTTGCTATGAGTTTGTTGTCATTATTATTAAACACAGTCAATAACTATTTCAAACACATCAGGTGATAGGCTTCTGCATTCACCGTGACGGTGTCCTAATTTATGTGTGTTTCTTAATAATATCACATAACTATTGCTATATATATTCTGTATTTCATCGTGCGTGCACAACTTGAGCCCATGTCTGCATTAGGTGGTATACTTCCATGCATACGAGCGTGATAATACGTCCTGGGTTTGACAGGGCACCCTCTGTGGTGTTCATATCCTCCCTGTGTCTGCGGTAATCTGGCTTCCTGCACCCCTCCTAAAAGCACACTGGGAGGTGGGGTGACTGTACTAAATTCCCATTCCTTAAGGAGCAGGAGTTGGGCTCCCTCCTCATTCATCCCCCCTGTGTGGAATAGCGCTGCTTCAGTCCTAACCCCAAAGTCAAACTGGGATAAAACTCAAGTGAAGAAGATGTATGGAACGTTTTTCTGGTCTATAGATTCTCAGCCTTGTTTTCATAGGTCCTTTGCACACCATCCACCAAACTGGAAACTACAGTATATACAGTACATGCCTGTGTCATGTTTCATTTGTTGCTTCTAAACCACTGTGTATGTAATGGCACAGGACATTGGTTTTCAATTAAGATCTATATGTCAAAAAAACATTTTAATTTGCAATAAATGTCATAGTTATTAAATATTGAGAGACTAAATTGGGATCCTGTTGGTGTAACAGCAGTATATCGCAATTATCCAGGTTTTCAAAGACACCAGAGAGGCGGAATTGTGAACTTTGCTTAATTGTTTATGATTGCAGCACAAATTGTTCTTCATTTCAAAGATTAAACTTCTTCCCAGGTCATGAATGAAGGACTATATAAAGTATATTTATCTTTAGAACTATAAAATTGTGAGTTTGAGAACAATTTCACATTGGGTGGCATTGTTATTACTGCTACCAAGACAAGAAAGTGCCTGCTTGTGATGCTGAACAAATAAGAAATTGTCACATACTGTACAGTGTAGGCACATGATCTGGAAATTCCTTTTTCAAATCAAACCAAATTGTTCTGTTTGTTCATTCTTCGTGCTTAAAGATAAATTGAGCACACCTCTCCTCAGAATAAAATACCCATAAAGAAATTAAATATTCTTTAATGTGCTGTGTGTACTACCTTCTGGAGAGGGTACTGAATTAAGAATATGTGAGTCCCTTTGATGTTTCTATAATCCCTCAAGTAAGCACTTGTAGAAGATCCTAAACATGCCATCCTCAGACTCTGAAAAAAAAAAGCAAATCATGGTTTGTAACATTAGAACGTCCCACATGTCCAAGACGCTTCAAAGGCAAAGTATCTCATTTTGTCAAGAGCTGCTTAACCTTCACATTTGCAGATTCCCTCTTCACAGTGATGCGTTTAATCAGTTTCTTAATCATTGTTCGCCTAACTGAAATAATGTCAGAAATGACTTCTCTTCAGCTCCTTTTACTGCCCGGGTGTCTGTAAAAGCTTAGCTTTAGAACATCCCATAGATCTTGGAGCTGGTCTTTGGTCTCAGTCTTAAATGAAAGAAGGTCTATTTTTTATTCTATTTGTTTTTTTTATTCATTTTACCTCCTGCATATATTATTTAAGTCAACCTTCAGAAGGTAGAAGATGGCTATGAACTAAACCCAACTGCAAGATAACAGCAAAAGACAATCCATCAAAATGTTAAAAGAATTTTGAAAGCCAATCTTTTATTAACCCAATGTCTTGAAGTTTAGGCTATGTTTCATCCAGTAATTAGATTTCTATACTATACACATCTACTACGTTGAATAGACTTCATAGGGATGGTGAAGATCTGGGCCTGCTGAAGACAATTCCACAAAAATGTGTCCACTAAGGCTTTGAAATAGATTACACCAACAAGCCAGGGCTGACATTGTGGTTAGCATTTGGAGTTGTAATTTCATATCTTAATAATAGACCCTGGAGGTGAGGGAAATAAGGTGAATGTTGAATGGATTTTCTTTGTAGATGACTGGGTCTCTGAAAATGAAAGCCTTCCCTGTCAGTAATCCCTGCTTCCTTACAGGCTAGCCTGAGTGATGGATTTATTAAGTGACTCTGAGGCCAAAGAGCCTGGAAAGAAGCTAACAGGTTGATCTGAGACTGTCAGTGAAACATTCTTTGGGCCATTTTCCTGTTTGCTACCTGTCAGAGTGCAGGAGTCTGGGGGAAAAATACCTCAGAGGGGATTATGAGCATTTGGGAGCCAAGCAGAGATATGATTGCAACGTTGAGCCGGAGGCCTATATGTCACTGATTGTTACTACTTTTGTCCTTCAGACTCTGTTTTACCATTATCTTTTGGAAATGATGAATGAAAAGGTAGACTTAAATGGCTTTTACAATGTCTGAATTATAGCTTGAAGAAATGAAGAAAAAAAAACAGAAATGTTAGAGATCTAGCATAAATTAAAATATCATGCACATTTTTTGCATCTGTATATAACATCTTAAGTGCACAGTGATTCAATATTCAGAGCAGGAAGCATATTTCATACATTTTTAGGAAATGGCATTAAAACATTTACTGCAAAAAATTCTTCCTGTTCCGCTGTTGATCTAAACAGAATACACATTAAAGAATACCATTTCTTACTGGCTTCAGAAAAGTAAATATTAAAATGTGTACTTAATAACATTGGTACGATCATAGAAGTTTATCAAAACATCTCTTTCAGCAAGCAAAATGTATTAATTTATTTTATGCTTAGTTCTTACCTCAAAACATGAAACTGAAAAGAAAATATTTTTTAAATGCTGATATAACTTCACCTGGACATGATTTGTAGAAGAAAATAAACATAAAATACGGACCTGAGCATTATTTTAAAAAACACATTTAGTCTCCAAAATTAAAAAGAACCACTGTCCAGCCTTCCTTTTCCCACCATTTAATTTAAAGCTTTTTCCAGTTCTCGCTTAATGTTTTAGGAAAAGTTAAAAGAACTATACTATGAGACGTGGTCCTTGCAGAAAACCAACACTCAAATCAAGCAACTATGGAGTTTTGGTTTCCAAAAGGGCATTGTCTGGTTTCAGTCAGGATATAAAAATGAAATGAGTAAAAAAAGCAAGAGCCTTTAATTTTGAAGCAGACTGCTCCTTAGCAAAGCACCAGTGCTGTAGGAAGAATTATAATAGCAACAGCATTTCACTATTTAAGGATGCATGTCCAAAAATATTTAATTACAAATGTCTCCAAATAAAAATCAGATACAAGGGTGTTGTACTAAATTCTAATTGGAAAAAAATATAAATAGAATCTCAGAATAATAACTTGTCAAAACTTCTTGTGGAGGAGAAATAAGATTAACAAGTAACAAGACTTAACAAGTCTAATTGTAGTTTCTAATAACTATTACACCTAATATTTAATAAATATTGATCCTTGACCATCACTGAACACCAGCAGGAAAGCATACCGAAAGAAGGGGGAGTAGAAAGATTTTGCTTTGCTGTTTTCATTTATGAAGAGAGATATGATATGGATCGGAAATTAGCAGAAGGCTGAATGCTGATGAGGAAACAAATTACACAGAACATACAGTACAATCATTTTTTTCCCCTTACAGCTCCTGTCTCTTCTGTTAATTTGCACAGCTACCAGTGTTCTGTATCTGTTGTTTATAACATGTGGCACGGGGGTGAAGTGTTTAGCATCGATGTCTCGCAGTGCCGGGGCCCTGAAGTCAATTCCAGGGGTGCTGTCTGTGTGGAGTTTGTATGTTCCGCTTGTGTTCTTGAGGGTTTCCTCCTGGTGCTCTGGCTTCCTCCCACAGTCCAAACACCTGCTGGTAGGCAAACTGGCTTTTGAGAAAATTGGCCCTGGTGTGAGTGAGTGTCCCATCCAGGGTGTACCCTGCCTTTTGCCCATTGCTTGCTGGGATAGGCTCTGGCTCCCCTGCGACCCTGGATAAAGCAGTTAGGAACGGGATGGATGAATGTTATTTATGGTGTACTTACTCATAGCCAACCTGTGCGCTGCTGTTACAATGTACCCTTCTGAAAGGGTAGTCATGGAACACAAAGTCATGTTTCATTTCCATGCTCTATGGTCGAGACATCGCCAATTTGAGTTTTGGCCATATCATCAGCATCTGTTACTTGAATCACTTGAACGGAACTGTGCTACTGTCAATGAACAAAATAGTGCTGCTGCATAGAGTCTAAGTCCTTGAACTAAAGTGGTGCTAGGAAGTATCATATTCAGAGCCATATTTAATGAGGTATACTTGTTACAAAGCAAAATGGAATATAAGAAGAAAAAGTATAAAATTGATACTCTGGGTACTGTAGGTTTTCCTTCTTCCACATGGAGAGATGTAGTTTTAAATGATATTTTTGTGAAAATTCTACAGGATATATAAGTATTAATGGACAACTAATTAAAACATTTTTTCAGAATGTTTTTTCATTTATATGTAAAGGTAATGGAAACTACATTTATGTATCTACTCTACTGCATATTTGCATTTATTGCTGAATTCTTATTGTACATCGATTGCAACTTTAAAACATAGAAACATAGAAATATTTCTATGCATTCCTCTTAAAGTAGGTGTCCATTGTCTAGTATTGATATTATTATTTGATTTGATCTGAGGCTTTTTAGAAGCTGAATTAATATCTGAATGAAACAGAAAAATATATTCATTACTCATCACCGATAAAGGGGCCATGTCTGTTTTTATGGTTTTTGACAATTAGTTTATTGTATCCCCTTCAACTTGAGTTTCCAAGATTCTCCTTTCATTTCTTGAGCTCTGAGTTTAGATCTAAGTTATTTCCTGTGTTGACTCAGTTGACTCAATGCTCAATTCATCTTTCTGAGACGAGTGATTTATGTGAATCAAATTAATGAATCATCCAGGGGAAAGTCCATCGACTAATTTGATTCACTGAAATGATTGGTACAGATTGAACAAACCCTTTGTGAATGGTCAGCTCCTATACTTTAGATTTCTTTCAGGCTGTTTTATCACATGGCTTTATACTCACTTCTGATTTTTAACACTTACAAATGAGGGAATAACCATTTGTCCAGATACATACTGTCAGAGAATATTTACATAAGGTGTATTGCATTTTAAAATCAATTTTACATTACAAAGAAAAAACAATTCTGAATGGTCGACATCCATTTTAAATTGTTTAACTGAATATAGTCTGTAAGATTACTAAAATCATGCAGCTGGTCCAGCTTTAAGCAAATATTACTGTAATACAAAGGGGCCAAATGGTGCCCTGTCATTTTTAACCTTTCTTATGTTCTGACACAATGTCTCTGGCACCTCTAATTGTACAGAAAACACTGTGTTTCTGTAAGAGAATATGCATCCTATGTTACTACTTTTGTTTCTTGTTTAGATCCCTTTTAATGGGACCTGTAATGTCGTTGTGAAAGTGCTACAGTAGATCTTAGACCCGCTGAGCTATAACTGTGAACCAAAAGAACTGTGAAAATCCTGCAGTGTTTGTGGTGGTCAGGACTTTGCTATAGGTGGCACTAGAAGTACAGATCTTTCCAAATGGGAAACGTTACTGAAAAGCTGAAAAAACTGCAGGGCAAAGGGCATCAAACTGAGGAAACACAGTATGGGCGCTTTGGAAAAAGGTGTTGATATTTGCCTTCCAAAATTCCCCGTCAGTGTGTCAGAACCCTGTTTACTGTTTTGAGGCCTTAATCAAGTGAGACAGGAAGCATGTATAAAGGCGTATTCCCTGGGCCTGTGTACCATGTTGCTATATTCAGAATGTGCTCATTAAACAGTCTGTAAGGGAAGCTGACTCAGTGTCTTACCATACTGGTTGAGAAACAAATTCCCTCCCTTTTGTTACCGTGTCAGGAAAGTAATATCTATTGCAACGAATTGAACGCATTTCAAGAGAGCATGTAAACCATTCAGAGCCATAGCACTGATCCAAAATTAAGTTTCCTGCATTTTTATTGAAATTGCACTGCATACATTTTTTAAATAATGTATTACAAGATGACAAGTAAGCACTCCTTTACAAAGGTTTTTGGCTACTACCCTAGGAAACCATGTACTAAATACTATGAAATGGCAGGTCTGTCCCTAGGAGGCAGGAGAAAAACTGAGAACCAGAGAAAAGCCATTCAGACGTGGGTAGAACACAATAACTCCACCCAAAGAGGACCCCAAACTTAAATCAAACTCGACATCCAAAGACTATGAGGCAGCTGCAACAATCACCTGAGCAAATTCATGACATATTAGGTTCCACTTACTACTGTACATCTATTATTACATCATATGGACTCTACCTACAACCCATTAGACAATTAAAAACATCTTAGTCTAGTGGAGTAAGGAAGAGATTATTATTGTTCTCCTCCATTGAGTTCTTCTCTCGCCCATTCACAAGCAACACTTACAGCTAGACAGGCTTTCACTTCCTTTACAGGGTAGGTAAGGCATTGCATACAACTGTACTTCTGTTCAGTCATGGTGGGAGAAATACTCGAGACAACTAAAATCATTCACTTACGAAAGTGAATATACTGCCAGTTTTAATGATACATTGCCACAGTTATGATAGATTCTGCAGTTTCTCCAGGAAGCATATTTATGGGCAGTAAAGTTGCTGAAACATTGTAATTAAACGGAAAGGGAAAGCTTTAATCGGCACAGACACCATTGATTCAACCAACAGTGGATGAAACAGAAGCAACCTTAAATAAACAGCTTTCAAAAACACAGACACTAAACTAAATATCAATATTTAATGTACTGATGCTTCCACACTCCGACTCCTCAGGAAAATATTATTGTTCCACTTGATAGTTTATATTGGCCAGATCAGGTCAAAATATTTTTTCAGTCATGATACTACACATTACAGAAAACCTCAAAATAGGTATTAGTAAGAAAAAAAGCCACGCCACATAAATAAAACAGGATTTTTCTTTTGAATAAAACACCGAGCATGAAGATTAAGTAGCTCAAAATTTTATTTTGCAAAGCTTGGTAAAATGGTAAAAAATTCTTAATGGCATATGCATATTTCAGCTTTAATTTGTGTACTGTATTATATGTTGCAATGGAATATTGTGTGAGTCATTGCATTGCAAATTATAGTAAATCACTGATTAATTTATATTGCTGATGAATTTCTGACCCATTCTATAGTGCAATTATAAGAAAATACATCATTACTGATCACAGTACAGTAACTCATTATCATTTTTACTGTTGCTATTTGTACATTGTTGAAAGTTACAACAGCATAATTTTATATCATTTCTTTTTTTTGTTGAATCTAATTTTTAGTAATCACTGTCTTGCTTATGCAATGCTTTATTGCATTCAAATTTCAGTTTGTTTACAGGTGACATTATGCAGTACAACTGAGAAGTAATTAATTTATGAAAATGGATAAAGAAATTAATAACATATAGCTGTTAGATACTCAATAACATAAGGTAATATAATCTGAAATCTAAAAAAACAGTATTTGTGCCACAGAACAACTTTTAGTTTGTTTGCATGAGCAATGTTGGAATTACTGTGTTTTTTTGCAGCCAAGTTTCATGGACACCATATGGAATCCGTTCAGGGATTATTCAGATCTCTTCTGAAACTCCTTTTAGTCTGAATGGTCTACATCAGATATGTGGGTTTACCCCAGCAGCAGTTAACCACCCAAAATATAAACACATAGGTTTAATTATCTCAGGACCCAATAAGTCATTAGTTCTTCCCAGTCACGAGCATTCTTTCCTGTTGAAACCAAGAAATAAGTGGCTAGAACAGAGGTTTTGAAGTTGCAGCTAGGTGATGGTTGTATCTAACGTAAAATATTTTAAAAAAATCTTCTTAAAGACCTATGGGAATTATCTGAGAACAAAGTCCCTTAAAAACCTACAGTACCATGGTACTATTTCTGACACTGTCATAAAACGTTGCTCCACTGGAATAAGAAAACACAGGAAAACAACACCCTAGGTGTACTCTACATAAGGCCCATAAAAATCAAGAAGGTGTTGTATGTCAGACTTTCAGCCCTTGATGTGTTGTCTGTTGTCAGCAGGTGAAACTTCATCCTGTCCTGTATTATTTTCATTTTCCTTTCTTGTGCACTCCTTTCATTGCTATCTGGGTTAAATAATATGCTATATAGGAAGTGATTTATTTGTTTGTAGGGTTGTACTGGATAATCACCAAACCTTTTACGGGCACGCTCTCAGTCTGATCCTGATAACGCTGTACAGTAGGTTGCATTGCTTAAGCATTTAATGAAAGGCAGTATTCAAAAAAATTGAGCTACAATGAAATGACAGCTGCAGCACACTCGTGACTGGAAAACAAGGGTTGCTACATCTCCCTTTAGATAAAACGTTCCACCTTGTGAAAAGACAAAAATACAGGAGGGCTTTTTTAATCAGACATTTTCCTAATCCTGAACCTGCTCTTTTGAGATATTTTTAGACGTCATAAGTCAACATTTCTTCTTCTGGATTCTGAAGGATGTGGTCAGATGTTGTTTGAGAGCGACCTTGCTCTTATTTTCTTAAAAGCGAAACTTCAAACTGCTGCATGTGTTCCTCCGCCAATAACAACTTTGTATGTACCTGCCCCTGCCCACAGGAGCTTTTCAAGCCTATAAAAATCCATGCCCCAGTCTGACTTGCAGCACAACTCTGGGACTCTTCCCAAAAAAACAAGAAGTATCAGGTTTCTTCATGCAGTTTTCTACACTGGCCTTAAAGATTTTTTTTTTTAGGTAAGTGGTTCAAAGTTGGCCTTTGAATGTCAACACACCTGAAATGGCTTAGTCTTTAAACAGCTTACAGCCAGCCCTGGCTTGGATAAAAAAAAAAAATTCCCCAGTGTAAACACTCCCAGCATAGTCTATGTTCTGTAAATCCAGCTTGTGTCTTTCATGCCACACAGTCAGATTTTTTTATTCTTTTGCTTGGTCCTTATAAATCATCCCATACACAGCAATGTTACAACAATTAATGGAGTGCCCCATGTTTCCTCATTGCTTACTTTACTGTGGTGTGTCTATCGGTAAAAGGCAGCCTACCACAGCACATCAGGGCTCAGTATCATACAGGCATCTGTTTTGAAGTGCCCTGGCCACCGTGGTCTTGGTTAGATCAGTCACAGAAACTCCCTGTGATGCGCTTTGAATGAAATCCTTAATTACTGAGAGAGGACATTTAATTATTTCACTTTTGTTATGTTTAATTGAGAACTTAACCACAAGAACCCTATGTGAGGAGATTTCCCCTGCGGGTTTCCGAACACAACATCAGTCCTTTCTCTCTTTATCAGTAATGCCGACATACTGTAACACTGGGGAATTCACCATGCTGGCAGCAGCTATAGGATGTGCTAAAATGGAGCATCTTCCTAAGAAAATAAAAAATATACAACTTATTTGGCAAAAATATAAAGGTAAAAATATTGCAGTTTTTTCTTGTTGAACTTGTTTCCAACTTTTTGTTCGCTTATTGGATTTTTATTTTGGTGTCTTTTTTTTTATACACAAAGAAATCATCTCACAGAAAGAGATATCATCGTGACCCCGGCACCTCACTATTATCACACATGAGAAGGTTTAGTTTCATCTTAATTCATTAGACATTCCACAGTGTGGGCAGAACTGGGGCATAGAGGGTAACGCTTTCTAATGGCTCATGGATTCTGCATTTGATTCTGGACAGGGGTGTCTCCTGTGTAGCGTTTGCATGTCGTTTCCATGTTTGTGTGGGTTTTTTTCCAGGTTCTCCATGTCCAGTACGTCCTGTGATGGACTGGTGTCTCATCCGAGGAGCTGTCCTCCAAAGTGCCCTGTGCCTCATACTGTAGATAGGCTCCAGATTGGCGTGACCTTTCCCAGAAAAGAAAAAAAAACAACTTTCCGCAAAAGATTTGACTGTGAAGGTTTTACAGTGCACTTAGATTCTCAGAGCGGTGAAGGCCTGCCCTAACCTGCATCTGCTCATCTCAGCGCCATGCATCTGCTAGCAGAGAAGAACGTTTTTGACAGTCCTAGGGCTAGGAAACGAAGTGATCCGTGTTAGAATAAGGACTGTCAGCAATGGAGCACTCTTCCCTTGGGACAACACACTGTGCTGACACATGAGCAAATTCCCCCATGAATCCTGAACTTCTAATGTGCACAGCACAATCAGGGCTAGTCCAATTTAGTGTTTAATATACAGAATCACGCATATATATTACACATCTTTATGTTTGCAATTATTTGTAGTTTTAAACTGACTCTGGTGCCCTAGTTCTTATTTTTAAAATCTTGTTCCAAATTTCAATATATGATTTAAAAGAAGACGAAAAAGTCTTCTCTCCTGTGCTGCCAGTTTGTATTGGAGTTTTTTTATTTTTCTCTGCTGTTTGGCACTGGTCTTACAGATGTATTACTAATACATCTAGAGGACTTTTGCCCCAGTAGCCTTGTTTTGCCATCGTAAACCATTAATTCATGTATTTATTGTAACACTCTTGGGATTGACTAGAACATGAGGAAAGCTGTTTACATCAGAAACAAAGCTACAGTGAAAAATTAGTTAAGCATGGTATCTGTTGTTAATTGAATGAAACGATTGATAACGTTTCATATTAATCTATAGTTTAAGTACTTACAGTACTCATGTTTTCTTTAGTTGAAGAAATTGCAGATTGTTTATCAACTCGGCTCATTGCTGCAATGCAACCTAACAACACAAGAAAGGTGAGGGCTGTGACCTTCCTCTCCTCCCAGACCTGTGCTATCCAGCCTGCCTGCACATTTCACACACACATACGGTATATCATACAGCAGCAAGAGTGTAAATACTAACTGCTGGAAATGATTTACACAAGAACAGGAAGGGTTACATGTACTGTGGTACCTGATACAATGGTTTAGTAAAGTTATTTATCATTTCTTGAACATGTCTATTGGATCTGAATTTAACAGGATCTTAGAGTGTCCCCCAAAAATGTAAGGACAATTACAAACAAGAGGGAGCCATTCGGCCCACCTGGAGGATTTGGTTCTTAAGTAGCTAGGTGATCTTAAGTGGTCTAGGAAGATTTTATTACTGGCAAAAACAGGGTTTGGTGGCTTGTTCCATACTCCCACAACCCTTTCTGCGTAACCATGCCTCCTGTGTCAGTTATAAAATTCCCTCCATCTTAGTTTTTATTTGTGGGTTTACCTGGTCAGTGCCTTTACTTGAACATGCCCATACACTGTCTACTGTATGCGGCCCCTCACAGATGTTTCAAGACTAAAACGGTTCAATTCTTTTAGCCTGTCAGTGTGGGACATTTCATGGAGCCGGGAAACGTATCTTTTGGTTGCTCTTCATTGGCCTGATTGCAGAGTAGCAGTGTATTATTTTGTATCTTGGTGACAAAAACTGTACACAGAATTCTCAATACCTCAGAATGACCTATGAATAACTTCTCTTGTTTCCTTTCCATACAATTGGTAGAATACCATCTGGCCCTGGAGATTTGTTTATCTTAAGAGCCTCTAATACTGTACCTGTAACACTTCTGCTTCTTCTTTGCCTACTCCAATATTTAATATAGGACTTCATATTTGCTCAGCGTGAGGCATGTTGCCTTTTCCTTCCTTGGTAAACACTCGAGAGAAACATTCATTTGTTCGTAAAACACAACTGCTATTTCTCTGTAACCATCTCAAGATTCCCCCTTTCATCTTTGAGACACTTTGGTTCATCCTTTACTCTTCTTTTGTGCTCCTGCTGTAATGCTGCAAAATCCTTTTATTTAGTTTAGCCTCCACTGCAGTGGACCTTTCTATCTCTTTCTTGGCCTCTCTAGTATCCTCTTATCCTGCGTTTGCGGGATTTGCATTTTGAATGCTTTATAAAGTGTTTTTTTTTCTCCCTGTTTACTTTGTAATTGATTTATTTAAACATGTGGGCCACTTCTTTCCTGGCTTTTATTTACTTGGTCATTGTATGATTTTGTCCTTCATTCCTCCATAGTCTGCTTTCTGAAAATTGTAAAACTATTGTTTTGGACAGTTTCAAACTATGTTATTATGATTTATATATTATGATCACACTTTCCTATGTTTTATATACCCCTGTTTTTCATGATTGCTAGAAAAGATAATGCATAGCTGGATTCATTAGCCTGGAGTAAAACTCATTGGAATTCATCATATGGTTGTGCCATATAGAGTCTGAGACCCTTGAGTTCTTAAGGTATGATTTTTTGTTTGCAGCACAAATGTGCATATTCCCACAATAAAAAAATGATTAAGAATTGTTTCAGTTCATTTTGTCTTTTATTTCTTCCTTTATACTGCTAAGTATTTGCCTGAATTGTGAACCACTCACAGCCCCATGCATTCATTTTGCCACGGGTTTGTTCTGCATGTACAGTAAGTGGGGCAGGATTGTAAAAACATACGAATCAATCAGCACAAATTTGTCACAGCCTGTGTGCTTTCAAAATCTGAAAGCATTGCTTTCTTGATGGACATACTTGTTAATTCACAGTGTGTACATTGGTTCCTGTTCTCAAAATATATCCAAAAAGCTACACTTGCTTTGAAATAGAAAAAGTTGGCAGACAAATATCTAACAAGTAAGTTTAGATTAAACAGGTTCATTTTTAACGAGCATTTTCATTTAAAACCATTTCTCCTGCGTGGTTTCAAAATACAAGAGTGTCAAAGCTGAGCAGGCTCTTTAAGAACGTTCTGTGATGTGCGTGTTGCAGCCATATACTAACATGCCACGAGAGAATAAAGAAATAACTAAATGTTTGGTACAGCCATAGAGATTAGCCCAAAATCTGTTCATGTTGTGTTCAATAAATAATGTGTTAGCAAGACGTGGAAAATTACCTAATGCCCCTGCTAGACTATGCCTGAGGGCTCAAGAATTTTGATAACATTCCAGTCTAGTGGGAAGACAAATAGCTGCACACCATCATTGCCAGAATGTGAAGAGAGAAAGCTGCCAGTTTGCGCAGGGGCACTGTTACTTCCAGGCACCCAGGGCGAAGAGGTTTTGTAACCACTTCATTGCAGAATAATAATCCTAGAATAGAACCCTGCAGCCCTAGCTAAATTGGCATACAGAGTGTGGACAGGAGCGAAAGCCACACTTGAAATTTCGGGATCAGCTTGCTATAAATAAATGAACTTCCTCACACTTTTAAATTGTTTAAGCGGGTCCCTGGACCATAACGTCAACTCATTTCACCTCTGTAAATATATTTCTAGTTTTGCTTTAATAGAAAGCAACAGTTTCTTTATTTGCCACTTTATAACTTCACACACACCTGCCTTGATAAGATAGTTTTATATATTTCAACACTATTTCATTGGGGCCAGTTTTTTTAGAATTTACCCTTGATGCAAAGCTGACTTTTTTTTACATAGTTCCCTGTTGACTGATGTGTCATTAAATAGCTCATGGCAATGATGTCTACAGGAGCTGTCAGATGAGCTGCGTTTAACAGTAATCTTTTGTGTGGAGTTGGAGTGGAAAAAGTAAAAAGTGCAGACAGTGGTGACTGTGAGTTATTGGTTTTACTTTTTCAAGAGCTGATTTATGTCTTTTGATGTTGCAGCATTTAATCGAAATACCCAAAACACAGCAAACACCTTGCAAGAAATATCTGAAGTCTGCAAACTCCATTTAAATTCCTTTTATGAAATGTGGTAAGAACTACTCCTGTTACTACAAATCTGTTTTCTCCTATAATGCTAATAAGACTGTGGGCATGACATCAATCTATTCATTATTCAATTTTAAATCTTCCAGCAGATTACTGAGAGTGGAAATGTTTTGGTTTATTTTCAGATCTCCGCGCAAGGCGATTCTGGGAAATCTTTTATCTTCCATTCTGCTCTAAAAATGACCCAGTCAGCTCTAGGCACAGAAGTGTTTGGTCAGCTCACTCCGGTTGGATAGGAGGACAAAGCATCACAGTGGCTTGGCTACAGAACCACCTTTCAATTTCCTTTTTGGGGCCCAGAAGAAAAAGCTGTTCGCTGTAGATGTGCAGAGCACCTCTAAATCTATCCTCTAACCATCTGCCTTATGTACCGAAAACATCAAACTTTAATTTACAAGGCACCATTCATGAAAAAGTTCTCTCTCGGCATACCAAAATGAACCAGCACACAGCAGCACTGTGCAGAAAGCAAGAGTCAAAAGGTTAGGTTGAACAAGAAAACTACGTTCATTAAATGGGCTGAAATGCACCCCACCACAAGTAATTAGCATTTGTTAAACATGTCTTCCATCTGTGGAAAATCCTGGTAAAAAACAAAGCAGGGGGGAAACTAATGTAAAACCCCGAAGGCTGGATTATATTTCCATTAAAATATTATGAACATTTTTTCAGGCATAGCAGAAATGCAGTAAGGTCCCTTTGTGTAGTGATTACATCACTTTATCTGTAAAACCAACAGTACATTTTTGTATTTAACTACATTGAAACACCACCAAAAGAAAAAAAGTCATTTGGTCCTAAATGATTTGTAGTTCTTTTCTTCAACTGGCTATCCTAAAATTTAATTATCATACATTACCAGTCTGGTTGTTTTGATATATATACCCTTTGTGCTATAACGTAGAGGCTTTTGAAACCAACATACAGTATATATATACCATATATGATTTTGTAGACACTAAGTCTTATCGTTCAGGAAAATAAAGTATACTCAAAACTTATTTCTGCATGTCTGGACTATAATGTTCCATATACATTTGGAGGGCACAGTGTATATTGTACAAGGGTTATACGAGGGACAAAGGAAATCTGGTTTCAGAAAGCGCACTGGGTACACAGAGTGGGACAACCAGTTCCTATAGATGAGGCTTCTAAAAGCAGCATTCTGGTCCTCCCAAAGCCATGTTTTTTACTAACTAATTACAACTAATTGTCATTACTTAATTACTTAATTAGTTAAGCAAGCTTACTTACATTTGTAATCATTCACAGAGCTGAGTATTTTACTGGAAGAATTCAGATGAAGTATCTTGCTCAAGGCTACGACAGCAGCGTTTCACCGGGAATTTGAACCCACAACCTTATAGCTTTAGATCCCGAAGCCTGACAGCGTCTCCGCACTGCTGTCCACATGGTTGGGTCACCAGAATGGATTTAATGGTAATTGCTTACATCTGTGGGCACAGCCAGTAGACCTGCTGAGTGTGTAACAAGTAAAACCAAGCACAAAAGATGCTCTAAAACTAAGTCTTATTCTAGTGGGACACTGCTGCAAGCAATTATAATAAAGGAAAAGGAGAGTAACTTTTTAGTCAGACAAAAGTCTTTTAATATATAGTCATATAGTCTCCTTGCTTACGTTTTTTTTTAGGTGTCATAGTGAGTCCTGCTGGAGCACTGGGGAACCCTCTAGAATCACCATGGCAACCAGCAGAACCTCCAACAGACCTATCAATCAGTTGGTTGCTGTGACGACGTGCTCTGGCTGGACACCTCTTCCACCTGCGCCTGATTAATCCCCATACCTGTTTGGTATGAGAGCTGGTTCTTTAAGTTCAGTCCTTACATCTCTCTGACGTCTTAGAGTTTTTGGATTTATCTTTTTTCTTCTGGATTCCTCTTGAGTTTTGTCTGATTGGATCTCCTGGACACGGACTTTGCTTATCTTTTGACAATGCTTCTGTGACTCCTGCCTGCTCTTCGTCCAGCCCTGGGACACTGTTCTCACTCAGCTGTGAGTAGCACCATTATAGCAGGTTTCCAATGCCCATATCTGCTGCTTCAACTGAAACTACATAATTAAAGTGAAAATATAATTTATACATTGTAAGTTAATATATAGAGAGTTTGAATTAATTGTCTTTCCTGAAAAAAACAGAATGTTAAATCTCCCCTTATTTGTAAGATCCATAAGACAACATGACCCTTGGAAGAGTCTGCTTCTTACTTTTCTCCCTGCTGTGTTTTTTTCCAAATCATCTGAACCAAAGGTCATCCCACCAATTGGACAGAGGCCCTTGCAAAGCAAACAGTCAGATGTTCCAGTCTGTTGTTATTATAGCAACATTAACTGCTCTCATCACAAGTTTTAACAGGCTTCTGCCTGCTACCCTTTTTATCTGTGGTGCTTGTGGTCAAAGTCATTGCCCTGCTGTGGCTGTCCAGACGTTCCATAGTAATTCTGACCTCAGGCAACCTTACAATCTTCACTACCCACAGGACACAATACGCTCTGAAAGTTATCTACGGCGTTCAGTAGAACTAATCCCAACAATGAGGCATCTTTTTTCTCTAAATCCCCAGCCTTCTCGTTTGAAAACCTTCTTTCTGACTTTCATCTTTTAGTTAAGAGTGACAAAATCACTTTGCAGTTCAAGCAAATCATTTGGGTAAAATGGATCAAGCAGTTAGAAAATGCATGAATGGATGTCATGATGTCTTTCTTTCCTACAATATCACACCGAATTCACAGTGTCAAACATCAATGCCAGCCTCTTTTTTAAATAAAAACGTGTTATTGAGGACAGCAGCATGAGGAAAATAAAGAGAATATTAAAGCAAGTCTTTGGCTTACAAAATCATTGGTGGTTTCTGAACTGTGTGTGAATTGTTTTAAAAAAAGCTCATCGCTCACAATTCATTTTAAAAAATAACCTACAAATCTGTACTTTTCTATCCTTTACAGAGCTTGCCAAATGAGCTTTTCTTCCTTAGGTTTGTCTGTCAGAAAGTGACAGTTTCTAAATGGTTTGGTCAATTTAAATGTAATTTGTTACCTTGGAATTACTGTCAAATACCTTATAAAAACAGGCAAAAAATTAGTTTGTCTCATATTGTGGCTATTTATTACTGCACAAAGATACTGTATTTATCTACACCCAACATGGCTTTAAAATTAGAATCTTGTGGCAAGCCTGTCTTGAAGCTTGTAATTATGGAAATAGTTGTTGGTTTCCATCCTCTGATTTTATTTCTTTAATCTTTGTAATTTATCTTTACCAAAAATAATCAGAACTAATATTTACCCATTTGAAGACAAACCTGAGGAGAGGTTTTGTGGCTTTGCAGCTGATCGTAGTGAGTTTGGTCAGTCAGTCTCAAAATAGCCGTAGAATAACATGGCTGCACTTCTATCTCATTAAAACAAACAAGACCAGCATTTACCTTTTTTTCCCCCTCTGTAAACAATAGGTAATTTGGATTTCTAAAAGTATACAAAGGCATTTATTCTTTTATAGTTGGTGTATTTGCAATTTGTGGCTTTTACACAGTTTTACAATTGCTTTTTGAAAGAGAATCTAAATGAGTAAGGACAGAGGTCGATGTCCTTCTGTGATTAAAGAAGATTAATGTTGAGTTAAGAATAAAACCTTTGCATCAGTCACTGAAATCCAGCTGAGCTGTCTGATTTTCTTGGTCCAGTACATGAGCAACTCAGCCAACATTTTCAACACAAAGAATTTTAATACACTAATGAGCTGGACCACTACTCATTATAATTTGTACTACTGGGCTTTCTCTCTCTTTTTTCCCCTTTGCCCAGTGAAAATTCAACAAAGATCTTTCCCATGCATTTCGAGACTCAGATAAGATTGATTCCAACTCACTTTCACTTGTCTCTCAGGTGGAAATAAGAGATTGTAATGTGTTACCTTTCATTTATTCAAAATAAAAAGGGTCCTCTCACATTAAACTTGCCCAAAGTGGCCGCTTTATTAAAATAATGTCAAAGGCAAGCTGTAGGCTGATAAAATGTGAAAGAGTAGGCTAAGTATTGTCTTTTAGACACTAGAGCTACTGTTACAATATAATCATCGGTTCACATGCCCACCTTTGCAAAAATTCTGGTTGTTAAATCCATTTCAGTTCTATAATGAAAAGGAACAAATCCTTTGGCCATGATATTTTCATGTACAAAAAATCCATTATTTCTTTCACTAAACCTTCAGTCCCACAAAATTACTACATTAAGGTGAAAGTTTCTCTACACTACTGAATGATAAGGTGCCGCATAAAATAGAAAACATTTTAGAATAGTGCATGCTATTCTAGTTGACTCAATAATGGGTCCATAAATCCATTTAAGAAGATTGCAGTAACCCGGATTTCACCAGGAGAAAAAAGTGGACAATTTTATACTAGCTAAATCGATCTCGGAATATAAATCCAATTGCAAATGGATTTTAGATGCCGTTACAGCACCCCAGGAACAGGAGGTTCAAAGTGATTGCACTAAGAGTCTGGTAAGCTCAAAGGGTCATACAAACTGAATGTATTCCACTATGTACGATTACTTGAACTCAAATATATACATGCACTTCCCCCTCCCCCAAAATACGTACATTTTTTTTAAATGATATATTGTGCTTATCAGTCATCTTAATCTCATATTCACAAATCTTTTAATTCTTATTAATGTCACATTTACAAGTCAGACCACAAAAACAAATTCCTTGACTGTACAGAAAAATGAGTTTAGACTTCGGTGTTCCAATACGTTTAGAAGACACTGTGCATTCCCTTTCACCTCTAGCTCTATCACAACTATATTTTATACACCTCAAAAGCAGTGGAGATGGTGGTAAGAAATACTGTGAATACATTCAGGTTGCTAACAGGCCAATATTCTACACTTTGTTTCTGGTAATAGAGTTGTCAAAGAGAAAACTCTCAGAATCTATGGTAACAAAGCTGTGCTTCAAAACAGTCTCATTCCTGTCTTGCAACTGAAGAAAATGAGATAAGTCAGTGGAATGGGGCCAGATAGGTTGCATAAAACATAAAAAGGAAAAATGTGAAAAGATAAGGGCAACGAGAATAAAGAAATGCACAAGAGATAATGGAACTCAGCAAAGACATGATGGACTATATCATTGTCTGATAGGAGAGCTTGGCAGGAAATAATTTGTAGTGAAGAAAGCTTCATTGTGTAACTTTTTTCTTCAAAAGAGAAGAATGCAAGAGAGACCAGTCAAAATATCCCCTGCTAACTCTTTTTTTACTTATTCCTCAGACAAACAGGCCATTCCCAACAGAATGAGGCTTACACAACTGTTTATTGTTATTCAAAATTACTGCTTCATTTTGTAAAACATGAGCTGCTGGAATCTATCAATATGCTTTGTGAATGTGTACACGATCTGTTTAAACCGGAGCATTTTTAATTTGTATATTTATTAAAACTTACTAAACAGAGAAGAATTTTCAATTTTTTTCAGAGTCACTGCACTTCTAAGTTCACGAATAGTTTTTAATTTAAACTTATTATAATGATATCATAACTTAACATTTTGCAATGTGAAGAAAAACAATATTTGGACAAAAGTGAATTACCTGCCCAGGGTAAACCTTTATCTTTTATGACCTCATTCTGGTGAAAAATATATTTTGTCACAACGAACTTCTGTATAATAATATGCTGAGAGCCATTAAAAACACAGTACAGTAAATGTGGATTGAAACGGATATCATTTATTATTTATTAGTGTTGTTCAGTATACTGCATATACCAGTATACAGTTCACGTATATACTTTACGTTGTCTGAAGGTTACAGTTGAGAAAGTACTTTTATTCTGAGGAAATCAGGAAATTAAATGGAGTTTTTAACAGAAGTTTGGAAGGGATGACAGAAATCCAGATCTTTTTTAACACTGATATTCTGATGCATAATTCTCTGTGACTTCACTTCCTGAAAAACGTAAATACCATAGATCCCTTGCCTGCATTTGCCTTTCTGCATCCCATTTCTTACACTCTCTTCTTTGCAGCTACCCGTTGCTCAACTTTTCTTTTTCTTTGGGGATCCTAACCTCTTTGTCCTCTTAAACCAGGTTAAATCCAAATGACCTGTGCCTAACTTGTGAATAAATTCAATTCAAAACCATTCCTAAATGCATTTTCCTATTGCCTTAGGTTAATCATTGTGAATTAAGGCTCTGGAATCTATATTTCTATTTTCATAAAAGTACATTATACAAAACTGGATCTGGGAAACAGTAATCAGTCACTGTCCCTTTAATTACCCATAGAAAATGGCAAGCAGCGCCTGTTATGGCATTCAGATATTAAAGGACCGAATAAGACAAATGTGTACTTTAATGTGAATCAGAAAGATTCTCATCCTGTAATTACCAGTAAGCAGGAGCAGGGTATGAGGTCAAAGAAAGTGACACACTAGTGACTGCTATGAACTGCCAAATTTTCATGGCCTACCTCCATAGTAATGACTAATGCAAACATTTGCAACCTCTCTTTACTGTAAAAGGGTTCACTCACTGTCAGAGAAATTATTTTTTTACTAGCCCTTAAGAGACGTGTGGACTCCTTCTACTGAACATTTAATGCATTTCTTTGTTTACTAGAAAAATATGACCTCCAATCCAAGGGACTCATCAAGCTGTTTGTTCCATACAACCGACACACTGTCTGACGTTTTGACCAGGAATTAATCAGCTTGCTTTCCTTTGAACGACTTTTGTTATGCAGGGAACCAAGTGCCTTTATATTGCATTCCAACACCACCGATGTAATCCCTTAATCCTTCTAAATGATATTGCCTGTGCCCACGCCGTACGGATCACTTAGAACCTTCTACCCGGGATGAGCTGGCCTGCGTTATAACCAGATCATACTTGAATCAAGTACCTGTTAGATCAGAACAAGAACTGACACTCATGTAAACCTCAGCCCTCACAAAACAAGGTCACTCATCGCTTTCCAGGTTGAAAGGGAATACATTGAAGAATAAGTTTGCTTATTCTTTTTTCTTCTTACCATTGTACACACACCGGCATATCCATCTCTGTCATACAAGAAACTGTAGCTTATATATGCATAGTATACTGTACAAAAAGGATACATGTAAAAATCTGTGTAAATCACTCTTGCCAAAATACACTGATGTATTGCGCTCCCTTCCTCCAGCTTGTCTTTATTTGCATATCATGTCACGAAAAGCGAGCAAGCAGATGCACGAAGCCAAGTTTTTAATCCACAGGATCCAACATGTGAGCATCACTGAGAATGAGAAGAGGGGAAGAAAAACGTATCATACGAAGGGTTGGGCTCTGTTGCAAGTGATTTGTACGCATCTTACCACTAAATAGAATACAGGGGCTCAGGGGCTCTTTGATTAAAGTCAGTGTGTCTGAAGAAGGATTTGAACTCTTCTGAAAGAGTTGTACATGTTACTGTATTTTCAAATCTGAGCACTGAGTTTAGCATTTGGGTAGCTGTGGTCGCCAAGAATTCTTAGTTAATAATGTATAAACATTTACCTATTGATCTAAACCAAAAACCTGGTGACCTAAACCAAAAAGTTTTAAGTATCTGGCTCATTGTGGATATTCACAAATCCTCTTTGTCCCATTATTTCTGCCTTGTTGACACAGATGACCTGTCACTCTCTCAAGGATACCTCAGCTCTCAGAGTTGTAGTTCACATAAAGTTTTGCATTTATTTTGTGTTAGTTAAAAACAGCTCTTTGTATGCTTTAGGAAAATTGAAATCATTAGTAAAAAGCTGTTTGTTTTACCAAAACCTGCCCATTATTCCAAACAATGAGCATATTTTTAATAAGTGTTAATGAAAGAACATGTTGTTTCAGCTGGGCCCTTAAGTGAAATGCAGTATTTTTTTAAAAACAAAACAGAATGACATAGGCCTTGGCACACATTTCCCTATAACAAAGAAGACAAAGTTGGGGAATTATTGACTCTTAAGGTCATCAGTCATGTATACTCAGTTAATAAAGATAGTAAGTTTGAGCTAATGTGTAATGACATTTTTTTCAGTGATGTTTCAGGTTGTTAAACGAGCCTCTATGTAATTTCCTGATCTTGGCTACCCCTGGACAGCATCAGACTGATTTTCTGATCAGCAGGTACATCAATGTAGTTTTTTTTATCTCTTTGCCATTTGCCACTCGAAATTAAACATTTCTATAGCTCAAAAGATACTTCATGGTCAGGTTACTTTTTTTTAGCATTGTCCTTTTTGTTAGTTTTTTCCAAGAACGAAGAAAAACATCTTGAACATTAGTCAGATCTTACATTACTGTTGATGCAAGTTGGCAGAGCTCCAAGTGAAAGCCTCTGATATCACTATGAAATTAAACATGTAGCATATTCATCTCTGTAATACATTGAGAATGTTGTTCTTAATCTCCACTCCAAACTGGAAGGGGGTTTGTTCTAAAAGTAATGAATCTATGTCACTGGTCAGCATTTGCTGTATTATACTTATGAGCCCAAACACGGTCAAAACAGCTGTCTATGGACACTGACTTCAACTTTATAGGCAATAAAATATACAGTAATAGGGTAGCTACCCACCTGAACTACTACAGTAATAGGGTAGTACTGTCTACAGTATGGCTGTGAATGGTACAATAGCTAATTAATTGTCAGGTCTGTAATTCTATATAAAGGTACATTCTTTCAAGATTGCAGATTGTAATGAAGAAATGCAACTTATACATTTGGAAAAGCAATAAAGATAATGGTCATGTCTACAGTATCTTGTATACACATGGGTCTGCAATTGTGTGTTAAGCTTTTAAAATTATATACTAAATTAGGGTACTTTCAACTTGTGCAGCACATTGGAATGCTAAACCAATGCAAAACCTTTTCATTACACTTTTTAGTGAAACCACCTCAAAACTTAGGACTTCCACCAGCATGAACCCTGCAAAAAAAGGATGGCTTCAACAAAGGCTAGAAATATGATTTTAAAAACTGCTTAAAATGAAATAGATTAACATATGATATATTGAAATCAACTGATAGCAGAGAAAAACAAAAACATAGTGATGCGATTACTTAAAATATGCTATGCTGATTTCATATGACATTGATGTCATCTGCTTGAGGGGCAGGTGGAAAATAAAAATGAATATTCCAGTGCTCTATGTAACGTGTCTGAGGATTGTTTTCAGAAAGAAAACATTTACTGCAGTCTATTTGGAATTTTGGGCATATACTGTCGAACTTTCTGTTACAGAACAGTCACCTTTCAAATAATCGACTGGACAAAAGGTTCGGAAATTAGTGGGCAGTACCGACTATAACACTCAATGACATTCTCAGCATATATGTTTTCCCCATGCTTGAAGTGAGATAACTTGAGCTTCGAATGATTCTTTGTTATCTAAAAACCTGAAGAGATCTTTGAATTGATAAACTACAAGGAACCCCATCATTTTAAAGGGCCTCCACTAGTTTGTAAGCTACAAATCAAATGGTATTTGGTATATGAAGATTTATATGAAGAGGAATTTATCACAATTTATCAAATCATTCTTTCAATGCTTGGTCAAGTGAATGCATCTAATTTATACACTGCGCAGAGCAGAGGGATAAAAATAAACGGGATTAAGTTCTATACATTTTTACAGTCAGAAAATAGTGAGATTCTGCACCTTCTAATTAATGTAGACATCTTGCATTTGCTGAATTGATGCATTTTTGAACATCACACTTGCTTTCTGATCTTTAATTAAATTCCCTGTGAAAACAAGGAACAATACATCTTTTTATGTTTTCTAAATACGTTTTTCCTGGGGTGATGGGCGTGTTACAATTTCAAGGGAAAACCAGTAATGTATTGACTTACATACACCATGCAGTTTTGCTAGGGCATATCTTAATTTGATTTATTTTCTTTTTGCTTCGCTGCCTTGTGCTGCTGTTTCACTGTATAGTAAGGAGGCTTTCATGGCGGTTCGAGAGATGGTCATCAGCAGCTTTGTTAAAAAAACTTGCAAATGGTAAAGTGAGTCCTGTAACTGGGTAGTTGATGTGTTTAGTCTTGGGCTGTGTGCCAAACCACAGTTTACTATTCAAGTGGTGCCTTGCTATGCAATTCCTCCATCTTTAAGGTGTGCCTAAACCTCAGGGAGCACACCAAAGGCTTTGCTACATCACGTCTGCTGCTTTCTGGTCAGATTCGAGGTGTATAGCTTCCAGGTGTTTATAGAAGCTACAGGTCAGACAATGCACTGAGGTACGTTTTGCAGGAAACTTAATTTGTTCATCTTCTGGTAAGCATACATACAGGATGCGGAGATGTATGACTGTAGTGCAGAGGATAGAGCACTGGTGAACACACCTCTGGCCTAAGGATGAATCGGCACTCTTGGTCTGAAATTCAAAAGAACCACAAACTTATCATCAGCAAGTCAGATGGTTTGACGTTGAGGAAGTTGCCACACCATAATTCCATCGAGGTCCAACATAGACTGTTAAATGGGAGATCTATTCCTTAGAGGTGGTTTTACCTTTGAAACGATCCCATTTCCAAAATGGTTGTAGAAGCAATCTCAGATATCAAATTCAGGGTCCAACTGTTCTGCTTTTACCACTGGTCCCACTGGAAGCGGTAAGTAACAAGCCTAAAATACGTGTTAGACTTAGACCAGAAGTAGATAATGCTCTTAATCTATTATGAATGAGAATTTTAATTAGCTCTGGCTGTTCCATTAATACTAGAAAACAGAACTGTCTGAATAGACTTCTAATTCCGCTTCACAAACAAACAAAATGCTATAATCACATAACAAAGACAACACAATCCTATTTCATCCATACCCCTCCCCTCACCCTATCCCTCCCCCATCCCAGAAACCCTCTGCAGACCATCAAATTAAAGGGCAGAATAATGAAAAAATAGGCAAGTATAAATTAACACTTTGTAGCAGTGTGTTTTTCTATGAATATGTCATCAGATAAGAAATAATGGTCCTAAATCGTAATTTGCATAGTTAAAATGAATTAATGACAAATTTAGAATATTATAATCTGTACAGATTTTTTTTTTGTATTTTTCGCCATGAACCTGGAGGATGACCAAACATGAAGTTTGAAGTTTGGTATAGATAATCTTCCAGATGATTTCTCATGGTATGAATGTGAACTTCTTCCACAAAAATGTGTAGATTACTGAGAACAATTTAGGGGAGGAAGTGGAAGCATTAATCTGGAGGATATCCTCGAGAGGATGATGAGATGAGATCAGACGGATATTTCTCCACTAGGCTGTCAACCTGTAGAATTTAACCTCTCTGTACAAGACCCCCAACACTGCAGAGGAGATCAAAAAATGAATTAGCTTTTGCCAGAGAAAGAGCTTTGCACTTGGCAGCCACTGACCAAGAATAATTAGCCCAGAAACAGGTATACTTAGCACAGATGTCGTTAGTTGTTCGCAAAGCACTGTGCTGTTATCCTGCATCACCATGTTGGGTATGACCCACTTGGTCATGGTTTGTGTTACCATGACTGAACAAACTGAAAAAATAACAAGTTACATGATGTTCCCAGAACCGTGTAGATTTGACGGTGCGTCCCCTAAGCTCGCCGGGGGTGATCAGCAAGGTACCTTACGTCTTTTGGCTGGGCAAAGGCTACTTTTACTTCCCTGAATACTAACGGAAGGATGTCTGGCCAAAATGATAGTCATGCCTGGCTGGCTCCCTCCCCACTCATTCTGCTGATGACACCGAGTGCTATCTTTCAAAGACTAAATGCTGCGGGAGCTCTCAACAGCCTGTATGAACAAAGCCAAGGCATCCACCCTAAGGGCATGGGAAAGGGCCTTTATGGCAGACTCTCCATTGCTAGACCTCCCTCTGAGAGTGTCTCCTACTGATCTGCTTACGCTGTCCATAGCCTTGCTGCTCCTGTTGCAACCACTATGCCTGCAGCCCGTATCCAAAAGCCCTCCTCAGAGAGAAATCGGGGGGGGGGATGTGGTGAGCTGGATGTCTCTTTGGGCTGCGAGTAGGGGGCAGGGAAACACGTGTTTGTGTTTTAGGTTTTAGTTGTGTTTTGGAAACAATTACAACAGGATGCGTGTTTAAAGGCGTGCGAACAATGTTTTACACAACCACGGTCATTTATTGACACGGACTGCATAAAACAAGATCACCTTGATATTTGCTCATCACGATCCAATTTTTCATCAAAATAGAAGAATATTGATTTTAAAAAAAATATCGGTCACGGAAATTCCAGTGTCCTAACCCAAACTTCAGATTTTGCATGGGCCAAAAATCCTTTCTGTCCCTGGAATCCATAGAGCTAGTTGAGAAAGGTGTGGTTCTACCACAGTTTTAGATCAGTAAATGTCTGTGACTTTAGGGTTATTTCTGAGGGTTTTAGTTTATAGAAATAAGAAAGCTAGAAATTAAAATTCTGCAACTTACAACAACCTGTCCCCTAAAGCAAAGCAGGGGAAAAACTCCACAACTAACAAAGAAAGCTGCGTTTCCACTTTAAATGTCCACTGTCTATACCAGAGATGAGAAATAAGTTCTTCACATTTTGTAGTCCTGAGATTTTAGGCTCTTTAATTACAGATTTGCAGCCACATACAGTAGTTTTACGTGTCCAAAATAATCTTTTGGTGTGAATATAGGACATTGTAATTCTTTGTTTCCAAGAACTGGTAAGGAATTCTGAACGATTTCTCCAGAGTTTTACCTGTTAAAAAAATTAGGTGGTTGTCGACTGGCATGATTATGAAGTACTATGAAGACAAGCTAACTTCTGTACAAATCTAGTGATCCTAAATATGAAACACACTGCCCCCATGTAACACTTCCTATTTTGACATTTCCTGCTAATAAATGTAACAGATAATTTTTTGTTTTTGCAATAGACTGAAACACTGCACACATTTTAAGTCAGAAAATTTGGCATTTTATTGTTATATATAGAAAAAATGTACAAAAACCTGAAAGGGCATGCTTTTGCTGAAAAAAACAAAAAAAAAGAAAGAAAGAGAACACAAAACATTTTTTAACCTTACCTTGTTCCTGTAAAAAATATTTTTGTGTTAATCCAGTAGGACAGAGAGTCGATATTAAATTCTGGCTCATAAATAATACAAAATAATGAACACAAATATACAACCATAAAATGACAACATCCAAAACACCCAAACACAACGAAAATAACAAAAATGCAAATAAGTCATTTAAATTTTTTTATTTCTTTATATGTTGTCCGAGATGACACATGATAAATCTGGAGTGTATTGGATGAGCAAACACTGCCTAATCTGAAGTACTTCATAGAAGGTCATGGAATGAAGGCAAGAAACAGCTCTTTATCACACAAAATCCTTTCACTGAATCACAACGTTTCTGTACACCGATTCTACAGTTATGTATTTTTGGCTCTTCATAATATGAAATCTGAGTATTTTAATCTACTAGATTGACAAATATTTTAAAATAGCCACATCTGCATCTAATTTACACTATATGAGATATTTTATAATTAGCACTATCTAGCTGTGTCGCGGAGTCTGATTGGAGCGGTCTGACAGTCATCATGTGGTTTCTGACTGAGTAACAGGAGATTTGGTCATTTACATTAAGCCAAGAATTTTATAGATCTAGAGTACAGGACAGTATAAAATAAATGTGTAAGGAAATATGCAGATGAAAGGACACTTTAGTTCTCAATGCACCTGCATTCGATTTCCACTTGTTCCCTGGTCCTTTTTGCACTTGTGAACCTGAAGTATTTCTTTCAGTATTGTCTTGTCAGCAGTTTGAATAACTCAATCAGATCCAGATTTAATCTCCTCTGTTCAAAGACATGCAGCTCCTTTAATCTTTTGCGTATGATATACAGATAAATACTCAATCTGGTTGGTCTTTTTTGTACTCTTTCACAGCAGCAAACTCCTTTAAAATACCTTAGTTACTGCATATGAATGCAATATTTTAAAGAAGGGTTTGCTGGTACATTGTATAGTTTAGAATTTTAATTCTATTAAAGTGTAAAGTTCGTGCCAGGCAAGGTTAGAATAATCAGCTCTGTGTATGTGGTCTAATTGTGACACTGCAATCATTAAAATACAAAACAAAATTAAAACAAATCTCAGAACAAATCACTTTATCCAAGACAAGAAAAATAGATAGTTTGCCAATGTTAAACACAAGTTTAACAAGTTAAGAACACAAATAAAAATATATGAAGACATAGTAGGTAATTGAATATGAATAATTCCATTGAATCAAATAATTTAAAACAACGAGGTTGAGAGTTTGAAAGATGATGTATCGTATATGGTCTGATTAATATTAGGTGACAAATGGATATAATCTCGCAGGGAAGGTTATATCAAAGACAAAGGTGATCTAATCTGAGCACTCGGCAAATAAAATTGTAATTGTGCTTTTACAAAAATACCTTTTTCTTTTCTCAGGTGCCCAACGCGGACCGTAACATTAGTACGTACACACGTTTCATCAGTCGTTTTGTTCATAAACATTATGCGCCTTGATATTACCTCGATATGTTACTGAACCAGGACTATACAGTACAACTACTCCATAATTTTGAGTTTTCCTGTGTGCCTGTAGACATTATCGCCCTCTTGCTCCTTGTACTGTCTCTTCAGATAAGCCTGGCTTGCACATTATCCCACATAACATCCCTCAAGAGTGCTGGCAGGCATCCCAGAACATCTTACCTCCTCCCTGGCTGGAATGAGTGCCTTTTTTCCATTCCTTCAATAGAGAACTCTGATGTCCTGGCCATTCCCCCTCCAACTCTCAAGGTTCCCAAGAGCCTCATAGAAGTGTTTCATACCTTTGTTTAATAAATGAATGTGTATCACTGTGTACTCACTTTTTTTTCTGCAAAGGAATGTTTTAGCTTTCACAGACAGCATGGGACTTGACGAATGAATTTCAATGCCCAGTAAAAGACAGTGTGGTTCCATCCAGGAAGATTCTTACTGTATGATATTAATAAATTACTACGTAACCCTAGCCCATATACTATACCCAGTTAGGGCTTTTATCAGACCATCTAAATTCATTCTCCAGAACAGCAGTGGCATTACAATGCCATTCCAGTGTATTTATGTGCAGACATGTTCTACTGACCAAATATGTAAGATTATTCTGCATGCTGTGCAACATTATTAGAAAAATATCCAAAACAGGTGGTTCTATGGAGTGTTTAGTTTGTTAAGGCATTTAGCATTTAAACCCTCTCTGAACCTAAAGTATTTTGCAAGTACAAGTGTACATGAACCCATATCTGCAAAATCATTATTAAAGGAAGCTGTCAGTCTCACTGTTAGCTGGGATTTTGTAGCATCACTTATACTAATACAAGGACACAAAGCGAACAAGCACATGTATGAGAACACATTAACAATACTTGACACATGAAAGCAGTAATGAAACTGCATGAAAGCAGTATATTAATTATTGACGTAATTATATTTTAGACAATGTTTAAATGTTTCTTAAGACATTGTTCCTTCCACCATTTTTATCAGTCACAACTCCCAAAAATAAATCGTTAATATGTGGTATGACTATTTCGGTATGAACGTACTTTGGGTGAGAACAATGGTGGGCTGGTTAGCACAGCTGCCTCGACACTCTTGTGTCCTGGGCTCACTTTCAAACTGGAGCCCCTGTGTGGAGATTTTGTGATTGTGGGAATTTTTGCTTGGTGCTCCACTTTAATCCCACTTTCCAAAGACACGTTGGCTGGGTGAATTGGCGACTCTAAATTGTCCCTGTGTGCAAGCATGTGTCTGTCCTGCAACGGACAAGGCACTTCTTCAGGGTGTAGCCTTGCTTCACTTCATTTGTTTGCAAAAGAGACTGCAGGCTCCTGTGACACTCCCCAGCAGTAAGTGGCTCTCTGATAAGGGATGGATGTCTTTCCATGTTTTGGAACATGGGTATGAAAAGAGCCATACTGCATTTATGTTGCATGCTTGTGCTGCTGTCATGGCTTCGGGACTTTGGCCTACATTAGGAACAGACAGCTGGGCTGTTTCTGAACTTGTGAGATGGAAGTCTTCGGCTCAAACAGGCATACAGTAGTCTCACCCCTAGAGGTAGCAGAGTAGTCCTATCCATCCGTCACAGGGTGCTGGAGCCCTTTGTCCTTTTTATTTACTGCTAAATAAATTTAGTATCTGTTAAATGGACACAAGATGAAAAAGAGAGAAGGGAGGAAGAGAAAACGATGAGCCACAAATGGGAAATTACAAATTTTACTGGAACCGTTCACTCTGAGGGGTGTGCAAAGCTACAGGTACGTTATGATTTTCTGGAACTACCCCTTCTTTTTATTTTTAGGATTTTTGTATTGTGATTTTTGTGATTATGTTGTGTTCTTGACCTACATCCAAAATGTTACAGTTTCACACCTGCAATTAGGATTTACCTTTACATTTTTTTGTTGATTGTTTAAATTGAAAACAGCACTTTTGTATCAGTCATAGTGTTTAAATCCACATTCTGTCCCTACTACTTACAATAAGATTAAAACAAAAAAGTTCAAACCACAAAATTAAATTCTCATTTATATCGTAGTACCAGGCTGTCAGAGGAAATTAATGTTTAGATAGTATGAATAGGTTTCCCTGTTACTGAAAATACATTGAAAAACATCTTGGTCAGACTGTCTGGTTCATACAGAATGTTATGTTTCTTGACTGCAAAGGGACAAATGTCTGGTTAATGCACAGGATCATTTTAAACTCACTTCAATCAGCTTCAAAAACAGTCAATTCAACAACTTTGACTATTTTCCTCCATTTAATTCTTAAAGCAAGTTTTAGGGCAGGAACTAATTTGGTCATAAGTTATCTGTTGACAATCTTTTAATCTCTGAAATACTGAAAGATCTGTTTGAGACTGTTTGCTTTTTTAAAAAAGGCTGGTTCTTCAATTAGTGTTAGGTTTCAAACCATAATATGATATGTTTGAAGACAGTTCAAAATCCTCCAGTTCAAATGTGCATAGGTTTCCATAAATAGTATCAACAAATTTAAATAAAATATGTCTAAGAGGACCACAAAGAACTATTAACACTGTGCAACCTAAATGTTAAAGCATATAATGTTTCACCTATATGTAATGAGGGGGAGTGCTGGTGATTTCCAGGCAGACACCAGGCGCAGGCTGGTGAGCTGCGAGCCGAGACAAGGCGGACATTACACCTCAAAATCCAAAGGGTTTTCAAAAACACGGAGCCAGATAAGCGGGGTTCGTAGCCGGGGAAGCTCGGAGTAGACAAACCCAGGCAGCACCCGGGATCGCGCTCGGGAGACATGGAGGTTGGAACATGGTAAACTGGCAAGGAAAACCAGCAAAGTAGGCAAAGTGAGAACAAAGTACATGAAGCTGATGGGACGTAGTCAGGGGTAGTCATGAGCTAAATACTCATTCATTTGAGGCAAGGAGCACTGAAAACCACCCATACGGTGTGTGGAAAGCCCCGGTGGCTGTATCGGACCGATGAATATGCGGATGGGAGAGGTGACATTCTCGTGGGTACCCCGCCTTAGCAGGTGGCCTCTTGGGAACCATGTGGAAGCCAAGCGGCATGAAGCTTTCTGGCAGGGACCCAGGACTGTTCTTTAGATCCACGACCCCACCAACGCACCAGGTACTGAAAGCATCCTTGGACCCATCGAAAGACCATAATGCAATGGGGCCTGGGTGCATGGGAGAACGTCACTGGAGGGGATGAGGTGTGGACTGGCTAAATTACCAGAACATTTGTCAGAGCGGGTTTTGGCAGGAAAACATAGAAGGCCATAGAGATGTGGTGTCCAGGGGGGTGGAGCAAAGTGAGGTGGTACGTAACTGTGTTTATCCTCTTTCTCTTACCGTGGGCTGATGAAGCGAGGGGCTAACTTCCTGGAAGAAACCTGGAGTCAACTGTTTTTTACGTGGATAGCCACAATCGCTGACCCTGTCTCAGTTGTAGGACAGTACACTGGTGACAGTTGGCAGGCCCTTTTGGGTGCACCGATGGTAGCCAGAGCAAGGGGAGGAAGTGAGCGGCCTTGGAGAATCTGTAAACTACAGTGAGAATCACGGAATGACTCCAGGAGCAAGGAAGCCCCCTGATAAATTCTGCAGAGATGCATGACCACAGACGTAATGGAGAGTGGGAAGAGATAGGAGTAAGACCATAGGAACCAGTCTAGGGTCCTTCACTTGATTGCAGTTGAGACGGGCCTCCATGAAGTCACCTAAGTCTTCCTCAGGTAAGGCCACCAGAATTACCAAATTTGTTCTGCTGTATGCTGTATGCCTTGCTCCCACTCCCCATGTCTGAAGCATGCACCTCAATCTCACAGGATAAGGAGGGATCCAGGTGCCTTAGGATAGGAGCCCAAGGTGAACCAGTGCTTGAAGTGCTCGAAGGCTTCGGGGGTCCACCTGCCTTGTTTGGGACCCTTCTTGATTGGGGCACTGATGGGTGCCAACACTATGCTGAAGTCCCAGATAAAGTGACAATAGTATCCAGTGAACCCCACAAAGTCTTCTCTGTCACCACTTTGTTAGGGTCCATTTGCAGGCCCGAGGAAGAGATCCGGTAGCTCAAGCAGGTCACCTCCTGTTAGTAAAATTCACACTTTTCCAGCTTTGTGTATAGTTGATTTTCTAGTAGCCATTGTCAGACCTGCCTGGCATACCGGCTATGTTAATGGAGAGATTTGGAGTACGTAAGGATGTCGACCATGTAGCTGGCCATGAAATCTCCCTCAAAATCTCTAAAGATGTCGTCCATGAGAATCTGGAAGATGGCCGAGGCATTGAGTCCAAAGAGTATGTCAAGAGCATGCCCCAGTGCTGGTGTTAAGCACTCTTCCACTTGTTTCATTCCGATTCACACCTAGTTGTTGGCCCCCCTCGGATCGATCTTACTAAAGATCCGAGCTTGGATGGCCAGTTCTGATTTTAGATGGTGATTTAGTTGAAATCCACTGGAGTAGATACAGGGGCACAGGGAGCCATCCCTCCTCTGCACAAAAAGAACAAGGGACCGGCAGGTTATGTGGACAGGTGGATGGATTGTTTTTGTGGTTTTTGGAAATGTTTTCCTCCATTGCCTGGGACTCTGGAGGCTACAGAGTATACAGGAGCCCTCTTGGTGAGGCAAGAGTCTGCTGTATCCCAGTCATGGCAGCACACAGATCCAGAATCTCCTCCTTCAGCTCAGCTACCCTGACCCCCTGAGCTTGTAGCGCGGACTCATGTGAGGCCAGCATCTGCAGGGTTTCCGATGGCTCTTTCATACTGTGATGAGTCAGCCTCAGGGGGAGTGCTGGTGATTTCCAGGCAGACGTCTGAATCCAGGCGCAGGCTGGTGCCCGGCGAGCTGAGACAAAGGTGGAGATCACACTTCAGAGTCCAGGGGGTGTCCAAACAACATGGGGTCTGACAGCCAGGGTTAGTCGCTCGGTGAATCTGAGAGGAGACAAAGTCAGGGAGGATCTAGGATCGAGGTCGGGAGACAAGCAGGAGGTTGGTACACAGCAAAGCAGGCAAAGCAAGCAAAGCTGTGAGGATTCTTCAGGGAGAAAACCCACAACGAGAGAGCACTAGAGCAGGAGTAGTCAGGACTACAGATATTAATAATGTAATGGCCCTTTAATTAGAGGCAGGGGGCACTGACAACTGCCCATACTGTGTGTGCACAGCTCCAGTGGCTGTATCAAACCGCGTGAAGACACAGGGTGAGAGCTGCTATTCACACAGGTACTACACTCTTTAATGCTCCATATTTCCAATAAAACTAAAATCCAATAAAAATAACGAAGTGACTCTATTCTATATTTATATTTATTCTATGTTTAATCTAGATTTAGTTTTCCTTTGCTAAAACAATTACATTTAGCAAGAGCACCGTAATGAGACAGACTAACAACCATAATGAGACAGCTGTTGGGCTCCTAAAGTTCAGGGCTGAAGCTGTCAGTTATGCAAGTAAATTGTTTTTTACACTGATTTGGGATGGACCTTTACCTGATTTGCCAGATTAGACATAAGACATCTGCTTTACTGGACCTGTTGCCAAATATATTTTTTTTTAAAACAGGTTTTTAAATTTTGCACATGGTAGTTACAGTATCTGTTCCTAACGGAGTCTTTTCCAAGTTACACTAAGCAGAGATTGGCTTTAAAAGACTTCTAACATTATTTTGTACAATTGGAAAATTGGGGAAAGGGAGAATTGGAGAATCAAAACACATTTTATTACTTGTATTATACTGTGAACATGTAAATAACTTTGGTTACCCACTGAAAGGTGAACAGGAATCTACCTGGACTTTTGTCAATGCAGGACATTTTCAGCAGCACTTAATCAAAATCATTTAAATCAGAAAATTCATAACATTGTTATATGAGTTTATATATGAAGCATAGAAGCATAATCCTGATGTTAAAATCACAAAGTAATTAAAAACAACTGAATTAAAAAAATATTCCCCACAATTTCTAAAACACTTTAGAAAAAAAGCAAAAATAAAAAAAAAATTGTCTTCCAGACTCTCAATGAAATTGCTCATGGAGAAACACTGTACATCTGGCAATGCCTCTAAACCTTTATCAGTAAGATTTCTGAGAGGTTTTTTTAAAAATAAAATGTATTCCAACTATTTCTGTAACTGCTTCTAGCAACAGCTGTGTGTTAATACTGTGTTTCATGACATTCAAACATACTTATTAACACCTTTCCCGGTTTACAAAGTTATTTTGTGGTAATTGTATATGCAAAGATCTATGTCATTTGCACAAAAAAAGTGCTTATTTTGAAAAAACAGACACAGTTTTAGTAACTGTAAAACTGAGAAGAAAATAGAAACACTACTTGAGCTGCACAAATAATAATTGTGATTTTACAAAGGTTGAATAAAATATAATCAAAACAATTTTTGCCAGACATGTAGGGTTTGTCAGTGTTTTAAAAAACTTGTTGTTTTTTTACTATTTGTGAGAAAATTAGAGGTGAGTTTAAGAAAAACAAACCGGGTAAAACGAGACACACCTGGCTGATTGACTAATTGGCATCCAGCAGGAGTGAAATTCCACATGAGAGAAGAGAGCGGATAGAACAGGTTCTGTGAGGAGTGGGTTACTCCCCTGAACCAAAGGCAAGATTCACTAGAGCAACCAGGAGAAAAAAGGGTTTAAGTCTGTATCTAGGCTTTAGTGTGAAATAATAAGGAATGAGAGTTCTGGAGGGATTTTTTCAGTTGATAACAATCAACTGAGCTGACTTACAGGCCTGTAAGATTCACTGAGCAAGGGACTCTTGAGAAAAAATTTAGGGATACCCTTTAGTGTAACCTTAGCAATGTGCAGGAAGAGTAGAGCAGTGAATGGCAAGGTAGTGTGTGTCCCTGACAAATTAGGATGAACTGGTTTTGTCAGAGATGAAGAGTACTATATTTGTGTGCTTGGTTCAGACAATAAGCAAAAAGCTGAAAGAACAGAGTTGATTGAGCTGAAGTGATTAAGAAACTGAAGAATGGTTGGAGTTGGGAACGATACTCCAGTGTTGTGTTTATCTTATAAAAATATTTCAAGTTGGTGATTTGTAAAATAAGAGTGAAACCTGGCGTAGAGAGCAAAGAAGCACAGGACTGTGACATTTTCCCTGAGAGGAGATCAACGAAAGCCCAGAGAGGTTCTGTCTGACAATTAATGAACAGGCCTAAAAAAATGTGGAAATTCAAGGTGACACACTAGTAGTAGTTTTAGTGTACCTCTGTAGCCACAGTGTATAAAAACATAATTTCACTAAAGTCTGTTTTTTCTAATTACACATTAATTTACTAATGGCAAAATAGTAATAAAAAACCCCTTACTTTGACGGCATTGTGAGCACCAGTGTTTGGAGATAGGCCCCTCGCTGAATAGTCGTTCTGAGTCAAGGTTAGATTCCTTCACGAGGGGAGTAACGGCAGCTGTCTTGAGCAGAGATGGTACTGCATCCGTCTTCAGGGTTTTATTAATCAGACTGATAAAATGAGTCTGAACAAGTGCTCTTTGAATTGAGAAGTAAGAATAGGCTCCAAGGAAAATACTGCTGTTTTCATTTGAGAAATACTGGCAGCAGGAGAGATACTGTAGGAATCGGAGTCGGTGATATATTTTTTTATTTTTGTCTGATGATGAAAATTCTATCCTTAAAAAGTCGAGAAAAGAGTTTTGCCTTTCTCTTTCCAGTGGTGGCTGTAGAAATTACTGAGGGGGCAGGATTGAGAAGCTAGTTTATGATGGAAAAAGAGTGCTGGAGTTGCCTTTACCTTCACTGAATAGTGATGAATAACAAGTGCTGTGAGTGCTGCTTTGTAAAGCTTTTGGTCCTTCAAGGTCCTTAAAGGACCTTCAAAAGACAAAGAATTCTCCGTGGTTTACAGAAGAAGACAGACTGAGGCCCATCCTTAACTACCAGCTTTCTTCCAGTCATGCACTGCAATTAGTGACATGGTCCAAGTTCAACCCAGTGATATCCAAGCCACTGTATTCAGCCAATTCTTACTGGTTTATAAATGTATGTCCTGGTAATATAGTAGGTAATATAGTTGTTGAGTTGATGTTCTACTTCCATATCCTTAAAAATGATTGTTATAGAATGTCATTTTTAAAGTGTTAAGTACACAACAAATGAATAAAATATCCAAATATAAAAAGCTGATCAGGAGGCTTAGTCAGATGGCCCACAACTAAAACAATAAATAAGGGATGCTATTTCTTTATTTTTATCACTCAGTTGGGAATGGTTTATTATTTTCTCGAGGATGTGTGATGCATTCTGATAGCCTGCACAATGCCAAGACCATTCAAACAGGAACCTGGACACCTGGAAAAGTTTAATTTTTAAAGACGCCACCTTCTGACTGAAGAGTCTCGTTTCTGTTCATGTTTCTCCCAAAAGTATCACCCGCGTGAAAAGCAAGCAAGTTTGAATACTTTAGTGGCCAAGCTGAAAGCAAAAAAAAAACAAGGCAAACAAAGTATTTCCGAAATTAGTAACAAACTCCTGGGCAGGGCAGATCTACAGGCTGATAAAAAGGTGTGGTTTATTGGCATGGAGTTAAATACACCTAACCTCTGATTGTATCTGATGGCCATTAAGCTCCTTTTATTATTATAATTTTTTATTCAACCCCACCACGCTTCCTTTCCTCCAGGAAAAACATAAGCCGTGTTTTTCTAAGATTTTGGAAGTGCTCATGCTTGGATAAAAATAAATGGTATCAGTTCTGGTGGTGCCCATGGACACAGCTTCACCTGCTTCTCATGCTACCTAATACCCAGCCTTGGACTTAACATGTTGCTTTCCCTATCAATGTTCAGCTCGACTGACTGTCTAATCACAGATTGCTGACTAATAATAGATTAAATGATTGTGGTAGGAATAATGACTACGGTCCCCCAAAATACCTGCTTCAGTGAATATGTTAAAAAGGTTTCCGCTCCTTAGTCCCTGTGCAGGACTCTTCTTTTAAAAAATCTGGTAGCATTTCATAAAAGCTTAATAGTAATCTGTTTCAGCTTAGCTAGTCGGTAAAAGTAAATGTAAATGCAAAGTGTAGAATGCTACAACCTCTTTTGAATTTTTGAAAGAGTAAGGTACTTTGTAGGAAAGGTATTCAAATTCTACTGCTTCAATAAAAAACACTTCTTGTATTGAGAATTGTACCCATAATGGGTATGGCTGAGGTGCATTCAGCGATTGATAATTTCTTGTTGCAAAGTAAATATTACAATTATTTTGTTAAAATATAACTTGGCATTGAGAATATAAGGCAATACATTTATGACTTACAGGTAAAGAATGTTAGTTATTGAAATGGCATGTAGCATTTCTCTAGTTAATCATCCAAGGTCATTTCATATGGACTTGGGTAATTCTATTTCAAAGAAGACTTTTTTTTCAGTTCATTTTTCATCACTAAAATCTACTGAGAGGAAAAAAACAGAAAAAATCCAGATATATTAACAGGCATATATCAGACTGCTCAACAAGTCCAAACTGTTTTATAAGCACTGTGATTTATTGCATGTTACGGGAATATGGCATGAATATTAAAAGCATTTTTAGAGAAGGTGAAAGAGGAAAAAATTAACAATCCAAGTGCGAGTATTAAAAAATAGCCCAAAACAGTCACTTTTTCCCCAAACACGGGAAGAACATGCAAACTCCGTGCAGATAGTACCCCAGGTCCGGAATTAAACACTGGACCCCACTGCTGCAAGGCAGCAATACTCACCACTGCATGTCCAAGCCACCCACAGTTTATGAGAGATCTTTTTGTGAGTGTTTTATCTTCTGTAGTTGCTTTCTTTCAGATCTGTAAGTTTTATTTCTATTTAATTGGCATTTTTTCTGTTTCAAAGGGCAACACGATTGCTTATAAAGAGGCTAGGAAAATAGGGTTTCTTCTTCTTTGTCTTTTTTTCTTATTATTATTATCAACATAGAAGTTATGCTTACAAGCTTTATAGAATCTTAATTCCTGAATGACCATGAAGAATGATAGTTTTGACATTTCCAGGACATATATTATGTAGAAAGTATTGCTGTTTTTGGTGTTACTTTGGATGGATAAAAGCAGTTAGACTACTGAAATGACTCACTACCAGAGAGGCACTGCCTGTCTTTAACTGCAATTTGCGAAAACCTTAAAATAGCCTATTTTTATTTAATTGTGTATAAAATGGTTTTTGTCCTCTTTCATATAATGAATCACGTATCCTTTTCCCCATAGTCCCTGTCCAAATCCAGAATTTGTTTCCTCTGTTTGGGTGTGTATGATCTCTTGAACCATATTGCCGTCTCACCACCTGTTTTACCTTTTAAAAGTTTCCTGCTATAACTCAGGAATGTCCTCAGCACTCTACAGTACATCTTGTTTTAAACAAAACAATCTCCATTCTTTTCAGTGTTGAGGTTCCCCTTACTTTCCATCATAATTAAATCTTGCTGAAAATATTTAGAGATGTAAACTTTTGTGCCCTCACAAGTACACAAAGCGTGGGCCTCTGACAGCATGATGAGACGAAGTTACTTTTCATCAAGGTTTTTGTGCCTACACAAAGGAAAAACACACTCCATTTGTCTTCTGGAATCCTGTTTCAACTTGAACAGGTCTTTCTAAATGGCCAGGGAGTGTGTGGAACATTTCAAAAGAGTGCATCTTCTGCATTTTGTAGGAAATTGCCTTTTGTATTGTTGTTCAATGTTTGTTTTACAACTTACACTTATGGGTATAGCAGTTTTCCCCCTTTGGGCAATAACTGTACACTTCCACCAATTGAGCATAATTGGAAAAAAGTAGTAACTACAAGGCAGTGGGAGTCGTAACGATAAAACATTTTCTTCCTCGGTTCATGTTCCTTTTCCACACGAGAGTAATTATTTTGCTTTCCACATTTAAGACGCCCATGAAATCCACTTTGTTAGCGCTTACTGTTGCCATAAAGCTTGTATTCAGAGAACATGTAGAAAACAGAACGTGTTCAGGCTTAATATAAGTTTCCACATGCCATTTCTTTTAATTTACTACCTGAAATGTTTTTTCTTCCCCTCTTCTTTCATTTGCATTTCTGTTATTTGGGTGTACTTCTACAGCAGTTCATAGACATTCGGCTCAGCTAATACAATTAGCTCTATTTGTTCTGGTCTGAAGACTGTGTGTTTTGCGGCCAGAGGGAAAAAAAATCAGACATACTCCTTTTATGTTATCCACAAAAGATATAAATAAGCTTTAAAATGCAATGTGTCATCGGGATTAGATGGATAAAACATAACAAACTCCTCAGGTATTAAGCTACTTATCACAGTAAAGTTCACTTGAGTTTCTGAAAAGACTTGGGTTCTTTGTTAGATTCTTGGATAGGTTCAACTTCATATTCAGGATAACATCTCTTCAGAGGTAATGAACTGTGATGAAGCCATTAAAGAGATAAAAGAAAAAGTACAAATAGACAGTGACACAACAAAAGAACCCTTTGCAGGGCTTTCATTTGGACACAATTTCAAAGACTTTTTTTGCTTGTTTTTATAGAAAAGATCCAGAACAGACAAAATAGTAATATTGGAATTCTGTAATTGGAAGTGCAAAAATGTATTTTTACCGTAGTTGTTGTTTAATTTGTTATTTAACTATTTCTAGGCTCCTCATTCTTATGCAGTTAATTCACTCTGTTTTGAAGCAAACCTTTTGTTTCTTTTCTAAAACAAAAGGGTGGGACCAAAAATGAAATAATACAATGACAAAAAAGCGAAACCAAATGGAAGGCATCTCCTCAAAACGGCAATTAAGAAAATTAACTTTACAGCAGTATCAAAGAGTCTTAGGCTGTCCATAATGGAAGCTGATTCAGAAGGACATCTGATTCATGTGTACAATGTTTGTCACAACATTACAAAATAGATACTGTACTACTGCCCTGGAATCCGTCCAAAGAAGAGCAACTAAGAATGTTCCCAGGACCAAAGGAGTGTCCAAAACTGACAGGCTAAAAAGAACTGAACTTTTTCAGCCTTGAACACAGAAGGCTTCTAATAAGGAACCTGATTGAAGTATTCACATTTTGTTGGCAATACCCAACCCATCGGACTTCTTCAGAATCCACAGTGAAACACAGATGTTCTTTACATTGTCCACGATGCTGGAGCTGATAGCCCTACAGTACCTTCTTTCAAGAAATAGCTGGGCGAGATCCTTTAATCAATTAGCTGCTCTTTGATGGAAAAGTAAAGGCAACAAAAGCAAAGTAACACAATAAATGGAAGCATTCAAAAGACTTCATTTAATTCTGTAGTTAATGCATTAAGCATTGCACAGAGTGCATTGGATGGAATAATTACTGTATTTGACTAAAAAGAAGTGAAACACCAGCTAAGCTAGACTGGAATTTCTTCTTTAAGCACATCTATTGGCCGTTTCCCAATTGCTGGAGACTGGCCAGGTTAAAAATGTTTTCCAGGGCCTACTACATACTTTCTTGGCCAATCCCAGCCCCCACCTGGGTTTCTTTGCTCCAACCACAGTTTATAATGTAATTCAGGGACATAATTTAAACATGAAAGGTGAGTTTTATAGCCAGTTTTAATCATGCTGCACTAATGACCTCTTTCCAGGTAACTGGCTCCCCAGCACAATCATTTCTTTACAAGAACACCCTTGCCTTCCCTGCACTCAGAGCTGCCTTTTTCTGAAGCTGAAACCCACGGCCAACTGGGAGCTGCTTTATATTAAGAGATGGAGTTCAGGAGAAAGCACCCCAATCACCGATCTTAAAACTAAAAGTTGGAAAGTTAATTCACTGCATGAAATAATTAAAATTCAGCACTTCAGTTTATCATAGTTTTTAAAACCTCTACATTTCTTTCATTTTCTTTCTAGTCACACAAAGTCTCTCTATGAAATACATTTATTAAGGAATTTATAGTAGCAGTCTATAGTTATGCTTCCTTATGTTGTCTAAATTCAGCATCTCAATAAATCCATCACACTCATGTTTTTTGTTTCTCTGTGTATATTATTCTGGTCCATCCATGCAGTACTTTGCAGTTACACATTGGACAACACTGCAGTAAAAAAGGAGTCTGTTCCCTGAAGTAATATCCCCCTATAATGTGTTTAAATTCAGTAGTCTACTCATATAATTTGCTTTAGGAACTGAGTAGCTTTGGGTTATATTCATGGTTTTATTTTTTAGGAAAATATCATCAGAGAAAAGGCACCCCATCAAATCTAAAATGATCATATACCAGGCCTCTCTTTGCGCTCTCCTACTGTACATTCGTTTTAATTGAATTACTTCTAATGAGAGAGGATGTGGTACAGTATGCCCTCTGCCTTTCCCAGTTTTAGTTCCGAAAGTTAATTGCCATCGTTTCTTCAAAGACAGTGATGTGTGTGGGTAGACCATGGCATGGCATGGTAGACTGTGGGGTGACGTCTCCATTCATTCCACCGGGAGCTCTTGTCAGTTGGGGTGTGGCCTCTGTTGGGGTCACCAAGGATGTGTGAGAAGGAGTATTCCTGATACCCCAGGAAGGGGCAGGAGCTGAGGCCATAGCTAACAATGAAGTGTTGAATAGAGTGAAGAGCAAGATCTTACAGAGGTAATTAATGAAATACAAAAGCATTGGCCACAGAAGGGACAAAATATCGAAGTCTGATGGAAATTATCACGTTACAGAATATGTAGGTGTGCTCCTTGTCTGTGCCCATCTCCTAGAAATTCATGATATTATCCCAACTACCTCTGACCCAGTAAATGTGTTTGCACTGTGGCCACAGTGACTGGGAGCTCACTTTGTTTACTCCAAACAAGAAAGAGAGGTAGCTTTGATACCCAGTTCTGCTCTATTAAATGAGTGTAAAAGGGAGATGAATCGTAAGGCTGACTCTTAACTCTATTATCCTTTAGCAGGCAAAGACAAAATTGAATTTGTTAATTTGTTAGAGCAATAGTAGTATGCAAAGCAAGGTTAGACACTGCTCTAGAATTTTTTTTTATAAAAGCGAGTTTTAATAGTGCTGCAAACTGCCTAGGAAATCTGTAACCAAAGTTAAATTAAACATAAAATAAAATGCAACACATGTTACAGATAGCTATAACAGAAAATAGAAGTCATGTGATTTTTTTTTAATTCTGATGCATAACTTGTATTCTACAGTGTTATCAGTGAAGTTAGTCAAACTTAATTCAGAAATTGAAAGAAGCAATACGTTTTGTCACAAGTACCCGGAATAATAATCTGAGTTAATAATGTTGGTCAGAATGCTGATCTTACTGGACTGTGTCAGTGAAGTATACGGAAAGCATTAGGTTAGATTTCCTTTTAACTACCTAGATGGATAACTGATTAAAGATGATTTCATCTAGTTGATGTCATTGCTGCTCAAGGAAGTGATACCAGTTACAGAGTCTAAGGGTTCACGTACTTATTTACATGAGGATATTTGTTGTCTGATATTGTTAATTAAATAATAATGTATCTACAGTATATATATCCGAAATCCAGCCTCATTAAATGTATGTGTTATACGTTGAATCATTATTGAATTATTATTATTATTAAGATGTTGATGGAAATCTAATCAGTGTTTTAAGTCTAACATGTGCAAGAATACAGACCAACCTATGTGATCCACGATTTTTATTTCTTGGCGCTGTCAATGGATTTACAGTTAGATGACTACGATATGTATAGTATCGAATAAACAGATACGTTATACAATGTTTGGATTACCCATTATAAATCAAACAAGTCTTTGTACTCGTACACCTAATAAAGGCCTTCTTCAGTTCTTGAGAACTATGGAGGGGTTGCTGTGCAGGGAACACTATGGAAGGGCAGTAACCATTTCAGTGGAAAAGCAGGAGAATTATGAGCTGTTGTAGAGAGTTCCATATAAAATTATATAGGCCTTATAATTAACTGTTAATGATACTGATATCAGAGATGTGGATTTTTTAGATGTTTTCCAGCTGACGATGACGATCTGCTTGACTTCTTTACCCATACACATGGCTTCAGAGATGCTGCCAGAAAAGTATGTAATGGAGAAGTTACGCAACACTAAATTTAAAGATATAGACCACTTTTCTCCGAAAACCTTGTACATTTGAAAGCATCAGTCAACAGCGTGTAACTACGATAGCCTGGTGACAAGCTGTCATTGTGTTCACAATTCTGGGTCATGGCTCCATACAGTTGGTCACTGCCTCCCTGCAGTGATCTAGGTTTCACATGTCAGAGGGGGGAGTAGTGAATTAAAGCATGAAGCTTATGCCATGTGCTGGTCTTCAGGCTTTGAGACAAATTACATGCAAACAGGTGTGCACGCAGATTCTTCTGACGATCCTGAACTCTCTTGAACTCTCATTCAGGCTGGCATGTAGCATGTCTGACTGATGACACTTAGGGAACTTGAAGTTCCTTGGAGACATGTTCTATTTCTGAGCCTTGGCTAAGACAATGAGGAGCTGGTCAACACTCACTGCAGTGAAAATGTGCTCACTGTATTCCATGCCTGCCGAGTTTGAGCAAACATGCTCCGTGCAGCAGACAGGCTGGAGCTTCCTTAAGCAGCAATAAATTTTGTTGTTTTGTTGGGAGTAGTTTGCATATGAGGACAATCTCTGCATTATGGATGAGAGTAAAAAGTTCTAATATCTTGTAAGCATTCAGTGGCAGTTCCCAACTTTTCTTCTTTTTACCAAATGCACCCCCACCACATACAAACAAATATCCTACCCCCCCCCCCCCTTTTGTGCTAGCAAACACAAAAATAGATGAGATATGTGTATTTTCAATTGCAGCTGAATGCGAATTCCCGCCAACTGTTCCTAGACGGCAGTGCAGACGGCCACAAGAAATGCAGGCAGTGCTGCTTCCAAAACCGGTCCTCTGAAGTGGCTAATTTCTTCAGATAAATAATGTCACAGCCACACACACAGTCAAAAGGTCAGTGGGGAACAGATGGTCACAGTTGAGATTTAGCAGTAGCAGAGCATTCCAGAGTTCCCACTTGTCAGAGGTAGTCCATGATTTGTTTCATATGGCTGAAAAAGACTCACGCACAGAAAACTAATTGTTGGGAAGCTGCACAATAGCACCTCTGTGACTCAGACTTTCTCTGCTAAAAGGAGCCTAGAGCATTAAATATAGCAAGATTTTTTTTTTTAAGATGACTATCTAACCTGGCAAATTACACCCGTACAGGGATGACAAAAAAGTACTTCACTGATAGTTATTGTTGCCACTCCTGGTGCTTTACTTTGGTGTTTCTTCTGGTATGTCTTGTTATCTTGTTCCAAAGATGTCAGAAAATGCATGTATTCTGTTTCCATCTCCATTTGAAGATCCTGTTTATTAAATACAACAGCATCCTTGTTGAGCTGAAATTGAAGCTTTCAAGGAAAACCCCAGAAACTGATGCCTTCATGAATGGGGCTTTGCTTTTTAATTAAAAGAATGTTAAGAGTATTAATCAAGTGGCTTTACTTTCAGTCTCTCAAAGGTTTTTTGGTAACATCTGGTAAAATATTTGCAATTCAACTTTAACTACACAGAAAATGAAATAACATGTAATTTCATATTCAGTCAACTATATCTTGAAGAAAGTCAGCATCTAATTTCTCCATGCTCATATAAGAAATAACTTACAACATGAACCACCTTTTATTAAATAGTTGTTGCTTCAGTTTTTTATCCATTCTCCGTGTACAATGTAAAGAGGCAACACCTGAGTTCATTCTCATTTTAAAAAATAACTATAGCACTTCTTCGACCAGACTATATTGCACAACACATCCCAACATTTTTAACAAGCATTTGGGCAAATTATAATTTTTTTGTACGTCATAAAATTTCTTTATTGACTGCAATTTCAAATGCAAATAATGCGGAGCATTGTCTTTTCAGTATTGAGGTGGAAAAACAAGTAGATGACCAAAATAAACTGGCACCAATTCAATACTGTATAACAGGCTGCCTCCTTGGGTTTAACAATTGACTTGAAAAGATGCTTTTAATTCTGAAACAACGAGAAAACAATTAGGCTACTTCATAATGACAGACGGAAATATCCAGTTGTCAAGGGACAGCCCATTGTAGCTTTTGTTACCTTATTTCACATTACTATGGAGATACACGTACTCAGTGTATTCCATACGTGGTGCAAAGGCATATTTAATACAAATAGCTGAATCACACGAAGAAAAAATATCCGGAGAGTGTTAAGCTGCTGAATTATGAGGCAAAAGAGACCCATTAGGCAACATATGGTTTTGCCTTTAAGTCTAAAAAAATGCTCCAGTAATTTGCTTAGCCAAGGAACTATCTTCATTTTGGTTTTTCAGCAACATGAGGAAAACTGCTGGCTGAAACACTTCATTAAGAGTCCAGTGAGCCAAGGTCAACAGCATTGATGTTTCACACTCTGTCATGACCTGCCTCTGCTGCATACAGCTCGCAAGCCATACGTGTAAAACACCAGAGGAGGCCACCTGCCCCATCCAGATCCTCTTGTTTTGGCTGCTAGTATGTACAGTGATTCTAGACCCTCATCTGTCTGTTGCTCACACATACCTTTCTGCAAAAAATGAAGACTCCTATTTCAGTTATAAATAAGCTGATTTTGCCAATGCTTTTGAGGATTTTGAATATTTGAATTAGGTCAACTTGTAGTCTCACATGTCCTAGACCATAAAGATTCTCAACATTTTGAACTCAAATTTCTTCCATGTTTTCGGAGATCTTTCCATGAAGCCCTGGAACGCATCTGGACTGATTTCAGAGCAGCGATGTCTTTTTGTAATATGTTGACCAAAACTGTACGCAACAAATCAACATCATATTTATCCATTGGTCTGAAATGACCATTTTCACTTTACTGTCCAATACTTACACTCTTTACTGTATATTTAAAGAAGAACAGTGGTCCTAATTCACGTATGCCACTAATTACATCACTACAATTTGAGCATTCACCATTCACCTCTTCCTTGTGCTTTTTCCTATCCATTAACCAAGCCTAAACCCAAAAACATGCCTCACCTACCGATTTGAGAATTAAACATTGAAGAGACGCTAGACAAAAAAATTCTAAATATATTCTGCTACAGTATATGCTCTGATTGTATCCATTACTGTTTTGCTTGCTTACGGAAGTCTCACTAGAGAGGTAAGCAAGGCCTACCAGACTTTAAAATCCAAATGAAATGCTAATTCTCAGAAATAGCCCAAGGAATTGAATTTAGCACATGCAAGTTAATTAGGAATTGGTTAACGGACAGAAAACAATGCCCAGATGAGGGGAAGAACATAAGCTGGTATTATAATAGAGTATATACTGTATGTATGTTTATTAATATATACTGTAGTATGCTAAAGAATAATTTCATAATTATCTACAACAGAAACTATTTTAGCCCAAAAGAATACAGGAAAATGTTCAATGTGTACTGATTAAGCACTTCTGTTCCATTCTCCAAGAACAGTCCAGAACAAAAAGTGTCAGAGGAATCCTACTCCGTTGGGCCCCTGAGCAAGGCCCTTAACCCCAACTGCTCCAGGGGCACTGTATACAGTAAATGGCTGACTCTGCGCTCTGACACCAAGCTTCTCTCCCTGTCTGTGTGTCTCATGGAGAGCAAGCTGGGGTCTGTGAAAAGACAAATTCCTAATGTGAGAAATTGTATATTGCCAATAATGTGATCTTATCTTGTTTCTCCATATTGGGTGCCATTGCATAACAGAGTACGCTCCTTCTATCCTTCCCAAGACTGGTGGAGCCGATAGATTAGAACTTGATGAAGAGTCAGCCCTGTCCTCCTCATGTATGCAGCAGGTCTCCCTGATTTCTGAAGTATACTGCTGTGCAAATATTGGTTTCTCTTTATCTCTTATTCATATCAGCCTGGCTGACCACTCAGCCTGGTCTTTGAGAGCATTTTTTTGGGGGGTACAAAAGACGTATATTAAATACTGAGAATGAGCAGATGTCTGTTTCTTCAAACCAAATCCAGTGTTTAAGTACAGAATTATTTGGCAAGCACTTTTTTTCAAGTGTGTTCAAAGTTAATCCGCAACTGTCAAAAATGTTCAGAGCAACTTAAATGAAGCCGTGACAAGTAACTAAAAATGTGGTGGATTTCAATGTGCATTTATATCTTCCACCTATTTCTCATGCTTTAAGTGTCAAAGCCAAGCAAAGGAAAAATAGAAAAAATAAACCAGAGTCAATCTTAGGCCTTGTCTCCATGTGTTTGAATAGCTCTGTTGTCTTGTTAGCCTTTACAAAGAACCTGACTTGACTTCAGCGGGTAGGACCTTAAGTCAGTCTGTGATTTATCAAATTGCCAAGTTTACTAAAGGCATTGCCCTAATTGTAATTTCAGATTTCAAATCCTGCCTTTGACTGGTGTGCTAATCATGTATGGTAGGGATGGCCACATCTTTGAATAGCTTTTTGGATTTTTAGTCGTTCCTGCCTTTAAAAAAGTAACTGACTCATTTGCTGAACTTCATTGTTTGAAATTACCACTTGGTTTGTGGTAGAGGTTATTTGTCTGGAGATAACTATAAAGACCCATAAGATTGCGGCTCTCTAGAAGTACAAAAACTACTCAAGTATACTTAAAGGCTCTGCAAATGATATTTCACTTCATATCCATGATCTATCTGAGCATAATTGCAGCAATATTTATTTGCAACAGAAACGAAGAGGTATTTTATACACCAATCTCTGTTTTTTTATTGTTAACTGAGTATACAACTTAAGAGGTGGACAAAATCATCCTTGTAACTTTTTGTTTGTTCTTAATAGTCATGTTGGTACATTTTAGAGATACTTCATTATTAATTTACTATTGCAGTACACATGCAATAGAACCAATATTCCATTTTCTTCTGTACTTCTTTTTCCTTTCTGAGCTCCATTTCACGGTCAATCATTAACGTGAAACTGTCATCAAAAGTGTGGCAAAATGACTTGTGACATACATGTCACTTGTTCTCTTGCTTGTATTGTGACCTGCAACCCCTCAGACTATTGCAAGCAAAGGCTGTTTGAGGATGACCTCGCCTTGCTTCCTGTTGATATACAATATCAATACAGACAATGTGGACAGAAAGGTAAATCGTTGGCAATTAATATACATTTTAAACATGTCTTTAAAACTTTTTAGTTTTGTCAGAGATCTCACAGTCTTGGTGGGGCACTTGGGCTCAATTTGAACTGATAAAGGAAAAAAAATGCTTTTCTTGCCAGTGTAGGATTTGATTTCACATCTTTTATCTCTTCATAAAATACATCAGGCACATTCTGAAGAGGGGTAGGCCCGACCAATCTCCTGATAATCACAGCCATCAGAACACCGAGAGATTAATCATAAATGAACCAAACTAGTCAAGCACTTCAAAGAGCTGTAGTGTTTATTGTCTGTCCTTCCCTTCTTTAATGTTTGTTTTCTTCAGTGTGAAGTTGAACCTTCTCAGCACACAGTAAGACCGATGGGAACCCTCATGCATTTATACACATAGCAGTTTTAAGGCCAAAAGGTTCCTTATCTGATGGCCTTTAACAACAGCAGGCACTCATCAGTAGCTGGAGCTTTCCAGAAAGTGTTAAAGCCATTAATTGGCTATCCTGAGGCGGTTAAAGTGACAGAACCTTGCAGTCCTCTTCTCACAGTATTGACAGTGTTGACACAATAAGTCTCTCACAAGCTCCTACTTCAGAGGATTATCACTGAAGAGCTCTGCCCTGAAAACACCTACTAAAGTTTCTGCAAAGGTTAAAGCTCACCAACGTTGCGATGGGACTTCTCCCACAGGTAAAATAAAAATGTATTCACTTACTTCTCTCGGGTAAGAGAAACGTACCACATTTCAGTGTCCTATAGCAGTGTACAGACACTGCAAAGGGAAAAAAAAACAGTAGAAATCCTCACCCTCAACAAAACGCATGACCATAATATGTCATTCACTACATTTAACTTGGAAAGCCTAAACTGAGGAAACAAACTTGTACTTCGCAACTTAAAGCTCAAATGGCTTTTTACATTTAGCTGAACTCTCAATTGCTGAATTGAGCCATTAACTGAACAAATAATATTCTGAATTGGTGTTTGAGTTGCTCTCAGCACAAAAAAAACGTATTTGTTTTTGTGAACAGTTGTTTTTATTTTGAGTTCTAAACCTGGCCAAGGGAGGAGTGGAAACAAGTAAAAGGTTGTGTTGTAATCCCTGCAAAATTTATCACACAATACACAACTTCTGTTTAGAGAACAAACATTTTATGTACAAAAATCTGCTTACAATTATATCTGTAAATATAATTTTACCACTACCCTAAAATCTGCTGCTGTTCATGAGCTCAAGTAGCAACCTTTTTTTTATAAGCATTCATCTAAAAAAATCTTCTTTCCTGAAGAACTACAATTTGATAACACAGGTCTCAGTATTTTTCCCCAGTTTTGTAAATTTCCAAACATTCTAATGCATTTTGTGGTTTAACCCGTGAATTTTACTTTGCAAATTTTTAACTCATGCAAGGTGATCCAGCTTTTCGCTCCGAAAATTGTGCTATCGTTAGTTGCACCATCAAACCCCTTAACTTTAACAAAACCTCATGAAGGAATCATTAGCTGGGTAAACATTCAAGATGGGCGAGGTTAGGCTAACCAAAGAGAGCTCACACAAGATATGGCAGGGATCAAGGCATTGATGTTCCCATTGTGGCCATCTCTCTATGTCCAGGCAAGATCAGGAGGACAATTGGAAGCAGTCTGACCACGGCAGATGTCATTCAGTCGGGAAAGTCAGAGAGAGCACCTCTGATCACCATCAGTTGACCCAAAGGCTTCTTTGTCAAACTCTTATCTCATTGTCTTTGTTAGGCTGAGAAAAACCCGGGGCTTGAAAAACAAAAAAAGCCTCATTTGAAAGCTGAATGCAACATACAGGGGGAGTTTGATCAAACTGGAAAACTCAATTTAGCCTGAGTTGTTTTTTTTTTATCCTGTTGGTTTTAGGATTTCCATTTTTCTAGTTCAGACCCTGTATTTTTATACGCCTTGTGTGATGATTTTCCTACTGTATATGTAGTCACATTTAAGCCACAACTTTGGGATGCAAGGTTGAAAGGTTATTGGGAAGAGATACAAGATAACAGAAGGAAATGAATTCTAGCAAAGCTACTAAACCTGTGTTAAAATGTTTCAACACACCAATACTTTCCAGTTTTCAAATGAAAAATAAATGTGACATAACAGAACCCAAAAAACAATACGTTCAAGTTCTTTTGGCCATGCATTCCATAGTGCAAATGTTGTTTCTGGAAAGGAGAATTGTATATTTTAAGACAGACAATGAGTGAAATGACATCTGAGGTCTTCAGGGATACAAGTAAATTAGCCCTCTGCCCCAGAAAACATATAAATATCTGCTGCTTGCTGATGTTTGCCAGAGTCAGATTGTTTCTTTCTTTGGCATTCTTACAGTATTTCACTGGGCCCCACTCAGGTTTTGGACCGATACCTTCAGGAGCCCAGTCGGGCAAGAAGAGCTGAGCTGTGCCCCAGGCTGAACTGCTGGAGGTTAGGTGCTCCAGACACACCTCCCTGAATATGTGACACATGTATTTAAAAGTAGTTATAGTTAAGAGATTGCGACTTGCCCTTACTAAATAAAGAATCTGACAAAAACAAATTCCAGTCTGCTGAGAACATGTTCTTTTTTCTGAACAGAAGTTGAGATTAGGGAGCGTATGTGGTAAAGCCCTATGCTACTCCAAGAGACTTGTGATTTACTCTCATGGTTTGTCGAAACTTGTGTCAATTAAAATAACAGGTGTTCACACACTGCACAAAACACCAACTTGACAATTCAAGCAAAGTTTAATTTTTTTACAGGAATATGGAGTTCACACTACTTGAGTTTTTAAATGCCTTTCCTTTTTCTCAACTTAGTTTGCAAACTTTTCTCATTCTAAAAGTATCTTCAATCTAAGGGTGTCATTATTACACAGCCTAATAATACTCAGATTTCTATTTTTAAGTGTTATGACTGACACCCTGAGTGTGCCCTCAAATCTGCTTACAATTCCAAAGATGTCTCTGCAAGTACAGGATTAAAGGCCTACGAGTTCAAACATTCTCGGTGTCCTGTTACATTGAAATTATTTCTTAGGTTTATCTAAGAATACTCAGTGTAATAATACATGGAGTGTGGATGTTTTAAAAACAGTTTAGTCTCTCATTTAATATTTTAATTAATTTAATCTGGAAATGCATATAATGCAAATCAAAGGTCACTGAATGAAAAGTCTTCATTTTTTTATAAATATATAAACATCATGACAATAATTTGGCAACTAATAGTCACTTCATCCTGTATATTATTGCAGTTTTTAGATTTAATTCAGCAAACAAAAACAGGAGTGAAAGTTGGCCACTGATAGTTACAATAGCTTTGTAAATAGCACACCTAACACTGGAGGAAGTTAGCTCCACGGTATCTTATCACTGATCTAGTGCGGCTTTGTCATCTATTACTGGAAAGCCTGCAGATATAATGCAAAAAAAAAACTATAACACTTACTCAAATTCAAACAGCCTTGTTGGTAAGAATGATGAAGTACATACTGTATCGTGTTGCCAAAGCAATAACAAGCAGCAAAACATTTATAAACACTGGAACAATGACATACTAATATTATGCGAAAAGCTCACTCTCTGTTTCTCAGGCTATAACAAATCACATACTATGCTGCCAGGTATATTAAGTTTCCACCACCTTCCTCCCAGCGTGCTCTGATACTGGCAGGTGTGTGAATTCTGGGATCTGATTTGCTTTTTATGCTGCTCTAATCTCTGTTTTACAGTGTATCAGTGCATCTGACTCTGCTTGTCCATCCTGGCAGCAGGAGCACAGCCTGTCCTCTCTGGGCAGCCAGGCCTGCCTGTGTCGCCTGGTTTCTGTAGGCTGCGGTCACTGATTGTGGTCACAAGGTCTTGCTTCTCTTTGCTGCCTCTCACCCCTGTCAGATACTTGCACAGTGTGTATTGACTGTTTAGAGCTTGCTAGCATTCAGCTTTATGTTGTGCTTGCATGTATTTGTCCCAGCGGGTGTGGTAGCGTTGTTTGGCTTGTGATTTGGCTAACTCTGATTTGTGGTGTTAGCAGTGCTGTCCTGAAGTTGGTTGGTATTGGTGTGGCTCAGGACCAGCTACAGTAGCTGAGGGGAGTCTTCTGTGGACAATGTTTAACTGCACTCTTCTGTATATTAACGAGAAAAGGATATCGGCTAAATTAGGACCTGTCTGCATCGTTTGCTGTTTGTCTCCGCACATAAAGATATTTTTACTCTGTGTGTAGGACTTTACTATAGAGTGTTTGTCCTATTTTGTGTAATTCTGTAATAGGACTACACACTACATCATATGTTCAATTGAACTTTGAAATATTCAGAGCCAGTTTCTCTTTGGGGTGTTGATATTTCACAGCCTTTTTATGATGCAGAGAGGCCTGTGTATTTTAATTTTCAGTTCTTCATTTAATCCAACACCTGAAAGTCCATTATGATTATGCTTTGTTAAAGATTATACAAAAGGTGCTCATTTAAAGAAATATGTTGAAAAGATCTTTAAGTTCGCCAGGTCTATATACTGTATGCTGTGGAGACTTATTTCTTACTAAGCAACTCCTGTGTAACATAATAGTACTAAAGCAGATAGTAGGCTTGGGAAACTTGGGTTTGGGAAATTTAGGCAACAAAATGTAGGGTTTTGTTTCTGAATGTCTTATACGGAGAGCAAAATAATGGTACCAAATTCTTACAGTAATAGAATCAATCAAGCTGTTGAAAAAACAAAATGTTACAGCCATTTAAAGATAATGGTGTTTTAACTTACTTTTTCCAGTGATTTAAATAATCATCTTTCTCAAACAGATCATATGTCCTGAGCCTGAACAAACCTTTTTGATGATCCTTCCACTCCTGGTGGCGGTAGTTGTGCGAGAATTCGCAATGTGGGTTGCTGGTGTTGGCAACAGTTTGATGATCTCCATCTAATCAGAGGAGGAGAATGGTGGAGCAACAGGGCTGCAGGTCTTTCTTTACTCCAGAAGTACTGTTTCAAAGCTGCACTGGCACGAGACACAGATGTTTGACGGTTCAAATAAGGCAACAGCTGTTTTCATCAGATGTGGCTCCAGAAATAATTAGGGGGCACTGAAATGTAAAGACTGGTGTTAAGGTGACATGGGTTAACATGTTTTGATGTTGGCTTCAGTTGAAGTCAGAGGAAGTTGAATTCACCAGCACTTCTTTTTTATGCCTCCTGTTATGTTTAAATGTATTATGAAGACGTTGTGTGAAACGCACAGAACAAACATGACCTGGACTAATCTATTCCTTACTAAACAAAAATAATGTGTTATGTTAGTTAATATATTGCACTTGCTCCACATGAATGATTTTGTTTGTTTTGTTTTGAAAAATGACAAAAAAATACGGGGTTAGTCAAAATGTTGTTGACAAGTATAAATTACTAAAGTTTTGTTGTCTCCTCCGCAGATGGCGAAGGATTGTTAGGTAACTGTTAGAAACTTTGACAGCTTATTACAAATTAATTACATGGGTTACTGTGACAAAAAAGGTTTCAAACGGAAGCATAAATATCAAAGTTGTCGACAGCAGTTTGACTAACCCTGTATTATGTACTTGTCTCACATGAAATTGTACAGGTTAGCTAAACAAAAGTGAGAGAGTTAAAATAACCTCTATAACCACTTATACTATCCCCCAAACCAGGTGGGCAGACAGATGACGAGGGGTGATATGATGGGAACAGAGAAAGGGCTGTGTACAAGCCCAAAGGCCAAGATCCTGTTGGCGAAGACGTTGAGCTTGAACACAATGGGAACAGACCAATAAATGAAATACAAGAACACGTTTTGGAATGCATGCCTCAGGCCCATGATCAGTATATTTGACACTTAAAAGCAACAGCATATTGCAAAAGGACTAAAGCAACAATTGAATGAATTGCATGATATTCAGGGGGAGTGATTGACAGACAATTTGGTGTGTGAGGGATGCATTTCCTTCCGAACGTAAGTGCAGATACTCAGGGCGAAGAATGGCCAAGAAAGTCAGTCTTCAGTCCAAGACTCAGCTGAGCTGCTCTGATCCTTTCCATTGAGCTTTGTCTTCAGCAGTTCAAGGCATTAGTGAGGAGGTGCAAGTTCCAAAGACAGCTATACACGACTGGCAGCTAAAAGAAAGAGATGCTAAGAGGATACATGAAGCAAACAACCTTAAAAAACAAAGGAAAAGAAAAAAGTGAATGTGGACAGAGTACCCACATTTGGTTTTAGAAAACTTTGTCAACAACAGTGCTGCCTTTCAGGATCAAAAGAACAAACAAAGCATTGTGGGGAAAGGGCTTATTCTAGAGTGGTAATATGTCATCAACAGAGCATCATGTTCAACCACCAGGGCACCCTCCCACACAAGCCTCTGACAGCCCCCCACACTTTCAAAGAAGTCCCCCATCATCTGTGGCTTTCACATCATCAAAGGCTTCAACACAGAAGGCATAACTTTGACTGAGGATTAGCTAGGCTCAGATATGGTAATATTTTTGAGCACCGCAAGTGCTTAAGTGACCTTGCTACAGTGTGGAGATAGAGGTTTGATGTTTGCCCTCTTCCTTTGAAAGGACTTATCCCCACTGAATTGGCCATAAATACTTGGGTTCTAAAGTATCTATGTCCTGTATGTATTAGGTTGATTGTATTGAGTTTGTTTCAGATGGTTCAGGTCCAATCAGATATACACCTGACAGGCTTCAGAATGCCAGAGTCGCAGGGACAGGATTTCCTTGCTGGGAAGTGGAGGATGCTGTACCGGGCTGAAATGAGCAGCCAGAATTACTTCCACCACAGAAGAGGTCTTGCAGTTATAGTATAGGTATAGCAATAGTTTAACTGTTTGTCAGTTCTTGTGAAAGAATATAGGAATGGTTACAGAATAAGGTCAATCAGTCCATCTCGCCCATGTGGTTCTACTTAGAAAAACAACATCCAGGTTGTGTGTGGGACATTCACGGCACTTCTCAAGGAGATCACCAGGGCCAAGTGCTCATATCTATGAAATATATTTTTTTTCTTAAATTTGCTAAATTTAAGGGCTGAAGATGTTTCCAAACAGAATTATGGCTCTGGCTGTTCTGGGGTGCAAGAGTGGATTGCTGGCGTTTAGGGCCTCAGTTCAGCTGAGAGGAGATTGAAGATTTGGCAGCAGTGGGTGGGGGGTGAAAGCAGGTGGAACTGGGCATGTTTTGGCTAGGAGGGAGTTTTCCAGGGATATCTGACTTTTTGAAAAAGTTCTTTGTCCAAATTCCGCTTTCCTTCAGGGTAGTTGGACAATCTCCTAGTCTTCTAGACCTGTGCTTCTGTTAACAAAACCAGAAGTGGAAGTAAAGGGTTGATATGCTTCTACGTCCTCCAGAGCTTTCATTTAGAATTCAGTTGAACTGAATTCAACTGAACAGAGAAGACAGTGTGGGGACCTGAATTCTCAGATCCTCAAAGGGATTGACAGAGTCAACTCCAAGGGATTTTCCCAAATCCCCAGTGAAACACTGACCAGAGGAGTGGACGTGGGCTAAAATATGCTAATAGGTGGTTCTGTCCACAAAAGGTTCATCTATGGTGGTGAATTGTGATCTGTTCCGTTCCATAGGAAGCCGAATAAATTAATCCAAGATGAAGGTGTCATATCCCACGATGTGGTTGAGGTTGTTTTCTTCTGACTTCCAGTCCAGGACAATACCCATGCATACAAGCACCAGACGCCTACATAAGATGTAAAATCTGCAGGGAAAGGATCTTGGACTCAATGTGTGCAAATTGATCATCACAAAGGCAAATTAATCGTGTATACACAGATTGACACCAGTAGCTGTCGGCAAGTCACGGAGACCAAGGGGCCTCAAGGATATAAAGAATTGATTGAGCTTCCAGTAGTCTGTTGCCATTCCAGTAAAGCTCCGTTTATCCCTGACATTTTTAATTCAGAAATTATCATGTGTATTTTAGGTTCGAAATATCTCCTTGGTAATTAAACGGAAAAGCCGGCAATTCCAGACAGCGCTTCCCCCATTAGTCTGGTAAAGCGAGAGTCTGGTAAAGCATTAGACTGGTAATGGTACGGGCGCATTTTAAACTGATTAATGTTTATTTATGATATTCTGCATATATGCTGAAAACATATTTATGCTATTCTGTCCATTTGGTGATAGATTTACTGGTGTATTTGAAATTAAGAGGTCCTATCAGTTAGCAAACAGTGACAATAGCTGTGCTTTCAGTTCAAGCTGTGGAAGGGTCTCAACGGATTAACAACATGAGTCCTAAAAGACACCGAAGATGGAATTCAGCAGAGTCATGTACTACCCCCACCCCTGATCCCCGGCGGATCACACGCATCAAGCACACATTCCAGCACATCAGCGCCTTTTCTACAGGAAGGAGAAAAGATGCTCTGAGAAAGATCAATTAGGAGGTTATTCTTCAGATAGACCTCAGCACTGCTTCAGCAATAAAGCTCTTGTGCCCAAAGCCATTAAAGGTGGTTTGAAGAGAAAACAAAATGTAGGGAGAATAAAAGGGAAAAGTTGTTGATTTCAAACAGGTATTTACAGAAGGACTGTCTAGTTGGCACAGCTGACAGGCACAGTGAAACTCAGGTCAGCACAGCCTGTAGTGTTTGAAGCACATTGATTGCTTTCCCTCAGTGATAGACTTGATAGTTCAATTGCATCACCATGTAATCCCTCATAATTTACTATCTGTAGAAGCTGGAAGTATCTTTATTGGTTTATTTCCATCACCAAGACAATATGGACTTCAAACCTGGTTAAAGCTGTTGCACTTTAAAGGTCTGTGTTGTGCATAGTTTCAATGTTTTTATTCGAGAACTTTTGATTATGCTCAGGATGAATCTTTTCTGTGTCACAAAGAGATAACATAAGAGCTTCACAAACAACAATTGCTATAAGGTTCACATGAAGTCATAAGCACTGCTTTTGTCCAAGTTCCAAAAACAAAAGCACTGTGGTTAATTCCTGGGATGATATTGTACATCCTACAAAAAAGCGTACTTGGAAAATGTAAGTTTACAGAACTGTTTGACTTTGGTCTTTTAAAATGTCTATGCAAATACATAACATTCATCATTAAAATTCATCTTCCAGTGTATGATTTTACAATAAATAGTGTAATTTCAAAGGTCCCATTTACATGTTATCCTAATCATGTTGCTTCATTCTAACTAAGATCTGAGAGAAACTCATGAAATTCTGAAAGACTAATGCAAATTACAATAGGAGGTATGTAAGTCTATATAAGTGAGGGAACGCAAAACTTTTACGTTATTTTAAAATAACCTTTGGTATATTTAGGGATAATTTAAACTGACTTGCCTTCTTTCCAGAGGGTAATTGTAATTCATTTAAGGATTAGTTATGCCTTCCTGTTTAAATATCCCTGTAATTAATCCTGATATCACCAAATTATTAAAACATTTAAATATTTCTTTTAAAATAAATTTCAAATTATGATTAATAAAAGAGTAATTTGTGACAAACACAATGTCAAGTGTTAAGTGTCAAAGGACAATACATGTATTTGAGATATAATTCTAGATTTAATCTTTAATATATCTCTAAATATAGTATGAAAGCCTATACTAAAAGAGACTTACCAAACAAAATAAATATTTCTTTAGGCGAACAAATGACTGAGGTATTGTAAGTGAATTTGAAAAGGAAAAGGGTGTCATTCTGAGGTGTATGCTAATATATATACCCATCTGGGGGTATTTTAAAGAGAATTATACATATCTAAAAATTAACCGGACGTCATTAAATATATTTGTATATGTAGGGACATCACTATGAGATATCTTAATAACTAGAGATATTGAAGATATTTTAAGATGAAAGGAAATTATAAATCATTTTTAGGCTTATCTAAATATTTAAAGGTTCCCTAAAATGTTATTATTAAATGTTGTTTAGAAATATTTATATGTCACTCTAAAAGCATTAGAGTTGTCTCTAAATAGCTGTACTCTTTGATGTTAAATTGTAATGACATTTAAATAATCTCACATGGTCCAAATAGTTATGAATCTAGTTTCTCCTTATGATGGATCTTTCCCGTATGTGCTAAGAAAGAAACGGTAGTCTGGATACTTAAAGTACCGTACAAGCTCTGTATCACGTTGATTGTGTCAGTGATGTCAGTGACTGTTCCGCAGAAGACTCACTATGCGTATACGTGTTCACTCCGCAGATGTAAAATCCGTAACCGATTACATCATTCTTAACTCTGAATGTTAGAATCCATCATTCTTTCATCCCTCTAATTATAGGCCAATTTTCCAAGAAAACTAAAATTGAACTGCACAAATTTACCCTACCCACAGTGGGTAAATGTATCCTTCACATTAACTATTTCAGCCTGCTTCTGTGTGATTTCAGTTTTCCTAACGCTGTGTAGAATTGGTGGACTGCCCATGTCATCCCACAAAGAAAGGCTGCTGCAACAAACCAACCAGCCCTTTGCTTTATTTCCCAGAAATTCCCAGGAGTGCTTTTCATTTCAATTGCTTGACAAAAGCTAAAAAAGCCTGCAGACAACTCTTTCTGTGTTACAAAGTCTTTTTCCTTCATGCTCCGCTTACCATGTACCTCACCAAGACTTAAGTGCTGACTTCAGATGCTTGAAAGAAAGGAAGGAAGAAAAAAAAAAGAGCTGACCATTTATGTGGCATTCAGAGAAGTTTCCGGTCTGTCCATTCTCTGCATTCTCTGAAAATAGCAATATCACAAAACACTAAGTGCCATCTCTGATGCGTTTGAGTGAATCACTGGTCTGTAACAACTAGGAGCAAACATTGTCATTGGCAAGGCAATCTGTTGAAAAGATAAGAGGCTGCCATGTTTTTGTGTCACATCTCACAGATCAAATTCTGGACAACCACCCCCACTTAATATGAATTTACACTGTGAATTCATATGGCTCTGGCCTATTTTGCTGAAAAAAATGAATACTGCATTAATAATTCTTTACAAGAATTAGGAGGTTTACAGATCAAGCAATGTTAGAAAATAAATCATTTGGATAGATAATATGTTCTAATAATATATATTTTTTTAATTGTACCCTTTCTTCTGTTTTTTTTTTTTTTGATACAGCAAATTGAATATTTTAATGGCCATAGTGTATAAAACAACTTGTAGGCTAAGAATTGTGATGTCTTTTTAGTTTAGTTTTAGTTCGTTTTTCTATTGCATGAGCTGCTTAAAATTAATATTTGTGACTAGGTAAAAGACACCTCATTATGCATAAAAGTAACTACCTCCCCAAGTTAAGGATTTAAAAAAAGCTTATTACACTGTTTATATATGGATTCTCCACGTAATCATAGCTCTAGGGCTCCACTGCACACTGAGAAATGCCACAGAATATGTTTTTACAAGACTGGAATACGTTAAATACATAATTAGTGGGCAATTTCTTTACATTCTGAAATTTTAGCAGTCTAGTTATGACAAAGAACACCATTCACAAACACGTCTGAAGTGAAATCACAGGGAATCCTCAAGGAGTATTTCTGTATTTCTTCAAGGAAAGACTTTTTAAGGGGGGATTTTTAATGCGGAAGGTTATGGTCCGACTTTCATAGAGAGATCTGTGATGTTTTGGGACTCATGAAAGTAAAACTGGAAACATATTGGCCTTTTTACAGGCCTTTCCACAGCTTCCAAACAGAGAGCATACAGAACCTGAACTATGGACCATAACTAAATATGTTTCTGTACTGGGGAGAGGAAACTATTTCATGGGAAAGCAAGGATCTCAATGTTTTCTTTTCCAGCTCATACTAATCAATTCCTGTAACACTGTGACTTTACCACTATGAATTCAATAAGAAAATCAGGTATACTATACATTACCTAAAGCCATAGAAAGTATTTAGTATCAATGAAGATCAAGACTTACTGAAGAACACAATATGTGTAAGGATATGTGAAACAAATGATGACATAATCAAATAGATCAGGTCATGTCTTCAGGAGGCGTTTATAACACGTTGATTTGAGAAACCAACAGCCAGTGGCTGAAAGGACAATTGGTTTGGGTACTTGGCTTTGATATCCTCTTGAGTCCAGGTCTGTGTGCAGATATATCTTCTACCCTTGCCCCTGCATTCCAGAGCACTTCAACCAGCAGCGCGAGGAAGTCAGACGAGGCCGTTGCAGCAGATTGAAAGACTGCCTGGACTGGCTCCCCCTCTGCCCTCTTCGGGCCGCAGTGCTCCTCTTCCCCACAGGACGCTCATTCTGTTCCACAGCTTGAGCTCTGACCTCTGTTCCCGGGCAGGTGACGGCTCCTCACCCAGGGCGCTGGGTGCTGTAACTAGCTTGCAGATGAACCGCAGCACCGCATTGTCTTGGTTCTTGCACCAGTGGCCCTTTTGTGATAGTGATTTAGCTGTGTTGGCAGCAAACCCTCCCCCCCCCCCAAAAAAAAAAAAAAAAACACAGAGAAAATAAAAAAAAATCATGTTCAGTAACTGATTAACAATCTCTGGTTTCTGGTTTCCCAGCTCAGCACTTTCACACCACAATAATGTGTCCATAAAGGTTAAGTGTGGTGCATACAGGCTGGGGAAGAGTGATTGACAATGAATGGGTTCAGCCAGGGACTGCACAGTGTTCACCAAACACTTGCAATAAACGCCGATGCATGTATTGGCGGCCCCTGTTATCAGTCGCCCCACGATACAGTATGCCGTTCTGCACCACTGTCCTTGAGGAATGGAGGAAGTCGATGTAGCCATTCTTTCAATCGACTCCCCTTAACAAATATCATGTTATCTTCCATGACGGTTCTTAGTTTATAAGTAATAACAAACTGCCACAGAATCTCATTGCTGGTTTACTTTACATCCTTGATCATTGAAAATATTTAGATACTCTATGTATATATACTTTAGCTTAGTTTTTCACATTCAAAGTAAGGCTGTATTGCCCGAGGTATTGAAAAGAGAAAACTGAACCAAAATACAACCAAAAACTGCAGCACTACTTTAGGTCCAGGTGTAAGTCTTCCAAAAAAGAAAGAGAATCAAAATATTTCAGCAATGTTTCTTCCCAGGATTTCAGCCCAACATGGAATTAAACAGGACCGGGGAGTGAGATTCTTCTGTGGCTGATCTCAACAAAGCTTGGCATTTAGGATTAACTGATATAGACACATTCCATGCACGGTTTAAGACCATACCAATTAGGACTAAACCTTTCCATGATTGATTTACATCGCCCTCTGATGCACTTGCAGGTCTTTCTAAAACGTCAGCGTGCCCTTTTCTGAGTCTGGAATCCACAGCTAATGCACTGGTTCAAAGACTAGGAAGTCACAAAGAGTTTCATGATTTCTGAGCCACTTTGGATTAAAGGTGGCAGCAGAAAAAAAAAAAAAGATCTTCCTGAGCCGGAGATCAGATGCTTTCTAACAGATCTACACAGGCTACAGCAGATCAACACGGACTGCTCAACTGTCTGGACGAGTCCTTATCCTTGAGTTTGAAAGCACGTCCGATCCTTAACTCTTCCCAACTTACATGTTATTTGGTGTATTTGTAATTAAACATGTGACTGCAATCATGTGAAATGCAGGTACACATACTCATTTACACCTGTAGGTCATCCAGTTTGTGAGACGATCGCACGATTGCCGTGTTAATTAGGCACTGTGTCATTTGCAGGTCAGAAGTGTTGAGTGTTTCCTAGTTCTGAGACTAATGTGAGATGTCTCCTGTGCTAGTGACAGATGTTGCCAGTAACACTTGCTGCATGTTAGTATAGCTCATGGTAATTTTGCAGCAGCTGTTGGAAGCTAAATGAATACCAATAAAAAATGTGTGGAAAATATGCTGTCCTTCTCATACAGGGGAGGTTTCAGTCTTCCTTCCATTCTTTTGTTATGTCTTCAAGTCTGTAAATGCAGCCAACTGTAAAAGCAGGCAGTGAAACTGGAGCTCTCCTACAAGGCAGTACAGTGGGACATCACCTAGGGATGGGATTTAAAATATTCAATTTCACCGAGTTCTCAATGAAGCTGGTAGACAACACATCACCCATTAACCAGTATTCAATACTGTGGTGATTATAGGTACGATTGTGATGCTCAATTTTGACAATATTTGATTACTGGTGCCTGAAGGGTACACCATCTAACTTCCTTCTGTGTATCAATTTATACCGTATTTCACAGCTTCCATTGTATGCTATTGGTGCCTTATAAGGTCTAATGAAAAATATTTGTACACAATATATATGTACCAGAACAATAAAGTAGGTTTTGTGCCACATATTAAACTGCCTTTGTTTGCTTCTTTTTAGGGCACAAATGTTATCTTTGCATCTGTCCACCTGAAGTTGGAAAAAACCACCAGTGCTGCCACAGATTGCTTGAAAAAAAGTAGTAGGAAACTGTATGCTTCGTCTGTGCTTTGTCTCATCTTTAGACTCAGAAATGATCGCCTGACTGGACTGCAGACACAATGGCTAGCCAGCATCTCTCGGGGAAACTCCCCGCTCTTGGATTGGCTGAGTTGGAAGCAGGCAGCCGAATCTGTGTATTGTGACTGGCTGGGACTTGTAAAGCTCTTTCCTGATTTAAACCCTGCCAATCAAGTCCTTTTGCTCTCCCACCAGAGGGCACCACCCCTTTTCAGCGGAAAGATGATTCATTACTGTACTGTGGGCAAAAAGCGTGATAGCTGTGATACATCTAACACATGTTAAATGGAAATATGTCAGAAGTTGAAATCTATTAATTAGCACAAAAGCACAGTATGGTTATGCCATATTTTTTTCTAATTGCAGAAAATGCATTAAATTATTTCTCTGTATAGCACGAATTCCATTGACAGAGAGAGAATAGTTTTCGAAGCACCTTCTCCTCGTACACACTTGCATTTTTAGCAGATATGCCAATCAAGCACATCAAACTCGGATGCCCCTTTTCAACAAATGCAGCGCAGAACTAAAGAAATACAAATTCAAAAGTGCCATAGACGGACAGAATATTTAAAAATAAGTTTTGTGAAACAGATCAACATCGAGAGAACACAAAAGAACACCAAACAGTAGATCACTCTTTGAATGCAGGATAAAGACAAAAGAAATAATTTTTTGTACAAAGTTTAATGAAGCAGAAATATGTATACTGAAACCATAAATATATAAATTATTTTTTCTTCCATGGTGCCTGAAAACCTCAGGACATGTACTGAGTTTATTATGGAAATGGTCCCAGATTGGAGCCATTTGTGTTTAACAGGGAAGACTTCAGCTGTCAGCAAAGAGGCCTACTATGCTTTTTATGGAAAGTGATGCTGCAAATAATTCCTTTAAAAAAATAATATATATTTATATATATAGCACCGATTACAATGTATTCTTTTAAGGAACTGAGCTACAGAAGAAAGCAGCAGTTTCAGTTTAAATAACTTAACAGCAGGACTATTGGGTAAAACATCACATTCTAACAACACGGTCTGTTTCCCCTCTGGTTTCAGCCCTCCCAGGACAACTAGACCTGCTGCGAACCACCACACCAGTGGTGCCCAGTTTGCCCAGTGGACACGTCTTTCATTTTTCTCAGAGAGGCTTCCTTCAAACTCATTAGCATGTGAATTTTATTCCCATAAAAAGGAAGACGGTAATACGCCACTGGCCACCTTAGAGGCTTTAGAGGAATATCTTTCTGTGACCAAGTGTTCCACTTATTTAGACTGAAATGTGTTTGTGAAAACAGCCCTCTGCTCTTTTTAGTGGGAACTACACTATACTGATGTCATTGAAGGTAATGTAAGGTTTTTAATTATCCGAGCAGGGTTGTAATCCTAAATAACTGAGCTATTGCTTTTGATTTGTAAAATATGTTACATTTACACAACAAAGCTTGTAATCAGCCAGAGAAGTGATGGTAATAGTTTGTTTACTTGATATGAGCCTGCATACAATGTTAAAACATTTCCCCAGCGTGAGTCAACAGACCAGGTTTTGAAATTAGTTTTTTTTTCTATTACATCATATTTAACTCTGAGACTTTAAACTCAAAGCAAAAAGATGGTAAATGAAAAGTGTAATTGAAGCAATATTAAGTTAAAGAAGAGCATATTAAATATTTCACTGGGATGTTTAAAAAAAACGGATTTCTTTTTTAGATAAAAATACAACCATTTGAAGACAAGAAAACAAATCCTGTTGAATACATGTAAGCATAACAATTTACCAAAAATAAAGAATTTTCTTTTTCCCCATCTTTCAAATATTTGTAGTCGGTATTCTGCCGAGCAAAGCAGTTTGTCAGAAAACAGACTTTGTTTTTCACACGTCGCACAGAAGCGCGTGTGAGTAACTGGGAAAAGAATGAGCAAAAAACCAAGACAATGCCAAGAACCGAAATGATGGAGAGTCAATATCACTACAGAAAACTGCCAAGGGACCCTCGGGAGAAGACAGAGGCCGGAGTCGATGTTGAAACGTCAGAGCAAGTGGTTCAGCCATAAGAACAGAGTGTGAAATGGCATTTTCTGGTAGTAATCGCAAGGGTTGGACGCTCAACCTTTCTGGTTTATTGTTCGTGTTGTCCTTCCAAATAATAAAAAGGGTTAGGAAAGGTTAAAGGAAATGCTTTGTTTAAGAAAATCCTTGATGCTGAAACAAAACCAGCTGTCTGTTTAAGGATTCCCATGAAGAAAAGACTTAAACCACTCAACAAGAATGTCCCACAGCAGCTCTGCAGATTCCAAATGGCTTTTATCCATCTCTGCTTCGTACGCGTGAAGTCCATTAAAGTCTGTTAGAAAGCAGCAAGGTTTCTGGCCATCAAGCACCTCTGACTACTCCAGTGTTTCTCCTTTATTCCCTTCAAATTCCTCTCCTCTTCTCATCCAGCTCCAACAATGTGCTGTTCTTCTTTCCTGAAAGGAAATGGTTGTATAGTCCCAGAGTGCCACTATTCTTTTCATTTTTACTCAGTTATTTCATTTTCCAAGTACAAAAATTGTTCTCTGTTCTGTTCGTCCGCTGTTTGTCCGTGAGACGAGCAGTTTGTTAATAATATTGATTTGTCGGTTTCACATTTTGGAGCAATTAACTGTTACTGTGAGAAAGCACCTTTGACAGTTTGTTTTAGGGTGTTTGAAGAGTAGACTGCATCACTCCCCTTTACAGTCATCCTTCGGTTAGTCATTTTCACCTCACATCTGCTGGAAAAAGAAAAGTAGAGTACACAGATGACCAAAACAGCTGTGGGAGTCTCAGAAAAACAATCTATTCTTTCGTTTCAAAAGTATGAAACTTTTTTATCATTAAGAAGGCAGAAATCTTAAACTACAGAGTTTAATGTTTGATGTTAAACGCTCATCATCGACTACATCAACACAACACAAAATAATGCAGATTTTGATTTAAATTGATTCCTAAATCATTAGAAGGACAAATCAAATGAAAAAAAAATGTTTCCACTATACATTTATAAGAGACTATAATACAAGTAATAAAACATTTCTAAATAAACCTCATGGTGTATTGAAAAATACGTTTTTCTGATTTACTAGACGAAAATCAATGCATGGGAAAGTAGTAGCATTTTCTGAATCTGGAAAAAGACTTGTAACGTAGTAATCCTGTGGAAGTAATTTAAAGGTGCACATGCAAGACCACAGAAAATGATTTTCTTACCAATTTAATCACAAATTTATATTTACAGAAACCTGTGGAAGTACCCAAAATCCACTGCAAACTTTCCAACAGCAAGTTCCAAAAACGATTTTCTGTACAAGTTGAAGCTCATTCGGGAAAAGGGTTTTTTTTTCTCTGAAGTACTGAGTTTTGGGAATGGAATCATAACAATGGCAGAAGAAGCCAAAATGAAAGATAATCTCGGCTTTACACTTACACAGGTGTCTTACACACTTAAGTTCCAGTATACTCGGTCCCTGACTGCCACATTGCTGCTTACTGTCTCACAACAATTCGAATTTATTTAAGGAGTGGCTTAATCAACTTTCCAAACCGCAACAATCAGAATCTATGCCTTTGGCAAAAGCTGTCTGAAAGATAAAAGAAAAAAACAAAGCCCTATATCCCTTAGATCAGTTCTAGACACTGATTATATAAAGAGTGCCGCTTTGGTATTCACTGAAGGTGGGAATCTCGTTTTCCCATGAACGGATGCTGGAGGTGGATGGGTAGGATTCTAAGCCTGAGCCGCAGCTTCTTCGAATCGGTGAAGGAAGGGAGCGAACAAGGAGGCCAAAGAAGGAGTAAGCTAACAAGCACACACACACACAAAAAACAACAACTTCAGAAGAATTTGCCAGCAGGTAGCATCACCAAAGCACACCACCTCTGATCTCAAAGCAGCCTTAGAGTGAGAGCAGAGCGAAAATCACAGGACCATTCAGAGGGCTGCGCAGTGCTATCGGATGATTATATTTTTTTCATTGCTTGCACTGGCTTTTGATTTATTGCCCTTCTTGTGAAGTCCTACCTGTACTGCACACAGGTCCAAGGGACTTTTAGCTTTTTTACGTCGGCAATAAGTCCTTGTTGTGTTTTAGCTTTTGGCGTTTCCATTTTTTACCTGTGGCCCTACTTCGCCCTGTAAACAGAGGGGGCGGGGCTGGTTTAAAACAATGCCCCAAGGAAATGCATTTCAGTTCAATATAGACAGAAAGCTATAAATACCTAGGATGACTATCAGTTCAGCAGCTCTTTTTTTATCAGATCGGAGAGCTTTCGATCATGCGCCAGAACTACCACCTGAACAGCAGGAAGCCTTTGGAAACTGGTGTCACCATTTTGGCTGATGATATACATCAGACTGACGTACAATAAGAAGGTTCATTAGCTAATTTAATAGTCCTGTTTTTTCGAAAACGGAGCAATTTCAATTCACGCCATCATGCACGGCAGTAGAGCTATGATCTAAAAGCCACTGCCACTGATTTGGGTGACACGTGTTTTTAATGTGACAAGAAAAACAAACAACCTATGATTACATTTCCATCAGTGAAATTACTTACAATAGATTACATAGATTACATAGATACATAGATTACATTTAATCTATGATTACATTTTCAGCAGTGAAATTGGGTCACAAATTTGCCACGTCTAATAATTTTTAATATTTTCCATTATGATTGCTTTATTGGAGACAAATGGTATCAGTATAAATTTCCACATTAATATGTATTGTATGTTTTATGTAATCCCACTTGATTCTCTATGTATAATTTCTAGAAGAAAGATCGAAGAATGGTAATGGTTATTCCATAATAAATGTTTTCATGTAACATACTAAAAGACACCTATAACTGAACTGAGCAGCAGGAATGCAAGTTTGGCCACTTTTAGTAGTGATTGTACTAAATCCAGATTAAATTATTTTAATTAAACATCTTGTAACCTATGTTATCTCAACCCAATATGGGTAGTAATCACTGCCCTTAAACCGCACAAGCTTGAAAATAAAGGCAAAGGCCACTTTTAAAACTGAAATATGACACCATTCTTCAGTATAAGTGTGAGAAAACTTGTTTGTCTCTGTTTATTCATTTAATGCTGTTATAAAAAGTGAGTTAAAAAAGCACCACTTATCAATAGAAAAGCTGTTAGCACTAACAGGCTGAAACTATATTTTACTGCAGGCAAAATACAGGTGTCAAAAACTGCATTCAAGAGTCTTATCAAACAGTGGAAGAGTGTACCAGGCACTAAGTACATTGAGGCTAACAGCTCCTAAGCATGAAAGATTCCACATGTACTACTTTAACATAGATACAAAGGTTACAAAGGGACACCCGCAGGGGTGGAGGGTCATTGAGATAGGAGGAGCTGTGAAAATATCTCACTGCAAAGCCAAGCAGGACTCTGCCCCAACTACCAAGGGGCCTCTTTTAAACTCTGTGCAAAAGCACAGGGGAAAAAAAACATGTAAATGTGGTCTTCATTGCACATCAACCCTTCTCAGTAGTAAATTATACACATGTAATGTTGTTAAGCTTCTTGATGAGGTATTGATTTTTAAACCTTCTTCTGCTCTCCCAGCATGGGATAGTTTGTCCATACCAAATATTGAGGTGACTGCAAATGATCTCCAAGGGTCAAAACAAAACGTTTTGAAACCACTCACAAGTTTTTGGACCTTTTTACCTGAGGGGTTACATAACCTTTATTTTACTAAAGCTTTGGAGATGAACTGCAAATGCAATACTGCTCTTAGAAGAAGAGCTTCAGCAACTTAAGACAAAAAAAAAGGAAAATCCCTTTCTTCAGAAAGTCACCCCACGCATCGTCAGACACATAATGTGGGATACATTTGTGAAATGCTAATAAACACGTACAACTGTAAAGACAGTGGTTTGGAACATACCAGTGGAAAAAAAGCCGACAACAAATGAGAACTAGAATAAAAGGTGAATTACCTGTTTCTGCCTCTGTGTGCTCTGTGACATGATGCTGTGGTATACAGACACATTCCAAATGCTCTTCTAATCTCACAAGAACCTCTTTTAATTTGGGTCTCCTCCTGACATACTCAACTTTGGCCACCTGTACAAAAAAAAAGAAGAATATTAACAGTTGGAAAATGTCTACACCAGGAATGACCTAGCTTGCTGAACAGCTGACTAGGTATTTAAATTAGGAAGAATGTTTTAAATCCTTAACAGGCGGTATCTTTTAATTAGGATTGGTTAGCAAGACACTTTACTGCACTCTGATGAATGCACTCACTGTTGCAAGAGATCATCTCTCATTTCAATGGCCCCAACATAACTATAAAAGAAAAGTTCAAAGAAGGGTCAAAAGTCAAAATAATGTATAAGTAATATATTAAAAATGAATGCTGCTTCAAATATGTCTGTTTATATACACATAGATCATTGTACTGATACTGCATTAGTATGGGGGGTGTGGTGAGTCACTGTCCGTTCCTTTGCTAAAGAGATCTTTCTCCTTCTACTCATTTTAAAATATACTATATAATTTAATGTACAGTATAAAGTGCCACAACAATTTATTTAAGGCCTCCACCTGTATTTTCACAATTACAACAACTTTGACAACTTTATTAATAGAGCTTAGCTTGTGGATAGAACAAAACCCTCATTTAAAAATCCTTAATTATCATTGACAAGAAACTTCATAAATGTGATCAGGTAAACCTTAAGTGAGCAGACATTAGGATTAGCCATCACATTTACCTATCCCATCCATTTTGCCTTCATCATTAACGTTATTATATAAAACCCATACAAATAAGAATTAAAGTCTATATATTGTTATGCTATCTTAAAACAAAATGGCTTGAACTGAACTGTGCTTCTCAATTTAAAAAGGGAAAATACTGAGTGAACAGCAAAACAATGCAAAGGCGTCCAGTGTAAAGCGGTGCACAAAGAAGGGAAGAGAAATTCTAGTGGTGCCAATATTGATTTTAGACAGGAATTTGAACACCTCCATTTGAAAAAATAGTTCCCTGCTATAACAAGTCGGGATAAAACTACTTAAAAAGCCAAACACAGCAGCAGCCCAATTTAAAGACTTCTAGTGATGTGACTACCATGTTGAAAACAAACTGGCTATAATTCCTGAATTCCTCTTCAAGGAGTACGAGTTATAAACCATCTTCCTCACTCTGACTCTGACTCCATTTAGTTCAAGAAGGCACTTTTGTTTTACCATTGTCACTTATAAAATGTTACTTTCGATGCCAGATTTGAATGAATTGGTAGTACATTTCAAAGAAATAGCAATTATTTATATTTATACTGCACTTTATATTCAGGAGGTGACCTATGTCTTACTTCACAAGTGAAGTGCAACCCCCACCCGAGTGATTGGTGGAAGTGACTTTGAGCCAGTAGCCCCACTATACCGCAGGCCAGGTGCTGAAACGAGGTGTTGAGAAAAGATAAGCTACTTCTCCAGTTGAATTAAGGGGGAATTTCAACCAGTCCAGATTGCACAAGGTCAGAGTGGAATTCGGTGTTAATACCCCTACTATGAGGAACAGTGTCATGGAATCCTAGTCACTATACTGGAGTAATGGTTTGGACACTCTGGTCCAGAGAGTAAAGAGCCACCCACTGGTCTACAGTAGGTAGCAACCTGGTTTTCCTTAGATGTTTCCCATCACAGTACTGGACAGGTCCATTTTATCAGGGCTCCCAATCTGAAGAGATCAAACTACAGGATGATAGTGCTGCCGTCCGCATGGCAGGATGGGATTGTGGCTTGGCGTGTGCATCCTGAATTCTTTTATTTTGCCATGGAATTCTTCATTTGAATAAAAATAGATACGGAAGACACGCTTGATGAAGGTAATTCTGTATAGAAAACATTGAAGTATTTAACAAAACAACACACCCCGTAGAGCTGCAATCTGAAAAACACGCAGGGGCTCAGAGACACTGGCACAAAGGGGTACAAAGGAAAGGTTACAAACACGACAAGACCACAATGAGCCCATCTAACCCGTTTGGCAGTGTATCTACAGCTCACTTTCATTTATTCCCCACGCAATGTCTGTTGGTCATTGTGCGTCCTTATGTTTCCTCTCGGCTTCCTAAATTCATAACCTGCCACTGGTCTTTGGAACAACAGCTTAGTCTTATTTAATTTATCATCAGGGAAAAAAAAAATGTTTAATAGTTCCCTAATGTCTTTCAGCAGCTCACAGAAGGAAAAGGAAAGAAGAAATAGTATGCCACAAGCAAATAGTTCACAATAGTGTCTGCCCTCTGCTTGTGTGCAGTCTTATCAGGCCTCACAGACTACGGAAAGGTACAGGTCAAAGGTGCACACTGGAATCTATATGCTTTCTGTGGTCTGGACTCGCAGCAATAACAGCTAAGGGGTTACTATGTTATATAAAGAAACCTTGAACCGGGACCAAAATCGTGGCAAATAAGGATATTGTAATGTGCAACACACAGCATAATATACATAGGCAAAATAATTTGGGTTATGAGTATGAGTAACACGTTATCAGCACTATTATTATGTGAACAAAGCCAAGTGACACATTTGTGTGCAGCAGAGTTCAAAATGGGCTTTGCACGAACTGTAGGTCAGCGAAAACAGCACACAGTGTAAGTCAGAAGAAATCACTGAAGAGAATCGTAGTGCAGCAGCTTGGTCCGCTCCTGACAGCCTTGGACAGTAAATATGAAAGTGCTCCTATTTTTGCCTAACCGTTTGCCGATCACTGTGCCCTCAGTAATGAAGCTCAAAATGCATTAAGGCATTTTTCTTCAGTCAGGGTATAACAGATAAACGTCTGCCACTTCCACCACCAGAAACCGCATTTGATCAAGAGCTGCTGTACAAATTACATCACAAGGCCGGCCCGCTTTGTCAACACGGAGTGGGGCCTGGTCTCATTGGGATGGCAAACAAAAGTCCTTTAGATGCATGAAGCTGTGGACTATAACACATTTTTCAGGGATGTCGGATTTATACAAAAAAGGCTTAAAACTGCCCTCTGACATGCCAGAATGCTTTGTTGCAGAGGTCAGCAGCAGGTCACAGCAATATGCTTTTTTCTCTTCGTCTCTGTCGCAGCACAAGGCTTCCAGTCCTTTGAAAGCAACATTTTATTTTTTTACCCCGAAAAATAAGCAGGGCAGCTTCAAAGTCAGAATACAGCCCGTACTATTTATACCAGAAAGCTATAATTCAAGGCTTGGAACCCTCAGTCTGAGAAAGAATCTGGGAGCAGTTATAAAATGATATCTGATATGCCTCAAGGAATTAAGGTTTACATTAACTGACAAAATCAGAAAGCGGCCCGAAGTGACTCGTTTGTAAAGCTCAGTGTCTGTGGAAAATGAATGAGGATTCCCCATGTAAATACTACTACAGTAAATATGCTGTCAATGCAAGACAAAACGCACAGATAATAGATAAGGGCAAATGAGCAACAAGATACCAAAATATCTATGGGACATTTGCAAAAGGTCTGTTACACATCGTACAGCATAATGATGAAACGAAACTAAAGACCCAAACCTCTTGGGAACAAAATCACCAGACAAAAATGAAACCAGGTTTGTTTTCAATTTAGTGCGGTGAGTGATAAAAGTTATGAAAGCTGTGCTGAACATGTAATTGTAATTAAAAAATATGTACATTTATTTGAACTTGTGTACCCAAAGTAAACTATGACTACTATGAAAAACTTCTGAGAAGAGTATGTTCATGGGTTATTTAAACATAATACTTTTGTCTTTACTATCCAGCAATCTCATTATGAAGAACACAGCTTTCAGACCGATGTCTGGTCATAGATTGATTCCTTCTCTCTTTTCACCCTATCAGATTTCAAAGGAGTTCCATTAACTATTAAAAATGTAGTCTACCAGACACCCTCAACTTCTTTCCAAGCCTGTTTTAAAGCTTTACTGAAAAATACTCCTATCGTAGCTTGCCTCAAAGAAGCACAAAACACTTAATAAAAAATAAAAATGGAAGACTTGGAATAACTTGAAAAGGATAATGACACAGTTACTTTTTCAAATGTAATCTTCATATTGTACATATTTTGTTATAAAGTGAATTACGATGTGTTCCTAGTAAAAGGTTTTAGAACCAGAAAACATTTTTCCAAAAAAATATCTCCACTTGAACTCCAGAAGACTTTATGTTGTATATAAAGATAATATTTTTCTAATATGAAAATATTGAAATGCTGATTCATGAAGCAATGTTTTGGATCATCAAAGGAAACTTTACAAATGCCAACATGGTCATTCTTGCAAGACGTTTATGAAGAAACTTTTGTAAATATTCAATACTTATTTCTTAATTAATTTATTAATACAATTTTAAAATGGTTGCCTTTGCTTCATTTCTGACAGTTCCAGTGCAGGTGAGCGTACTTTAGTTTCTGATTAACTAGCTTCCCATTAATCTTCCGCTAACCCGCTTGGCCTCCTGCAAATTTCTCCAAGACTGCGTAATTTCAAATAGGCAGCTTTGTCTTACAAGGCAAAGAAGCTCCTTACCTTACCTCTGCTGAAGTCATTTTGCTTCCACTAAATCATCTGCTTGTTTTATTTCTAAAAACAAATGTTGGGGGGCTGGATTCATACAGTAGATATGTAATGCAATGTGTCCAAAAACACCATGATATTCTTTAACGTCTCTTCTAAATTGATGTGTAATAAAAAAGAGACCCCTTTCATATATAAATTTAAAGGGTGCCTGGCATTTCAAGAACAAAAAGTCCCATGTACATTAATTCCCATAGACCACTCTTACAACAAGAAATGCTGTCAGAATGAACATCCATAGTTCCTGATGCCGATGCACTCCGTAATCTGTAATTATGAAGGTAGCTTGGGTTTTAAAAAAGTCTCATAATCTCTAGTGATGTGTTGTTGACTTTGTTGCCTGTTACCCAGGAGAGGAAAAAGGTCCTATAGTGGGTACAAGATCAAGGTCACTTTAAATATACTGAAACAGCTGCAGGCATAGATTCAAAAACAGATCTTGGTTAAAACATAACCCACAGGACATGTCAACAACATAAATTAAACATATAGACATCACAGAGCTCTTTTCATTTTAATACACCCAGTATATTTCCAGTCCTAAAGATCTGCAGTCACGTTAATGCTGTAAGCGTAGTAACAAATATAATAAAGTGATATGGCGCTCTACAACACTTAAAGAGTCTTTTGTGTTACATTTTCCACCTGAAGAATCAGCTTCTTTGACTATTCCTTTCTTTAACCAGCCAACACATACTAGAGCTTCATACTCTCCATTCTGCATCCTGCAGTAAGACTAAAGAAACTACAAAGTAACAGACGGTTTGACTTCAGTCAGTGAACAGTTAAATGGTTCAGTTTTTCATTCTCCTAATCCATATCAAATACTTCAATACATTCACCTCCCTTGGTTTGTTTTTTGACAGAAATTGGACTGCTGTAGTCTGGGATTCACTTTACACTTCATAGCAGAACAGATTCTGCAACTGTTACCACTTAAAGGTCAGTGGGATCCTCTCCATGTTGCCCCACAGCTACTAGCACTGATGCCTGATCTCATTAGATCTTGGCCTGATGATTCATCTGAGAGGATACATCTGAGAAAAACTGGGTTGCTAAGTATTGGTCTTGAACCAGTAGGTGTCTCTGTTCCCTGTGAACTGTGTCTTTCCATCCCTCATGATAAAAAGGGGACGCTATGTTGAAGAAGGTTTCACCTTTCAGTTGAGACGTCAAACCAACATTTGACTTTGTGCAATTCAATTATTCAGACTCTCGGTGTTCCGTACACTAAGAAGGATAACCATTTTAACTGAATTCCCATTCAAGTGTTGATCTACTTGAATCAACAGCTAATAATCCAGCTAATACAACTTTCGTGTTGCAGTGGAAATGGCGGAACAACTCCTCAGCCCTGCTGTCCATTCCTTCTGTAGAGTGAGCTAAAGGAATAAAATACAAAGGGACAAGTAAAGGCTCATTCCACACTGAAAGATAAAGAAAAGAAACAGTGCATTTCAGCATAGAAAGAACCTTTACTTGTTTCTTTGCAGCCTGCATTAATGACTCAGCTCCCTACTAAAACGTACTGGAATTAAATGAATGAGAACTCAGATGTTAGGGTTATGAATTTCACTTCTGGTTCAAAGGTGTGTTAACCTACCTGTTTCTTGCTTTGGGATGCCTCTTGATGAAAACAATATACAAACGATCAAATAATCGTGCAACCTCAGAGTATTTACCCTTAGCAGATATGAGTGAGTTTTGGGAAATTCGAATTCAGCAGCTAGAATCAAACACGCTGGATATGGTGGCCAGAATATTAGAAGTATAAAGACCATCAAACTTCAAGACCTTTTTTTACAACCCAATAATCCTACTTTTATATTGTCGTTCCCCTGGGCAAAAGCGGTTAAATGTAGCACAGAGGCAAATCTGAAAAACTAAAAACACATTTGGCAAGTCAAAGCACAAGGGGGATATAATGAAATCCATGCTGTTTCATCTCCTTAAACACCAGCTGTCGGGGACACTGTAATTAATGGCCTTGCTTCTGCTCCAAACTAATAGATATGTTTTTTTTTGTATTTTCCATTTTATAGTGCTCACATATTTCTGTAGCATTCTGTCTCAGCGCTTCAGCACATGAGGATAATCATATACTATTACCAGGTACTCCTCTCACCCTTTCATTAAAGCATGGAAAGTTGAGAACACCATGTCAACCCTCAGAAGTATACAAAGAGAAGTCTACAGGATTATTTAACAACACAGAAGAGACTCCGAGGTCCCTTCTATTAGCAATTACTGGCTCATTTTACTGACTCGCGCTTGAAATAGGGCTGTCGGAGGCCGCAGGAAAATAGTTAAGGACAGTAAACGTAGAGACAGAAAGAAGAAAATAGCACACAGAGTGTGGCGGGAGTGGCAGTATGGAGAAAATGTGGTTACATGAGTAGGACACAGCGGCAGCACTGAGAGGCAGCCCCTCCAGACTGAGAACTGGAAGGTCAGGGACCTACAGCCACGCCTTAGGTTACACTAGATGTAATCCACCAAAGGATACACTGCTCTGGTATGAGACACTGCCTATTCCCTTCGAGGTCACCCGCCGTACATCAAACGGAAACCCCGGAACGTAAATCACCCAGAAATGTTGAAGAAACGGAACGGTTCCACTGAGGAGTGATGGAGGGAGGAACAGGGTTAGCGGCCGACCCTTGGGGCCAAAGTGCTCCGATAAGTGACTCCTTGATTGAAAGAGAGGATGGACCTTAATGGGAATAAGGGGAAGCTCATCATCTTGCAGGAACGTGTTCTAATGTATCCGATGACGTACAATGACAGGGTGAGATAGCTGTAGTCTTGTGGTGAGCAACCCCTTGGCAAAGCAAAGAGAGCCATTTTCCAATTGATGCAGAAGAAGCCTTCTGCTGTATTAGTCATGTATTTAATTATTTCCCAAAACAATTTGTGCTGAATTATCTAAAAGCTTTCTGAAAGCTATTAAGCAAATTCTTGAGAATTGTGTTACACGCCCTGCTAATGTTCCCTTTGAGATATACTTATCTGCATAGCATACTATGGCCTTGTACACCGGCTTCAGTGTAATGTTCCCTAGAGCGATCATTTCTGGTAGATGTCTGGCTTGCACAGACATGGTTTTAGGTCAATAAAATGAAAACTGACAAATGCTGTCTACTGTACATCCACAAAATATTACTTTAAAAATTGAGAAAAAAATATATTTATTTCCTTGTATAAAAAGTGTAAGAACCGGGCTAATGTTTTTATCTTTGAAAAAATCTAAAACACTGACCCCTTCAGAATCAGAACTTGGCACGGAATTAATGTTCTTTAAACAAATATCTTGAGTGTCTTAACCAAATGCTATGTCTACCACATCAGGCCCTGACCTTTCAGAATAAAGCTTTTCTCCTTCATATATGAAATGCCTTGACCTCAGTGGAAAGCAGGCTCTATTAATACTTAATCTCCTGAAGGGACCTTATTATATCAAAGATCATGTCATCAGAGAGACACAAAAACACCAATATGTAACTACATTCCGAGAATAACCCACATAAACCACCAGTTATGGGCCCGCCTAGCTTTTCCTCTGCATGGTCTACTGAATAATGGCATTCAGATCCCTTGCACAGACGGTTAAAAGCTTCCATTGAACTCTTAAAACAATTCATTATATCAAAGGAAGACCGGGCAGTCGAAAATGAATCAGATCGAGCTATGATCTGATCGTCCTATGATTCAGTTTATGACGGCCAGGGCCAGCCTCAAAAACAAGACCTACAAAGAACGGCTTGTCCTAGCTGACCTGTCTTTGCATTGCCTTTGAAATACAACTGGCTGCCAGAAAACGGAAAGCCCAAGGAGGAGGGGGCAGATTCGGGGAAAAATCCCAAACTGGGAACTTTTCAAACATAACAATGCTTTTCCTAGAATTATCACGGGGATCCATCCCATTTCAGCCTGCTCAGACATTTCTTGCAGTTAAACTGTTAAGAGTTATCAGTCTGCATCTCTAGTGTCTCCCTTGCCTGGTCCTGTGAAGTACTGCATGACAAAAGGTAATGTCTCACTGGCGCATGACCAAACAGATCACTTAAGAGAGCCTGAGAATAACACAAAAACTACAGTTTCTCCACAACAGGCGATTAAATCTTGAAAAGGACCAGTTTAGAATTTCAGCAAAACACTGCTGTTAAAAACGTGCCACGAGATCTTCAATGATCAAGAAGACAAGGGCAGGGTGAAAATAAGGTACTTCTTAAGGAATTTACACCACACGTAGGAACCACAGACAATAACAGAAGGAGTACAGATTGAAGATGTGTCAAGAAAGCTTACTCATTTTGTACTTATTGACAATTAGCAAATTTAAGGTGCTGTGAAATGTGCTGTATTTTAAAAGAAGAGGCACAAACATTTGCTGCCGCAGGAATGTTCCATGAAGGCCATTAGCCTGAAAGAAGTACTATGCAGCTCTTCTCCATAATGTTAGTGAATCGGGAAAACCTTCACATCTTAAAAAAGACTGGAAAGCCTTAAAATGAGAAGACTCCAAAGAGAGCCAGAGCTATATCTGTGCTCAATCTGCTCCTGTATTAAGAATGTCCTCCTCTGACTCCTCGCCTTGGGCTCTGAATCTTTCTGCTTCCTCCCAACTTTAATAATAATAATGCATAGCGCACAAATCAAAGCATGTCTTATGGCTACAAAGTGTAGTGAATTCTTTTCGACATAATCTTTGGGCATAATCATTACCCTCATTAGTGCTATCTTTCCACATCATTGGAATTGTAAGCATTTTACAAATTACCAGATTCTAATGAACCCATAATCTTAATTGTAATGTGTGTAACACATGGTTAATGAACTTACTGTGGTTAATGAACATGGTGCTGAAACGCCTATCCCCCAGCCTTTGGATAAGACATGTCTGATTGAATTGGAACCTTTTAGTGATCAAGGCCCACTGATCTGGACACTTTTGACCATTTTTCCAAGTGCTGAGTTGTCATTTTGAGGTGTTCCAAAGAATAACTTTGTGTCTTCTTCTCCCCCAGTCGTCGGTGGTGTTTGAACGCCACAGCACAGTAGACTGTAAATCACAAGCAACCCCCCCAAGAAAACGGCAGCCAACTGGTCCGTGTGGGGCAATGGAAAGACTGAAAAGCTGAGAAAGTGATCTGGAGTATTGAAAAATAATGACAGAAAAGGGGATTCTGAAATGGAGGGGAGCCACTGAACGACAGCTGCTGTAGCCTCAAGACCACCTCCACCAGCCGGGATCAAAGCAGGACTAATATGTCCCAGCGCCACCCGGCAGCTGCTGCCCTGGCGACTGCAGCGGTCTCACTTTCTGCCCCTCGGAGTCCGCCTGGGCTCGGGCCCGGGCAGAGGCACGTGTGTGGGGCGTCCCAGCGCAGGGGGCAGCCCCGGCCGGCCTTTCCTCACCTTCACCGTCCTGTGATGCCTCCGCGCCGCGTGGCATTTCATGTTGTTGGTGTTGCAGCAGCCCGTGCAGCGCTTCACCTCCACGCAGGGCGGCCATATCAGGAAGTTGGCGGAGGTGGGATCGATCTGGCTGCGCGGGATCTCGTAGATGACTGTCCGGGTTTTGCACACCGCTGGGACGGCTTCCTCTAAAAGTGGAGGAGGAGAAGGCGGTGGTCAGTCACGTGCACTGCATTAAGAAGAGCGTGCTTTGTGGGTTTTCAATATTGATAAGAAAGGCATTTCTTAGTGTAAATACCTTCCTGTTTTGTTGCATGAAAAATCAAAAGGCATTGTGCACTGCGATTCAAGTTTTTCTTGCATCGACAAAGGCTCATTAAGAGCACATACAGTATGTGTGCTTTCTGACCATGATATGAACAGCCCTAAGGGTATGGTGCTGTATTCCTGGGTGTCAGCCAGTATATATATAAAAAAATCTTGCTGATAGAGAAATACACAGCACTTCTTTGGAACTGTAAAAGACTTGTTGCCATGTCAAATCACCATGTTTCACAAAGCGAGTTCCAACGAAGCACAGAGGTAGCTGTGCAGTTTGTCTAGTTTTTGTCATTGTTTTCCATTTAAATTCAAAGAACTGGATAAAAAAAAAAAACTGCTGCCGAATATTACATAATAGACGAAGCGAAGGTAAAAGAGGACCTCATCTGCACAATCGTCTTAATTTCTCAGGATTATATTATTTAACAATACAATGTCTAGTAAAACAGGCAGCAGACCCTTTCTAGGAATTATTTGATGGGTAACAAAATCAAGTTTTATTGACATTAATGATGCTTTAGTAATTTTAAGGATTAGATAACCATGCCCAATATTAACCATGTCCAATATTTAAATTATTGGGATGTTCCACAAACAATTCACAGGCTTATTACCATATTTAAAATTCAGTCCTCAACATACTTTGTCATGACTGGTAAAAATAAATATTTTTAATGTATTATACTACTTTATGAGAATAGTGAGCTAGAAACAGAGAAACCTATGGTTTAATATGAAAGACAGATATATGAAATAGTGGTCTTAAGAAGCAGCAGCTAAATTCAAGGTTTCCCTTAGGCAGCAGATAATACATGAGCAGGGAGCTAACAATATTCCTTCCATTATTATCACAAAACATCCTTCATCAAATTGGCCTAAAGGAAGGTAGAGACCGTCCTACACAGAACACAAAACCGAAAACTATAAGACTTGGCATTTAGGTTCATAGAGGTTCTCAGAAAGAACAAACAGGAACTTCTGGGTGAAAGGCAGTCTGCCCAATCTTTCTTTCTGCACACAGGAAATGTGCCCCAGTAACAGCCAGTTTGGTCCCTTGTAGTAAATTCTGTCCCTTCTACCACTGCTCTGTTATAAATACCCTGGCAGTCTATATTTATCCACTGTGACAAGCAATAAATGTCCTGAGGATTTGCTGAATCCCACTTGTTCAGGTTCACCACACCAAAAAGGACCACTGCCGGTCAGCAACAACAAATTGATGTCACTCAATTTCACTTGGTCTCTAGATCCGATGTACTTTCATGCCTGTTCCCAAGTACAGTATTACAGAAGGTACCGGTAATCTAGTTTAGTCCTTAACAAGCTGTGTCTTGAAGATGAATGTAAGGAATTTCCTAGCTCGGGGATACATATATTTTTTTTTTCCTGTCATGTGCACAGAAATCTCAGAGTTCACAGCTAAAAAGAAGCTGCCTGAAGCCTGAGTTTGTCCCACTAATGTCTGTAAATACATTTTCATTAGAAGGTGCGGGGGGGGCTCTCTACAAGTTGTCTACAAGCCCATACAACTGCATACAATTTCAAAAAGGAGAGTGGGAGACTGTAATTTGAAATAAATGCAAAGAAATGTTTTTACAGTATGTTTAGTCACTGTCATCTCTTTAGAAGAAAATCTGATTTGGCCGCTATGGAATGATTTTTCAATTGCTCTAAAAGGAGAAAAATGAAAAGCTACAATAGTTTGTTTACGGATATAGACCATTCCTTACCGATGCTTCGCTTCCTTCTAACTAATGTCTGTGAGTTCTTCAAATCAGCATGGCTTGCAGAATAATCCTTGTGTGATCTCTCTTTGGATTCTGGAATAATTTCATTCTCACTCCCTGAAGTAACCAAAAAAAAGAAATGACAAAAAAAAATCACAATATTCATTCAATGTAAAATGTCAAACTTTTACTTTCAAATTTAGCCAAAACGGCACTCATCTCGGTTTTTGTTTTGTTTTTTCTCTGCCTCCTGATTTTACCTTATATTTAAACATCTGTCAGTCAGTCTGTATGATGTGACATGTTTGTAGCTGATAATTTGGGTAGATTTTGCCACTAGCTTTGCTCCCTTTCACATTGTGAGAAACAAAACATTTTAGGGGATGCAAGATGAACAGTGAATGAGCAGTATGCAGCAGAGGTATATAGTCATATCATGTTCCGAAATGATGGTGATAAAATCTGGAGAATTCAGTTTGCACTCGGCAGTTACATACAATGCAGAAATTATGTCCAGACTCCTCAAGTTCTGAATTCCGGAGTTTGCTTCTCTGCAGTTGATGAGCTGCACTGCTACCATGACAAAACTATTTGCTCTGCTACTTAGGCCATACAAAATAAGGAACATACAGCGATCCAAAGCAGACAGCCAAGTCAGCATCTGAACGGCTAAACAGGAAAAGGATCAAAAGACTAGGCTGACAATTCCAACCACCTGACCCGAGGTCTGGCGAACTATATTGGGTGGATCTGAAGGAAGCTGAGACTGCCAGGAAGCCTCACAAGTGAGTGCCCGCACAATGGCAGACATCAGAGAAAAGAGTCAGACTTCACAGAACATATTCTAACAGCAATTAATTCAAAGCTATGGAAGAAAAAAACCCAATCAATACAGACCAAGGGAGGACATCCATACTGTGTATTAAAGAATATTCCAGTTGGTATATGGATTTTTGCAAATGACTAGATTTACAAAGCATTGTTTTCTGTCCTTGCTTTTCGTTTCTCATTACATTCTTGCACCGTAGATCCATACTTTTTTGCAGGAATGACCAGCACAGTCCTACAAGAAGATCCCACTGTGCAGCCAATGAGAAATGGCATCAGGGCATTTTAAATGACTGCTTGAAGCTTCTGCAAATGAAATCAATGAAACATCCCTTCTGACATCAGAAGGATCAACAGTACAATCAACACATTTAGGAAATGTGAAGAGATGAGAGAGCTGAATTAGATCCAACTCCTATCAACTCCAAAAAAGATTTGAGTGCAAACTGGTTTGACAGGTAATTATTGAGCATAAAGTAGGTAGCTCATTAGTGGTTTGCCTCCATAATTATATTTAACAATTTATTAAATGCATTATGCTGCTTTCCCTGCCATATAAAACAGAAAAAATATATTGTTAGGTGGAAAAAGTTAATGTTTTATGTGATTCAGATTCTGTTTTAAATGCACTTAAAAGTGAAAAACTACAATTCAGGCAAAAGAAGACAATTTAATTTAGTGTAAAAAAGCGTAAACACAACTGGAAACAGACATTCTATAAAAAGATGACTTCTACAAAATGAAATACAAACTGAATCCATGAAAATAAGGATGCAGTTGAAAATATTCAGTCTAGACATGGGATTATGAAAGGTGATTCATTAAAGCTTGTAGAATACAACTACCCTGTGATTTCTGCAAATTAACATTTGTTTAAAAGAAGACCAGGGCACTATGATGTTCTATGTGTATTTAAATCTATGTGTATTTAAATGTATGTGCCTATCCTTGAAGAACAATTCTTCTGCTTCCAGCATGAAAAACAAATGACTTGATATCAATTCTTACTCGGCAAAAGTGCTTATTTTGCATCACATTAGAGTGACTCAGGTTTAATACTTTTGGTGTGTGATGTTGAGGAATACACTGCCTTCTGGAATGGTTACATTGATAAGGAACATTCATTTATGAATTTCACTTATGGACGCTGTTCAGACTCAAACTACAGAGCAACAGAGAAGCAGTACAAATGTTTCATTTTAACCTGACCAATGCGTACCCATAGCTTATGGCTTCTATTATGATTGTAGTGTTACAAGGATTAGACTCCAGTTACAGTGAACATCCCCATGTAACACTAATGTACCTTTTTATTAATGAAGACGGGCCTGACTTCTGCACAGACATCAACCCCCAAAACTTGCAAAGGCAACACAAACAGATACAACTGGTGTTCAGAACAGGTCACATCCCTATTAGTTCCATCTCGAGATTTATAGTCTGAATATGAGCTTTCCTGTGTGTCTTCCACATAAAGCATTTCTAAGGTGCCTGGTTCTTGTCCAAATATTTTTCTAGCAGCGACTGTGAAGAAAGGTATTGTTCAGTCTGACACTGTTGCTCAGTCTACCCTTAAATGTTCAGATCAAGTTGTTTGCCCATGACGTGTAACCCGTCCCCCTCTTTTGAGTAGAGCTTGTCTTTCTTGTAACTCCACAGCACTTCCAGAAAACGGACAGGAGCGTAGGAAAGCGGAGCAGCCTTCCTGTCAAAGATATGCAGAATGACAGGTGCCAAGATTTGTGAACCTGCGTTTAATAGCCTGGGTCACTTCCAGAGAACACCCAGCATGAGAACTTCCACTCCCTAACCTTTTCACACGCCTGAAACCTTACCATTAAAATAACATGTGTGTGGCACCGCGGAGACAGGACTTGTCACTTAAGGGAATGCAGACAACGGGAGAACTCTTTTGGGAGTCTTGCTCGAAACAGCAAACACTTTTTTTTTGGGGGGGGGGGTTTCCTTTCCTCTGCGAAAAGCACAGGGTAGCCAGAAACAAGAGATGTGAAATAACACTTTCAGTCTTTGTTCGATACAAGAGACTGGCAGGGCATAAGAGTTTGAGAGTTAACAAAAGAGTCTAGCTGACTAACCGTTACTTTGGGAAATTTACCAATACCCATCCATTGGCTGTCAGCTACTGATTTCATTAAGAGTTCTACAGGACTTTCTCCCTTACGTAAATAAACATTGCTGAGTGCTGAGTTAGCAAAGTATATAAAGGACAAGTAATTCCAACGTGTTCCACTAAAGGGTGAAGGAAAACATGACATGCCAAATTAGTTAAATAACCAAGGAAAAAACAACCTTAAATGTAAAGGATATGTCAACTGCTTTGCTATTTTCCCAATTTCTCAGAACGATATAATGAGGCCTCAAAGGTGGAACTAGAAGACTCTTTAGATGGTTAAATGCCCCTCGGCATTGCAAAATTTCAAGAGCTAATTGATATTCATTCCCATATTATACAAATATACACATACAGTACATTCCCCAACTTAAACATCTAGATATGCACTGTGCATATCCCTTTGGGACACCTCTAGAATGTAATTCATAAACAATATACCTAATGAGAAAACTGTGCTTGAACATGTTGATTGCTAGGTGTGTTTGGCCAAGTATCACAGATTCTGTGAAACAACTCACTCATCAGAATTGATAGCCTTGGGTTATTTACAGTGGAGCCACCTGAATTCATATGCAATGAAAGGTAAGATTTATACTGGGGGAGATTCTCATTCTTTATTGGATAAAGAAACCTGGTGAACCTTTGAATTTCTAAAAATATGTGGGAGATCATCAAAATGATGGCTTTAATCATGGCAAAGCAGAGTACTCTAATCATTGTAAATGTCTAAGCAGTAATATGGTTCTCAGAATGCTCTACGCTTATTGCAAACTGACGCTGATATACCTCTCTCCTGTTACAATATTAAAATGTGTTACAAACAATTACATTTTCATGCAACAGCATGTGTCATACAGCCACTAAGAGTATTTTAACCACAACTAAATCTACCCACAAACAGAATTACAAGAACCAAAGTTAACTGCCAGGATCTGGGCAGAAAGAAAGGACAATAATGATCATATTTGATTGAAAATAAGTTATTTATTATCCTGTCATTTCTCATTCTACGCTCAGTAAGTTCTCAAACATTTCAGTCACTAATTCTCACAATTATTACAGGAAAATACACAAACTGACCCCCACTTGAAGCTGTGCTATACTGCACAAAAGATGACTGTGCAATTAAGCCTGACTACAGTGAAGATCTTGCTCAATAACCTGTTCAGCTTTTTAAGTTTTCTATTCTGTCCTTTTATAACAAAAGTGGCTGAAACAGTTATTAATGCTTTTTAATGGAAAAGATGGATGCAGTCTGTGTCCTGATATTTTTATGCATCACTAATAATAAGCATGGAACAAATGTCCTAGAGCAGATTAATCTACTTTGACAGTGGCATTTTAATTTATAACACCTCTTCTCATGTTATGTGAGCAGTGGGCAACAAAGCTGTCCTTTAAATCGTCCTTAGTTCTATGCGATATGATGCAGAACAATAAAGTTACACTACAGGTACAATGATGTCATGCTATAGGCTAATAACATGGCTATTAGCGTTTGTGGAAAATAATCAGAAAGAAAATATAACTCCAGAGTTGCTTAAGGCTCTTTAGAATTCGGATCTTTGAAGCTACATTACACTGCTAGTTCTTAATGAATAAAACATTTTTAAATAAGAATACTGTTGTCGAGACAGACCTTTTAAATAAACCCTTGTTTTTCTGTTGATTTACATACGCCAGTTCATGTAAATAGACACTTCAAAGTAACAGTATCCTACATAAGGGGCCAAGTGGGTCAAGCGTTTAACCAATTGGTTTGTAGAAGCCCGTGGAAAGTGACATTTCTGGTGTTTTACATTCATACTGTGTATGTCTAACAATTTCAGCAAGTTGTGTTACCTAGTATACCCTACCCTCATTCAATTTCAACCCCGGATGCTATTCAATGGAACACGCAAAAAAAAAAAAAGCTTTAAAACACTGCAACTGCAATATTCATAACGCGGAAGCAGGAATCGAAAAGAAATCCATTCTACCTACAATGTAAACAGATCACTCATGCAGAACATGATCTCCCTATCGTGCTTAATTAACTGAAAATTTAGTAAAATATCATGCAATATTTTACAACTAAGTTACACACACACACTTCTCGGTTATTTGACACTTAAATTTGCATTTAAACAGGTATGGGGCACTTTCTCTTAATCTACGGCCACGTGAAATCACTGGCGGTGGTTTTGTCTTAACGATATCAAGGGGCTTCATTCGGCAGTCGTATTAAATGGTTTCTTGACGTGCCATTCCTGACACCAAAATGTAGGAAACCCTCAATGATATATGGCGAGAGCCTGTGTAAATATAGGTTCATGTGAATGCAAACATCTTGAGCAGCGACTCTGAAACATAATCTATCGTTTGAAAAAAAAGCACTCCGACATGGATCACGTCCAAGACTCAGACTGCCCTTGGTGTTCTGTACTCATTTTACAAGACGGCATATTTCCCTCCGTGCCCTAAAAATAAGATTATTGTGGTGACAACTGTTTAAGGAATTTATGCTATTAAATACCACAGTGACGTTCCACACAAAAGTCTTTTATTCTTATACTTTTTCAGATACGTTTTTTGCACGGAGCAATAATTGAAGGGAGGTCTTGAAAACTTCGCATACTCCGTAAAGCATTTACGCGTGAGTATTTTCCCCCCTGCTTCACAGCTGAACGTTAATTGGAGCTAATTAAGTTCCCTGGTCCCTACAAAAAGCCGTCACACCAACGACAGTCATGTGAGTGACTGGAACGAAGTGCAGGGAGCGCCTTTAAACTGCAAGACAAAACGATTATTTATTAGCAAGTGCTAGTGAAGCTTGCTGCAAACCTGCAGAATTGAGCAGTAGTTGATGTCTCAACGCAACATCTCTACGATCAAAACTCAACTGAGAAAGTGTTTTTTTTCAATACAGAAATAAATTAGCTGCCGCTAATGTTAGCACGTAAAAAAAAGAATAGGATCATATGAACAAATTGTTAAAGTGCTGAATGCACTAGTGATAATCTGGGTGTCTTATGACCTTCTCTGCGCTCTTTGGTTTATTACGCCGTTAAGTAACTTATAAACACATTAGCACAATACACAGCAGACCCCCGATTCGTTCATCTTCCAGAAAGAAAGCAAAGTTCAGAGAAGGGGAAAAAAAACAAGAAGCAGAATTTACCTACGGAGTCAAGCTCAAGGAGGCGCTGGAGATCGCTAATGGAGCGAATTTCACTGCGAGACAGTCTTTCAATAAGCTCCTGGGGTATCTCTACTTCCTTGGGGCAAACAAAACGAAAACAGAGATTAGAGAAAAGTACAGCTATGTTCACAGTGCAAAATTGCCACGGTCATTCCTTTCTCACGTTTCCCCGAAACAGCGCTTTGTTTTCATTATTGATCTGCAAAGCTGTAGCATCCTTCTCTGGAGGCGACAAGAAAGTTGGGCATTTGCTCACCCACTTGCGCTTGTTGCAAAGATCTGGATTTTGTAAGCGAGGGAGAAATTAAAATCATTACAACGCTCGAGTGAAAAAAAAATGAAGTTCAAAAGTAGTATTCGAGACACAAGTTGGGGTGCTATGCTTAAAAATATTTAAAAAAACGACAAAAGACGTATTTGTTCAAATTGGCACAAAAAATATCTGAAACGCCAACCTAATAGCGCTAAATGCTTTGGAACGACAGGTCCATAATGAAAACAGCACGGCAAAGCGCTTTACTTTAAAAAAGTCTTCATTTGCTATCGACTTTTTCTGTGGTATTGATAGCACTTTATTTGGAAGGCCTTCGTTTGCGTAAATTTATGGTTTACGGTGCCAAAATCATACAAACGACCTTTTACAATGGGGCATGGAAACAAACGACCAAAATTGCGTTAATAGCCACCCCTGCATAAAAGAGAAAGTGAATGTGTGATGTATATAAACTTAACTGGCTCCGAAATTCAAGTTGTAAAGATCGATATGCCTTCCACACGTTGCATGTTTCATTCGTTAAAAAATAATATATATACTGGCGTTCAGATTTATATAATAGGTGGGCCAAATGCGCATTAGTTGAATTACCTAAGGGCTGAACTGTTTCACTTATATACTTAAGTATAAACCATCTCATCTCGCGTAACAGGTATCTGCAGGAAATAAACAGCTGTTAGCAACGTCTACAACGTTGCAATGACTTCATTAATAATGCCGTACAGTTTTCAGAACCAAATGAGCACTGCAGCTATGCGAAGTTACTTACCTCAGCAATAGCAGACAGCAGGTAAAAAGAGCAGGCGAACAAACAGTAAACTGTGTTCCTCATTTCCCTTCAATTTAGATTTTCCCCCAAAAAAGAAAAATGTATTCAGTAGGAGCTGAACAGTTGCTCCTGAGTTTAGGAAATTCAGTACCATCCCTCAGAGAAAGTAACGTGTGTGTGAAGATGTTTATTTCACATCTGGTATTGTACGGTTCCTCTCCTCCGAAATTTCTGTCTTTAGTAATATTTGACCAGACAGTGGATCAGCATGCTTCTTTTCATCAAACCAATATTTTTTTTAAAAAAAGCTAGAAAAGACGGGCGTTGTAGTATCTTAAATGAAAAAAAACACTTCTATGAAAAATACAGTGTCAAAGACCTCAACTTTAAAGTCGAATAAATGAAATTATGATCAAATCTGATCATTTGAAAAGACAATCTTCACATTGAACGTTTCCTTTTATAAGATCCCCCAAGCTTGTCATCCAGACGCGTTTTTGCTGCTTCTTCTGAATTTCATCCCCGTTTTAATTGAGATAAATTCCAGCTGTCCGGTAAAGTCTTAAGCAGTCTGGTGAATGAAGGCGAATGCCCTGTGAGCAGGAGAATATACTTCACCAGCCTCCTGACGCGCCTCCCCTTACAGAGCGCATGTAATAATGTTATATCAAATCACCAGAGCCAGCCACTGTTGGCTGCGCCTGACTCACGAGTACCCCTGCCTCGTCCTCCAGTGCGCCTCTGCGCATGGAAGAGCTGTTCACGTTTCAGCAGGTTGTAGACTTGTTCATCAGGAGCAAATTGCACCTTAGTGCCTAGTCCTGAAACTCTGAAAACTGGACCGCAGACTGGAAGCATTTTTTCACAGCTGTTGTAGGGTAATGGAGTGATCACTCGACTTTTCATGGGAAAACGGTACCGGGCGCTCCGATCTGCAACAAAACATGATACTTATAACAAGAAAGCACCCTGTGATTTCAGATTAAAGTGTTAGCTATCCCAAATAAAATCGAGAATTGAAGAATTTGGGATTTTCATGTGCTTTATTTAGTGAAAGTGTGCGTGCGCGCAAAATAGATTTTGCCCTTATGATCTCCACGTAGTAGGGAGCAGAAGTGGAATAAATCACTTTGGAAGATATATACAGCAGCTTATGCAAACGACATGGTTTTCAAGTGTTTGGTCATAAGCTTTGTGATTGATATGCGCATGAACACAAAATAAACAATGACATTATGTACTAATGGGTTTATAATTCCGTCGTCTGATCTATGTATCGTATTGTTGTGGAGCACCCAGTTACAATTTATCAAGATGAAAGACACTCTGGCTAACTCTTATCATGGGCTGGTACTCAGCATAAAGTTGTTTAGTTCACAGGATGAAGCCTAATAAACGTTCAGGTAAGACAATGTACACCATTGAAGCTACAGGCTGAAGGCATCAAAGCTGACGCCTTTTTAACAGCCCCTTCTCGCATCCCAATTACACATACATATGCGCATTTAAAAACTAACAGGACAAACACTGGAACGCTGCTGATAACGGTCTTTAATGAAGACAATTGATTGTAATGGAGACGATGAAAAGACTTCAATTCTTTCATATACATCACTCTATTCTTTACGCGCACAAAAAAACGAGTAAAAGAAGAAAATGTGTTGCCGAAGGGGAATAAAAATAACTGGCTACGACACGCTCAGAGGAAGTAACTTGCTCTTTCAACGCTCGGGTTTCGAAAGGCGTTTCAAACGTTGTTCCAGCAAAGACTTAATTGCCCATTCAAGGTCATATGATGCGTCAGGGTCTTCCAGGGTGGTCTCTGTTCAGTCGAATGAACACAAATGTAGAATCCGTCAAAAGACAATGTGGTGAAACAGGGGACAGACGCTGTGCGATTAAAGAAGAGGACTTTTATTAATACTGAGAGACCGAAAACCTTATAGAGTATTTCTTTGACCATTGATTCCATTAGATTAAACTGTTTGATAAAGCATCATGTGTTTGCAAGACAAAAGCCTACATGTCTTTATTATCCAGAGGATAAACTTGCTGTCCTTTTAAAACCTCGGTTAGAATCTAATAAACACGTTGAGTTGTTTTCTGGAGGGGTTTAGTCCATGTGACACATCCTCCCAACAACAGTGTGGTCAGGCACGGGTCTCACACCGGACAGGGGAGAGTGGTCAAAAGACTGAGTCTCACAGTGTGGGAAAGGGCATTATTCTCCTTAAAAAGACACTCCGAAATGAATTCAATGAAGTTATAGCGGGTGTGTGTTTCATTTCATTCGCTTATCATAGCACGTTTCTACCAGGCACGCCACGCAGAAAGTACCCAACAGCGCACGTACAACGACCTCCACCCACGTGCTCTCACTCTGCTTCTTTTGTAACACTCGATGTCTCAGGGTTCACAATTCAAAAGACACCCCCTGACACCTACTGAGGTTCTGCCCTCAACCACTTATCGGGGTAGAAAACGGCTGCATCTGCCAAGTTCACATTTGGGCGCATTCTGTTATACATGCTATTAAGAGCATGTTTACTGGCAACTACGGTTTGTGTACCTAACAACATAAACCCCAATAAAGTGTTTTATAGACACTTATGCAATAAAGCCCGGTCATAAAGGCATGGCTAAGAGGACATATTTCTGAGTAATGTAGCGACTCCTGTTTCCCCAGGCCACACAAAACTAAAATGAGAAAAAAAAATCCCCTTAAATTCCTTAGCGAACTGTACATTGCTAGAGGTTGTAGCAGTTTTACAGCTTCAGTTTAAGTAGAAATACATTATTTGGTCACGTAGACATAACAATCCACAGTCTCTCCTCTGTTTCAGCAAGTATTTTACACATAAACAAACATGAACAACATAAGTTGCAAAACACGAATATTTGGCTTTTTATATTAGGTTTGCATGATGACTGTTTTATGATAATGCGTTTGGTAATTGAAATGTACAGTAGCTCATCCAGTATGTCTGCATAGAATGCCTGAGGACGAAGAAGAGTCGATGAAACAGCGATAAAATATCTATCCAGCAAACAGTGGACATACAGATACAGTATATTAATAGTACAACATGATATCCACCACACTGTGGATCTAACGTTTCTGTCCAAACTGTAGTAAGGAATGCTGATAGTTAATGCCTCAGATTACTGTAAAAGCAACTCAGGATTTTGGTTTGGTCACTCTCTACCCTGGTGAAATACATCACAGCTGGTTTTTATAAGAGTATTTATATAGTCTTTTTTTTTTTACAACTCTCTGGTTAGGTCTAACTTGCATAATTGGTTTTAATATTTCCTCTCCGGGTAACCAGGTAAATCCACATGTTCTTTATTGTACAGGCATGCAACTCAGTACTGACTGTCATTTAAACAGATATCTGTGCCTCCGGTACTGCTTTCACGATTTTATATGAAGTGATCTGGCAAATACTCACCAGGGAATGGTGTTCAATGATCAAGTCTTGCACATATGGAGGGCTTGTTTATTACGCAGCCTAATCGCTGAGTCTCAATTTAAAAAACACGATGCACGCAAATTGGCTAATATTGATTAGTTATGTCACTGCAGAGAAGTTCACAGATATGTACACTTTGCAAGTATCCCTGCTGTGAGATCGGCACAGGGGGTTTACTCTCAGAACCACAGTAAACCTGCCACAGATGACAAAATTAGGAGCTGTATGAGGATTTGCCTTGCAGGTACAGTACCTACTGCATTTCCTTGTCTAAGCTAAGAGAGAGGGCTCAGGAAACGACAATGGGGTAATCACAAGTCACTGATGGCATCTTCCTGTATTTTATCCAAGCTTTGTTTATGGAGAATTTTCAAACTATATAAGTAGGATTGGGGTGGCGTAGTGGCGCAGTGGTTTACAATGCTGCCTTGCATTGCTGGGGCTGTGGGCTCAGTACCTGGGGAGCTGTCTGCATGGAGTTTGGCTTCCTTCAAGAAATGACTGGATGGGAAACCCGGCTCAAGAAGCTACCAAACGGGCCAGTAGTCATCTCTTGTTTGTCACCATTCTTACGAAATTACCTCCCGTTTTCCTTCATCACATTCCCGTTTCTTACGGGAGAGTAGGAGCGACTGAAATGACATTCTGACTGATATTTTAATGAGTCGGCTCTTTGCTTGCTCCAGGATTTACAGCCTCAGTTCAAACTACCTGCGTCTTTCTTTTTCTGCTTCTGTGTCCCCCGAGGACGTGGTCGTCTACACATTCAACACATAACAAGGAAAACAAGGGATGAGGGCTGACTTCATACCGACATGAGGCAGCTGTTATTGTTTGGAATAGGGGTTGGACTGTTACAGATGAAGAATCTTTCTGGGACATTATAAACCTTGGAGTCATTCGTATAGAGCTCTCCATTGCTTGGGTCCACGGTGCTGTTTTCAGGGAGCTCTGCTGCTGACGCCAATTGTTATTAACGCAGAACTTACTCCTGCATACCGGTCTGACTTAATTTAAGGGCCCTTTTGATAGGAAACTAGGGGAAACCACTAATGGTGTAAAGGGCAGTTTGGGAGGAGGGCAATATTTTATCGTATTATTCTTATTTAGTCATGATTTAAAAAAAATATTAATAACATGATTAATTCTGCTTAAGTTTTAATACGCCAAATCATTACTGAATGATGGTGCCAGTTGAATATTATTATCCTGTTATGTTTCTTTATTTAGAAAAAGTAACTTTTTAGTGTTTAAAAAGAACACTAAATTCATTGGTAAGCAGGGGTTGTAAATGTTAGTCTTCTTAAAGCTAGCATGGCACACACGCAAGTCAATGAATGTGCATATACACCACACTGTTTTATTAATAATGATGGCTTTCCCCTTTCCATTTTTCAAGCTTTCTATCCCTCTGTTCTCCCAGATGGTGCAGCCAGTTTTGCCAGGGGGCATCATTATTTTATACTGGAAAGATTTCAGTCTTATGTTGACACCTTTTATTCCCTTCTGCAATGTCAGCAAACCGGGAGCTGGGGGTTATTTTTGCTTCTCTCATGTCTAATTTAAGAGTTGTTAGTTTAAGGGCTCATAACGCAATTACAGTTGGAACTCTTGTTGATGATAAGTTTGGACAACATGCTTTTTTCAAATCCAGGTTTGATTTATTCCAGAATGATGTACATTGGTCACACTGGCCAATTGGGAGTCAGAAATTCCCCCCAAAATGACTGATTAAACAAAGAAAAACAGGCTTCCTATTCTCCACAGGCTGAACTTTCTCAAAACAAGACCCCAAAACACTGACTCTTTATTTCTAGTGTGCCAAAATTAGAGAGCACTGAAATGGGGGAAAATAGCAGTGTAATTGCTGTTGCTCTGTACTCTATCAACTATTGACCTTTTCAACATCTTACAAAACTGGCTCTACATACTTTCAGAAGCTAAGGTTTCTCTGCACTGTTTCAGCTTGTCTGATAGAACAGTTTTCTTGAGGCTGGGGAGAATGTGGGCAGATAAATAATCATAACATGGCTACAAGAGTGCCAAGAACTTAGTTTTGTATTATTATTTTTTTTAGGAAATAGCTATGCCAAAAAGACGAGAACAAAATATCGGGCTAGGTTATACACAGCAAAGGTAGTGAGCAGGAAAGAGGGGAGAGTAATTTGGAAATAAGGACAAAGAAATTGCTCTCCCTGCCTTCAACATTCTTTTCATCTGCTGCAGCTCCACACTGAAAGGAACATAAGGCCATCTTCAAAAACATATTAGACATAAGCCCATAATTACTTAAATTGACGTGTCGTTTTTTTCTTCTGGTCACCAGTTCCAGGCAGTATTAATGGTGCCGAGGACATCTGAAGAATGTACGAGCCTGGAAGTGAAAGGATTAGGGTGGAATTCGCTGGCCGGCTTCATCCTCGCTGGCGGCAGGTCAGAGGGGCAGAAAGGTCCACACACCGCATGGATCGGGGTGCCTCCTGGATTCACACACGAACGGGCGAAAGCATCAGGGATCAAGGACAAACTGCAAAAAAGTAATAACCTTGTTACAAGAGTAGAATTAGATACTGGAGGTATTTTGTCTCTAGAACCACCAGCTCATACTGTCCATCTGTATGTCCACCCTATAGCCATCAGCAGCACTCAAACCTTGCTGCATCTTACTCTATACTGATGAAATAGTGTATCCCAATCCCAGCCTCGCCTGACAATAGCGAGTGTTTCCATCATGCATATGCTCCTAGTCTCTCTCTGTTTGGGTTTCTGTGTACCCCTCGGGACAATCCTGTCACCTCTCACTCTTGTTCTACCAAAATACATGAAATTCTGAAAAGGAAAACCATTTCAGTATATGTCACTGTGTGTTTAGGATCTTGGCGGTGTTGGCATTATATTGAAAAGCTGAATGACAGAATTTGAGGTAGCGGCACAATGAGGAACAATAAGAAACCTACAACATCTTTACATCTTTAATCTTAATGAGCATATCATTAGGCAGCAGTGTGGAGTAGTGGTTATGGCTCTGGACTCATACCTGGAAGATTAAAATACCAGGTGGGGCTGTTGTACCCTTGAGTAAGTTAATTCACTCACAAACAGTAGTTTCCATAAAATACACAGCTATAGAAATTCATACAAATATAAGTCTCTTTAGATAAAAGCCTCAGCCAAGTAAATGAAGACTAATAATTAACAGGTTCGTTTAAAACCTGAACCAAAAATCTCATGCTGTACTTGTGAAGGTTAAGGTTTTGACTGAAAACTGCAGAATAAAAGTAAATGTCTTGTTAAGAGACTTGATGGTTAAAATCCACTTCTCCGCAAATCGGTTATGTCACGTTATAATTGGCTTCTGGGAAAAACAGCTCTGGTATGAATGTGAGCGTGTGTGTGTCTGCACTCATCTTGTTCCCAGTTCTTTGCCTAGATGATCTCTGCCTCCCCAGCAAACCTGAATTGGAGAAACCAGTTAGGAAATGGATGGATGGACATATATACATTCCAGTATATAGCATGTTAATCAATTTGCATGATTTAGATCATGCATAATCCTCATTTTTCCACTGTCTATTTAAAAAAATAAGAATACATGTATTGTATATGAATACATAGAAATGAAAGGTGTTAATAACTATCCTTACTGAATGTATTGCATATTTCAAATACATACCACATACCCTTTATTTTGGTAGTTTTCAAGAAACCTTTGAATATTTAAATATTAATACTTTTTTTGAAGGCCTGTCAACTACAATTTGAGAAATAACCTTTTATGAGGAACTTTATAAAAAGCCTTGGTAAACCTACCACATCATATGCTCGGCTTCTACTACAGCTTGTTCAAAGACCTCTAACAAGTTCAGCAAAATCTACTTTTTCTAAATCTGCTTTAACAATCCCATCAAGCACTATTGCTATACAGATTATTCTCTCCATTAGTTGTAATTATCAATTATATTATAAAAATAGGGGACTTTAAACATTAGCAAGGGAGTTACTATACTAAAGGACTGATACTAATACTGTGCAGATTCGTTCCATGAGTGATTCTGAGCTGCAGAAAGCTGTGCACAAATGGTTTCTGCATATTTATGTGGGGTCATCTAGACAGTGTGGGGAAGCAATAAAAAGCGAGCAGAATATATCTGGGTGCAACGTAAATCAAAGTGTGCAGCTTAAATGAAGGGTAATTATACACATGCTTTACAATGCACTAGCAAGTTTGCACTCACTATACTTCAGTTATGGTTACTTTACCACAAGAAGGATAAACTTAGAACTACATTAATAATGACTTCCTTTGGGAGTTTGTCATACAGACAAGTTTGAATAACTAAGTCTCATCAGTCAAGAATAAAGAGGAGAGGAGAGGAGAAATTGAACGGTGTTCTTGAACATGAATGCTCTTTTCTATGTGCAGTGCTACACCACCCCTTGTTCTGCCTTTTCTGTCTCATCGAAATGACATGTGTCCACCGATGTTGTATTCACCATCACCATCGCTCTCTGTTAGCCATGTTTCAGTGATTCCGGTCACATTATAATCTCCTGCTAGTAGAGTGGCTCTTATTTCTTGTATTTTGTTCCTAATACTCCCAGCATTCCTGTATAAAAACTTAATTACCAGGTTCTTTGACGTTTTATTTTTCCTTTGTGTTCTCTTTTTGGCTCTATGTATCCTGTTGGATCCCCTTTCCATTCCAGTTTAAAAGACTTGGAATGCCTCTGGAGATCCCGGCCCGGTCATGTGCTGTGTTTACAGATGAGCTTTTCTAGTTGTCCACCTTGGCGTGGTCTTTAGCCCGGTAGCTGTGTTGGTGATAATGCAGCTGAGCGGCTGGAGTATTCGGCCCCGTGGCTGTATTGGCCTGTCAGGACCCTGTGCTGCGTCAGCGTGGCTGCCGCGATAGTGGCACAACTGGTCATCGATCCCGGAGGCCAGTATTATTACAGGAGCGGGATTCTTGAGCCCGGAGGTTGGTCTGGCTTCACGTCAGCCTGTACAGAGGCAGAGGCTGACGTGGAGGTCTTGTGTCACCCGTGCTGTGACTTCTTCTCGACAATGTCACTCCGTGTGCAGAGCTGATCCCTGCTCCAGTGAGTGCCGACGTCCAGACTCTTGGGAGCTGCATCTCGGGTAGAGGAAAAGCTTTTAAGAATTGGGGGAGACCTTGGCGAAAGTAACGCCCCATGTTGTAACCCCCTGAGAATAGAAGCCAGAGAATCTAGAGACGATTCCTGACCCCTGAGACTGAAGTACTGTAAATATTTAGGCAATTGAGTATTTGGAATCTCAATTTCTTCCACAGTGAAAAGAGGGATGTGTATGATAGACATGCAGGTTATGCATGAGTTTTGGCAGAATTAACCAGCTCCCAAGACCGAGAAAGCAGCAGGTCTGGAAAAACAATAGGAAACACTCCATTAAAGGATTAAGGATTTGGGGCTCCAGTTACACTCTGTACTAAATCAACATGTTCTGTAATGTGTGAGGGGAGCTAATTCACTCCTGAGATTTATGCTACTGAAAATACACGGGGCAGTTTATTGATCCATTTCTCTAGCTCAACAATACTGTGCATATATACCACGATTTTACTGTACATTTCTAAAGGATAAAGAAGAATTGAAGAATGCATAGGCCAATTTGAACAAGGGAAAAGGGAAACAAGGACAATTCTATTATAAATGTAGAAGTTTTTATCTGAATTAATAAAGTTTTTTACCATCAGAAAGTTAGGCTGAAAGGTAAAAAATAAAGTTTGCTGTGGGTCTTACCTTGTACTTTTAAAAATGCACAAAATAGTCTACACTACTCTTGTTCCTTTTTTTATTGAAAGGCAATCCACCTTGTTCTAGCAAGAAATTGGCACAGTTAGCATTGATTTACATCAGGTAGGTTTTAGTCTTCAGTCAGAGATCATGAACATGCTTGCATTCGTTGAAATGTAAGACTTTAGGGCAAAAAACACCAACCAGAGTGTATACAATAAGTTATTAAAAAGTAATGTACAGTATCCAAATTAACACCACACCCTTATGTATACTGTTAACTGCTGAACGTAATTGTTGCTTAATGTAAGCAAGAATGTAATTTAAAATTCAAATTACTGTAGGCAAATAATCAACTGTAACCTTGCAATACAGTGAAGCACAAATCCTCTCGCATCACTTCAGTGAATAAATGTTATGAAAATTGTGTATGAAATTTTAGTTTTTACAATCCCGGTTTATTTAAGGAGTGCATTTGTTACTGTTCAGTTGGTACTATGAAAGTAAAACTGCCCAATCGTCAGTCGTGGAGAAAGACTCTTTAATAAGGGCAATAACTTCAGTGAAAGGATCAGACTGTAAACTGTAAGCAAATAAAATGGATTCATTATCTCTTTGCTGGAAAAACTCTGCATTAATCAACACACAACACCCAACTCTTCCTCAGAGGCCATAAACAGTGGTATGGAGCTCATCTACAACCATCTGTCTGTACTCTCCTGTAATCTCCTGTCAGAACAGTTGTAAAAACACAATAGGTATTTAAGCCTCACTGTTGTTTTAAGAGATACCAACATAGCCTATTGTTAGTGTGAATACAGTCAAACTGGTAGAAGATCATTTCAAAATGCCATTTGTTAATTTTGGAATTGTGCAAAGATCGAACTAAAGATGACATGGTAGCTTATCATAAATGTTCTAAACAGTTCTGCTGCTGGTACAACTGTGCCATAGCTGTTGCCAATGAAAACTCCCGCCTGGATGTATGTTATTGTAAGTTATCACCACTTCTTGAGTGGGTGAAGGCACAAAGACATGACGATATCCCCTGATAACAGAGATCCTTCTGTGTACTATTGCCAAGGATACAGTTTTGCCATGATATAAATATCACAGCACTGTTGTGGTTAAAAATAGGTTATTTCATTAACAGGTCATAGTAACATGTAGTAAAGCTACCAAAGATAAAATTACCAGGTTTCTTCTGTGAACAAATGAGACAGTAGGGCTGTAACAACAAACTCCACCACACGACAGGGCTGTGACTGGCAAGATGGAGAGTGTGTGGTGGGAGTTTAGATTTCACTTGACGGTTCCCATCATCTGCTAATTAAAATACTTTCCCCATGTCAACAGACAGAGCACTACATTTTAAATACTTGTGCTGATCACGTGGTAAATGCTCAGAACCATGGTTTCTTTGAAAGCAGTCATGAATTATGATCATGTCACAATTATATCCTTAATTAATTTATTAGCAGTTCCCTCAGAGAAAACCAAAGTTGAAGTAGCACACTAGTATTATGTTGCACATATAGAAACATTAGCCATTCCTTATGGGTTCTCAGTATCAATAATGGAGTAGGTTGCTGGCCACTGTACTGTTATACACTTACCCAAGACCCATTCCACACAAGCGAGCCAGTTATAGTCAACCTGTAGATATGGGATAACCAGACAGCACTTCCCCCAGGGAGGAAGCAGATTCCAGGTTTTAGAGTGAAAGTAGAGATCCTTCAATCCAGGGCAGCACGGTACAGGCTGACATCTTCTTCCCCCTACAGTTCAGATGCTCAAATCAGTCACCTTTGGATACCTCTGGTCACTTTTAAACCGTGGGTGGTGCCCTCTTTAGGACATAACTTATACACACAACACGAACTACATTACACGGTTTTGCAAAAGCTCAACCCAGTACATGTCAGTGTTTGGCTGGGAAAAAAACTTTTTGTAAAGCCTGATCTGCCCACCGGACTTTTGCACACTCTCAGTTTAACATGCTCATAACAAAAATAACAAATCCATCCATCCCTCTTTTTTCTAACCAATCCAGGATCGCAGGGGAGATGGAACCTGTCCCAGAAAGAAAAGGCACAGGGCTGGATCCAGCCTGAATGGGACACCAGTCCATCACAGGACACACACAGACACAACCACACACACCAGGGCCAGTTCTACCAGAAGCCAATTACCTCACCAGTATTTCTTTCGACTGTGGAAGGAAACCGGAGCACCCAGAGGAAAGTGTAACTCCAAGCAGAGAGCACCCCGGGAATTGAACCCAGGGCCCGAGCACTGCAAGGCAGTAATGCTGAACACAGCACCAACATGCTGCCCCCAAAATGCCTAATATCATTTCCATTTCATTAACAGTTCATTAAAATATTGCAGTTGAAAAATAAAACCAAACATGCTATTTAAAATCTTTTATAAAACCATGGCCTACTGACCTAAAAAACTGTTCAAAGCGGCTCTGAAGGTTACCGGGTTCACCTCCTCTGTCCACTACCTGCTCTAAAGCCGTGTGAAACCCATGTTCGTAGTCATAGCATCTCATGCCTGTCGGAGAATAACAGAGGTACTTGGCAGTTTGGCTTTTAACACATTTGTTAAAAATGGAAACTATCAGAATGATACAAAGACTTGACAGTTTTCAGAAAATTGAATCAGTTACAAAACTGAATCAGCCAACCATACGTTATTTTAGAGTTAAAGTTGATCAGCACCCCACTAGTATAGTTCTGTCTGATAACAGATTAGAGGCAGTGAATTACACAGACTGTACAGTTCTGACCTTTTTGTTAAGCATCACCCAGGGGGGGCTTAGAACACCACTCACCACCTTCCTCACTCCTGGAATCTCATCAGCTGCTTCTAGTGTTCTTTCACCTCTGACCTGGCAAGGTCATGAACTCTGACCCTACTGGGTAAGATTAAAAACCTGGTCAAAGATGTTCACCCTGAGCTTAGCTCCAGCAGAGACACTTTAAAATAAGACCTGCTTATCAGCCCATGCTCATTACGGCATTAGGGGTTAATTTGTGACACGAAATAGGATTTGTCATGAATTGAGGCTTTCCCCTCCTGACTTTGATGTGTACATCTGTTTGTACACATGTTATTTAATTGGTCTCCTAAATGAAATAAATGTTATATTTTAGAATAAAAAAAAGCATAGTGATTCGCTAGGACAGCTTATTTGAGAGGAAAATGTGGAATTATGTAGCATGAAAGTACTGGCATTTAGCACACAGAACATTTCTAAAGGGTTTGCTCACATTTTCTAGCAGTCCTAGTAACATTACTGGTTATGTCAAAAACTTTATAAAGGAGTCCTTTGATAATTTCAATCCTTCTTAATATGAGGTAATTGTTATATTTTCTTTTCATCTGCAACGTTTAGACTTATTACAATACATGTAGTGTGCTTTTCATTAGGATATTTGATGAACTTTAATTACATCACCAAATAATTTAAATGCCAATGATTGTGAAATCCGTTAACAATGGGTATTCCTGTCACCCCTATCCTCTCATGGAATTGCCAAAGCTTAGCTAGAACATTTGTCAAGAGAGGCAGACTTGGAAAGAACTAACTGGTGTCTTCTTGAAGGTGACTTGATAAACTTGATAAACGCCAGCTCCAGCTCCAGATGTATTTTGCTTGGGGCAGGGGCTTCTCACCTGGTCAGACAAGTCCTATAGGCAGGCAAGAATGACACCAGGAGTTACAGTACAAGCACCGAGACTGGAATACTACTCCAGTCTCATGAAGGTAGCCAGAGGTGACTGTATGACATCCCTGTAACATGACCAGAAATGCCCGAACTTGTTAGATTCTGCCATTCAATCCCTACCCCAGGAACTGTAGAATCTGTATTCCGGATGGCCGCGGCTGGTGCCTGGGATAAGGTAGTGGGTTCCGGCAGTTGCCATAGCTCTGCCTAAAGCTTCTGAATGAAATCCACAGACTGGTACATCCAGGGTACCTGAGCGTCATCCCAAACCCTGAAGCTCTCATCTGATTTTTCCACCGGCAATCTGCAGGAAATAGTGTAAGAGACCTTTGGGGGACAATGTTGTATCCATGCTGTGTACTTCTGTGCATGACAACGTGAGAGGAACCAAAATTCTCCCTGGAAGTGAAGATGTTAACAAAGGGAATCCAAGAGCAAGTCCAGGTCAGTCTTGCTTCACCCAATCCCAGAGCACTCTGACTTTGACAGAAACCTGTCACCATTCACTATGGACAGTGGGTCCAGCGCGGTACCATCCTCTCCAACCGACACACTCCACTCATCAAACCTCACGTGGAATAACATCCCCCAGTCAGAAACTGCTTTTAGGAATGTGTATTAAGTTTGGCCTAAGAAGCTTTGGCGAAACTCGTTTTGCTGGGCCCAACTACCTGGCTTTCTTGTAGGACAAGGAAGTCAGGACCTCCATACAAAAAGAGAACTTAACCAAGGGTTAGCTGTAAAGGGGGACAGTAGGGTGGAGGAGGGGATGTGAGCAAGAGAGGTTCACGGGAGCATTAAGAGTGTTTTGTGAAGTGACGTCATGAAGGAGGACAAGTTAGTTTAAGGTGGCGGATGGAGACCAGGATTGCTGTCATCTCTCATACACTTTTCCATTAAAATCTCATTTTTGGCTTGAATTATTAAGGATAACATTGCAGTGATACAACGACCGAAGCCTGCTTGTGGTACAGTACAAGAAGTGAGACAAGCCGTAGTTTTTGTGCTGGTGTATGGATTCTGGATTATTGTATCCGGGTTGGGATTCAGCCTCACAATCAGCTGCTCGAGAGTGAGACACATGCTTCTGTAGTTCACTGTTAACAGTAGGCATACACAGATACACAATAGGCCTGTCTACACAGCAGGTTCTCCATGGTAACATCCTCTTAAGTCTAAAATTAATAATTTTGTTCGTTGAGGATGGATTAATGCTGTGGACACAGATAAAGCAAAAGCCACATTGTTTGATTATTGCATTCTTGAAAGAAACCTAGCCTGGTCTAGTTTCAAATGCTTCCCAACACAGTGTAAGAGTACCGGGTATTCATGACAAATTTTTCCAATTGATTCCTACGCCAGTGGGATAGACTGGATATCACTCTCCTCGGCTTCATTATCTTTGGTGCCTCAGAGGTAAATTCCACTTTTTCTGCTGCACTGTGGATTGATAGGGGAGGATTTACATTTTAGCTGACATGTTCAATGAGGAGAGTTTCCACTCGCTGCAGAGAAATTTCGATCTCAACGCGAGATACCTGAATCCTCTTTCACTGGTACTCACGTGCTTATTGCCTCCTATGTTTGTCAACCCAATTCCCAATTTCTAATTACTTAGAGGAAAAACGGGAAGATTGATTTTGTTCCTCTCGTGTTTTTCCTTTAAAGGCAGCTCATAAATCCGTAGCATCTATTGGAATTAGGGATTTTATTACAGAGGAAGAATATCTATTTCAAAATATCTAGGAATATTTGGCTCCCAGAAATCATGATTATTTCAATTTTCTTCACAACTTTCCTTCAGTCTGTGTATCCAATGTCTGCCCATGGGGCACTATGGGGACTTTTCTTACACATGTTCTGGGAGGCCTAAAAATAGCTGAGTATTGAACGTGGGTTTGTGTGTGTTTTGTCCACTGTCCTAGGCAAGGAGGTTAATGATTCGGGGCTCCTTCCCACCCTCTTTAAGAGATGTTGACATTCTTGTGGAATCCTCCACACTCCCTTTTCTTGCACCACTTCACTACAATTCCTATGTCATTTGCAAGAGCTAGGACCCATGGAGCCTGGGGGAGTGAGCAGAGAGGTTGGATTGCAGGTTGGGTCCTTATTTGAAACTTCTCCTTCTGTTGTAGAGTTGCTGAGACTGTGTGTTCGGGGGAAATGTTTTGGTTCCTTTTTGTCTGGGTTTCGAGCATTTCAACAAAAAATGCTCACAAAGGACACAAAAAGCAGTCTTTGAATCCCTCTTGCCTCCTCCAGTATCTTATCTCAATCTCCGCCATATTCTTGCACGGTTTGGTCTTAATCTTGAATCGAGATTGAGAAGTGCAGTTTCACAATGCAGACGCACATCGAGTTGGCTTTCCATTTAAAAACAAAGGCATTACTGTGTGTGAGTGGCCTTGGGCTCCTTAAACCCTCAAGTGTCAAAAGCCTGCCATCTTGTGATTCAATACCATTGATTTTAAAGTCTGGCAAAGCAGCGACTGGAGTTTTATGGGTTTTCCTAGTGTTTCAGACTTTTTTTCATTCATTACCAAGTCTTTGTTATGCAAATGTGGTGAGGTGGGGCTGGAAGAACAATTGCTTCCATTGGGTTAATTAGGTTCACATGGCTGTTAGATGTACAACATCAGTGGCTTTTGCTTTACAACATTAAAGACAAATTTGGGGGATTGGCAGCTTCATAGATGAATAGAAAGATTAAGGCAATTTGGATCACTGTCTTGCCTGAAGGAAAATCCTACATTTTCCTTATTTCATGCAATGTTAGATTACATTATGTAAATACTGGTCTTTATAGAGTGCAATTGCAATAAACTCTTGCCCAGAGTTCGTGCTATGAGCATGTGATATGAAGGAACTGAGCCAAAAGCTGAAATAACTTCTCCGAAACTTCTCCGTTAAATTTTTTATGCTACAGAAATCCAAATTGTTTAAGTGTGCTTTTTATTGAAGAAGTGTGTATAAAGAGGCCAAGGCATATCTTATAGAAAGGTATGCACTTTTAAGAGCATGTAGTTTATTTAAAAATGGGTTTGTTGATAATATGCATCAGTAAATGTTTTCAGAAAAATAAAGCCTTCTCGTGAAACATCCTAAACAACCCCTTAACTTTTATTTGCCTCAGGACTGATTTTAAGTGACTACGTATTAGACGGTATTTAAGATGGGGGCATAAGGTTGCTTTTGCTAAATATTTCAACAAATGAAATGAAAAATTTTGATTGGTATTAAGTGTATCTGGATTTGAAGCTCCATTGTCTGCTTAGTGAATAAGATAGAAACTTTCTGTATATTAGATTTGCTTATATGAAATATGTGCATGGCTTGATCATTTTGGCAAAATGGCAAAAATAAAAATAAAAACTCTCTTTAGAAACTCTCTAAGATTATTTTAAAAACAAAATGATGCACTGAATGCCACTGTTAAGCAGTTAAAAGCTGACTGCTTGTATACACAAGTAAATCTCTTTGGCACAATGACAGAAACCCCTATCTCCAGTCAGCCAAAACCTAAAGCGTGTTTCAACGAAGCATTAAACGAAAAATCAGCTTCCTAGAATATTGAAAAAAGAAACAAAGAACAACAACAAAACACTACAAGTCTAAGCACAGTATCTGAATTATATACTGTATTAAAAAGGAAAACTTTCAAAATTTAAGTATCTGTAGTTTTCGTTTAAGATTTTAATTGATGATTGGATTTAGAGAAAGTTATGACAACACAGCCATTAATCTATTTAACTTTCTTGATTCTGAGGACCTAAAACATTCTAAAGGGGATAGTCACACACAATGTAGTTGACAGAAGTAGAGAATGACCGGCAAAGTTCTTGCAAAACAAGCAAATCCAGGTTCTCAAAGAGACAGATGTCAAGTTACTGTCTCAATACCAGAACAAAACAGCACACAGTATTTTTGACAGGAGCCTACAAGATTCATTCGGGCTCTCTGGTCAGAGAAAGCTGGCCATTTGTGATGCTTTTCTCGGCTGATTTAACAGACTTGAACTTTATGAAGGGTCCCAATTGTAGTCGTAAAATAACTCAATAACATCTGTAACGGCACTTTCCGGGAGCAGATCACTTCCCAGGAAAATGCTAGCATATGAAACTTTAAAGGTTTACAGAAGAGACAAAAACAGTGATTTCCAGAATGATTCATAGTCCCAACAAAATAGGAATAAAAATATTATACAGTGGAAATATTTGTAGAATGGATATCTTGCTTAAAAATATTTAAAACATTGTAATCTTAATAGCAATGCACAGAGAAGTCATAACATGCAGAAATAATCCATGCTTAGAAAACAGAAGAGTTTTCGTGGACCTGCTGTTAGTATTTTATAAAAGCTCCTTTAGAGTGGAGCACATTGATGAAACCAGGAGGGGGTGGGGGTTGACCATTCTTCCAAGCAGAATTTGTGTAGGTACTTCAGACTCTTTCATTTTCCTTTCTGAACTGTGTTTTTGAGTTCTAACCTCAAATGTTTGATTGGATTGTTCGTGAAGAGTACAAATTGCCATCTCCTGCTCTCTTGTATATATTCATCTGTCTCTCACACAGGGCTTTGCTAAACCTTACCTTTGTAGCTCCTGCACCTCACACTTGCGGACATTTCTAGCTCATCAACCCTACCTGGAACTGAAGAACAACTGCGACCAATTCCTCCTCCTCCTCCCATCCCCCATTTTTCCTCTTTTCCTGCTTACTTCGCTCTCTCCCTCTCTAACCCCCTCTTTCCATTTCTGGTCGAATACTCAACCCACTGCACCTATGGGCCAAGCCTGTTTTTGTTTGTTTCACCTGTACACCTTCCTCAATCTTCTTTTGTTCTATCTCCATAGGAGCCCCCTTAGTTGTTGATGCCCTCTCTGACCCGAAGGTGTGAATGCATAGTGTCAGTCTGCACCAGGTCTTGTTCACAGCCCTCACTGTGCCTGTGTCTGATTCTGGTCCCAGATTGATGGCTAAGCCAAATATTCACTCCACAATAGTTCATTACGCTTCGATTTTGGGGCATTGTCATTCCTTGTGAACTCTTTTGCAAAGTTGAAAGGTAGAGTTTTAGAATCTCCTCGAGATGCCAGTATGTGTTGGAGAGCTTCAAGTATTGCCTTTAGATTTACTGTTCCCTCCTGAACCACTTGTTTCACAGCCCATAGTGACGAGATAAGCTTGCACCCTCTTCCTGTGTTACCACACATACCAGTAGTCTTTAATTACCTAATAAATGGGTACCACAGTGGAAAGAAGTGGACTTTTTGTGGGATCTTCTACAGCTATCCCCAAACTTGTGGAGGTCAATGACAGTACTTCCGCAAGCAAAAGTCTTTCAGTGAGGAAAAGCTTTCTGACTTTAACCATGACGATGCATGATCCTTCTTAATGTCTTCCAATGCATTACCTTCTTTTATACCCAAGGGAAATGGGAAAACCTTGGAAGCATCTATATACTGCAGTTCCAGAGGCTTCCACTTCACTTCCAAAGACCAGTATGCTACTGTAGAATTGTTTTTTGGGGAATATTATTTAAAGGATTACTTAGAGGCGTGAATAAACATGACCCTCGTGTTTTCAATTATTTATAATAAATATGACTTGGCTATTATGATCACAATAAAACAACTTTAGAACTTAAGCAAAGACACTTGATCTCATCTTCATTCTGCTATTTGTTTTGTTCCTACCTTAGCAGGGGTATGAATAAATCTGGAGGACACTGTACGGGGGGGTCACAAATAATCAACTGTTTTAAAACCACGGTTCACCTCAAATTGTTTGCAGTCTGCCCATCCGTTAACACATACTGAACTAACGCAGTTCCTTGATAAATGTCAAGACAAATAAAATGTTATGTGTAGCAATTATTTTCTAAGGATGAAATGCAGAATTTAATTTTCTAATCACATTAGTCTGTTCATCACCTCTGAAGACACGTTTTACAAATCCAAAAGCAAAACAGAATCATTCTCTGTCTTATTTGAATCTCAGAATGTACGTATAAACCATTTATTGTATATTGGAAAGTGTTATGGAATGCACATCACATGACGGTGCCTGTGACCTAATTTCTCCACTCCTTCTAGGAGCTACTGCTAAAGCAATATAATCCTGGGCAAGCAGAGTCCTTTGCAGTCTTTTAAAACTGAACTGTATATACAGAGATAAGATAATTTACATGGCTAATAATTAGAGACTGTTCAGTTTAGTGAGAGCACCAAGTGATGTGAATAACTGAAGGAGACACAAGAGTCAGTGAAAGATCAAGGATGTTAGAGATAGCATCACTTCTCTGTAAAACAGGCAGAAGCTCTAATTTAAAGGCACGTACATAGTTCTGTATAAGAACAAGGATAGGTTAACTACATACCATAAAGTGGAAAGAAAAAACAAAGTTGAGTCATCTTCTTGTGTGGAAGGGTCCACAGCTGAAAAGTTTTGTTTTTTACTTTAAAAAACATAAGCTTTGCTTATTCCTTTAAATTCCAGATGCTGATACAGCTCGTATGACCTATTAGTTGAGAATATACATATACTTTCATAAAAGGTTTTAATATCTATTAGGTTTTGTAATTTACTTTTGGAAAACACTTCCCATTCTTTCACACTTTAAAATGTCAATAAAACTGTTTCACAAATTTAAAATTGCTGCTTAAGGTTTCGAAAAGCCAAATGTACACGTAAAGCTAAACAATCCCAGTAAATTGGAACTCTGAACACAGTATCCTAAGAGGCATTTGGCTTTACAGTATTTGAATGTGTAAGAGACTGAAAAACATGGTGGGAAAGGGTGCAGACTTTCTCCACCTACAAGACAAACCTCCAGAAATGGCAGGTTAATGAAATGGACAGCTTTGCGTTTTCCAAAGAAAATGTGTTCAAGAACGACTATAACAGGATAGATCAGAAGGTTATGCTTTATTTGCGCTGGGATTCAGATAATCGACGTGAAATATGTCATATGAAAGGATTAATTAAGGTTTGATGTGTAGTTTGATATAGAGCAATGTTTTCTTTAACTTATGGTATATAACTAGGTCTAAACAGTTGATGTTATATTAAAAAGTTCAGGAGTTATGACAGGTGCCATGCCCTCAGTTTCAACAGAACATATATTCAATATTAGCTATGGATGAGAAAGTGTGCTCCTGAGAATGTTTTAACTGATTGTTACTCAATAATTTATAATACTACTGACCTTTTGCTTTGGAAGGTAAACACGGCATTAAGGTGCTTATATCCAGTTACAAAACATTTGCACAATATATTTTCAAAAAACAAAACAGGTGTTCGTAATATCACACAGGGATTTCTGACTTATTTAAACATTAATGTTGTAAAAGACCCTTCAATTTTAAATTTCAAAATTCCAGTTATAGTAAACCTGCTTCACCATTCGTACACAGAATATATCACATTCAAAAGTAGTAAACTAAAAGGAAATGCTGGAACAAAATGGGGGAGGAAATCAATAAATGTTTTCACCATAGGCTGCAAAATAATTTTTCAAGTAAACATGGCACAGAAATCTAATAAACCTGAACCGAAACTCTAAGATTCGCTCTTCCACTGTATGGCCAACAGACCATCGTATAACTTTTTTTTTTTAAATACATATTCTAGTGCATCTGCCATCCCTTACATAAAAATGCACATGAAATGCACAACTCATTTTTGTTTTTAATAAAGCTACGCAACAGCACAGGTCAAATCGCAGTGCACGAGATAACACAAAAAAAAAAGGCAGCAATCCTGCCAGGGAGCCGATTACACGGTCAGAGAAATGAAGCTGTTGTATCTCTGGATGTTCCTCTTCAGGATTTCGGAGCAGGGCCCCAGCACGCGCTCAAAACGAGGGCGGTCCAGTTTGACACACTTCAGGGGCCCGCGGGCCACCACCGTCGCTGCTCTGGGCCTGTTCAACAGCAGTGCTATTTCCCCTACGGGTGAGGAAAGCGGGAAAAGAAACATTATTTGCGGATGGGAAATCGAGTCACCGATAAATGGATCGCACCATACTGAGAGCGCTCCAAGCCAAAGCTGAGCCGCTCTCAGATGGCTTTAAATTTCTACTCGCACATTGTAGAGTTTGGACATTCCAGCGGTTTAGAGTTGCCGTATCAGGTTAGCTGGGGAAATGGGTAAATTGTTACGTCTTTCTCCTGCAACAGCCAGTACCTGAAACTGAAGACTGCAAATATCAGATCACAGCTCAGCAGTCAAGTGAAAGCCTCTGGCCAAAATGACAGCTGTATGCAGTGTTTCAGTTGCAGGAGACATCAAGACTACAGTTGTGTTACTGTACTGTGCTGATCACAATAGCTAGTATGGAGAGCTGGGGCATCACCACTGGATCTATCCAAGTGCTGTGTTTTCACTCCTCTGGTCCCCATGTGACGGGCCCATATCAACTCCTTCTCAAAGGCCACTCAAACCCATAGGAAAGCAGCTTGCAGGCGCAGGGCTGGTTTTTCAACATGGAAGTGATCCCATAACACAGACCAGAACGGAACCTCTGTTATTTGAAGTTGAAGACCAAAGCACTTACTTACTTACACTGATGGACTTGATTGGTCTGTCCTCTGTTCTCAGACCATTGATAAAGTGAAAAGCAAACCTACACACCCATAGACTGAGTGAAGACTGGTTACAATAAGCTGCGACAAGCTATTTGTTGTGTGACCGAATGCCCACAGTATGAACAGGCATGATTGTAAATAAGAGGGATTTTGATCAGAATAATTTGCAGCAAAACTATTCTTTCTTCCTTTCTGTTACACATTTGCATTTGGAGACAATAATTTTTTCCTAAATTTTCAATTTGCTTTTGGTCATTATCCAGTTGTTTTTCCATAAGAGTGCATACATCATTTTAAAGCAAAAAAAAAACACTTGCACCATATGTTCAATTCCGATAGATCCCCCACGTTGTGTTAACAGTAATACAGGACAAACGGCACATTGAGAACAGGAAAAATGTACTGACCAAAGTAATCTGACGGTCCGAGTCTTCCAACTTCCACATACTCTTCGTTGTCAGACCTGCGCTGCAGAACAGAGGCAGTGCCCTGCACAAGTCCAGAAAGAAGGAACAGCAGTGAGACTGGAGCTCTCTTCTCTACCTGCACTGAACTTGGGCCCTTGTGCTCACTTCAGCTCTGCTCTCTACATCAAGCTGACACCAGGTTGGGCAGACGTCTCAAAAGACACAACCGATGAGCACACACAACATGCAAGGAGTACTGCATTTGCACGTCATTAGTGAATGGCCATTAACAGGATGGCACCAGCTTACATTACTGGACTCAACTTACCTCCTTATTGATCCCAAGAGACTGAAACTACAGGCAAAAGCCAACATTCTCCTTATAATGGGTCATTAAGTTCATTAAAATTCTACTCATGCCAAAAGGAAATGCACACAAAAATAATGTAAGAAACTCAACTACCCTGTAAAAACCAGCTTATGAAGATCCCCAGGGAATAGTCAGGCTGGGAACATATTAACCAGTTCTGACTACCTATGAAAGAACGCAAAGAAGCTGTTCCTGGTTATGACTTTGTATTTTTCTATTTCAAGCACATCCATACCGAGAAAAAGTTTTCAATTCCTACAGTTTACTGCACTGACCAGCCTGTAAAAAAAAAAAGTGTATGATTCAAGTAGGAAACCTGCTGCAGGCATGGTAAGACAGGACTTTGGCAAACGTTCAGAAACCTAGAGAAGAAAAATTCCATTACCCCACAGCTGTTTATAAAGCACATGTCATTCCATCGAAAATAAGTAATAACATAGATTAGTCGGTTTTACAGCCCAAAGACCCTGACGCTACTGACCATGTGAAACACCTGCAACACAGAGAGGAGAAGCAGCTGCCTGGAGTACACGGGCAGTGCGCACACTACGATCAATCGCACACCTCCAGCAACACGCCAAGAGCTTGAGAGCGCTGCAGCCGCGTGCCAAACCGAGCCAAAAGGTGCGATTTATCTTTTCAATCTGCGCAGCAAGCCCCCCCTTCCAAAAAAACCTTCCACAAAGCATCTGCAGATAAGCTTCATGTGCAAGTTTGTGTTGGGATGCCGTATTGCCAGTCGTCCCACCTGTGTGCTGCCGACACCTAGTTTTTTGTTTTCGACGGACAGAAAATAAAAACAGGGGCCTCCTGACATTGGAAATAGGACCAACAGGGAAGTCTGCTACAAGAGACAAACAGTGTATTCTTTTTTAATATTCTGATATTACAGAACAAACACTTAATATATTGTAGTAGTTGAGATCATTAAAATATGTACTATACTGTATGTGAACACAAAGGATCCATGATGGCGATCTTGATATTGTTCTTTTCCCTTCTTTTAAATTTGATTTAAAATAGTGATTTAGATGTGCTTTCCTTGTGCACATAGTATAACACCTAAATGGTTAATAATAACCTGAAAATAACATTAAACTACACATTTCAAGTGTCCAAATAAGGACTGTAAATCATACTAATAAAGCTGGAATTCACTGAGGTAGAACATTAAACATTTATCTTCGCTTGGGTCCCAGCAGAACCTTTAAGGTTCTTGCATTGCTGTGAGTCATACGGAAAAAACATCCTAAACCATGGGCTGGGCTGTGTTCTCAGCAACAGCTGCTCCAGATGGGTCCAGATTCTCTATCATTGTAATAAGAGATTTGATCATAGCTTCCACCTTCAGTGGAGGTAGACAAAGGTGCCGACGATTCAGTAGAGCTGAATGTTTGGCTACAACTTTTACATTTACATTAATATCAAGGTCCAGGTGTTCTAAATAGCCACAGACATGTAAAATAGGTGCTGTTTAGCTACATCACAACTTGCTAAGAGAGGATTACTTCACTGCTTCTTAAAATGCCAGATTGGAATTAGTCACATATTAAACACTTGGCCTGGGGCTGGTAGCTCATCGTCAGCTTCTGTGGGAAAACCATCAAATGATAGTTCAATTCAATGCCAGAGAAAAAAAGCCCCAGCAGAATGTGTGCCAAGAAACGTGGACAACTGCCAATAACGGCACTATTTTTCCTCCTTCCAGACATATCAAGAAGATTCGCGGCAGTAAAAGTCACAGAAGATTAGAGAAAAAAAAAGAGGAAGAAAAAGTGGTAGTCTTTCCTGAATGAAACGCATTATCTTATTTGTCTCCGCCGCTTTCGCAACACAAAAAAAAGTCCGCTGAGTCAATAAAATGGCAAATTTATATTGGATTATGCAGCCGAGGCTTAACTTTCATCAAGGTCCACAAAGATGATCATGTCTCGGGATGAGACAAAAGCACAGGCCACCACCCACAGAGAGTGTTTCACTACAGACAAAAGGGCACAGAACAAGGAGAAGGGATCGCAGCCTGCTTCAAAATACAGCAAACAAAAACCATGTGAGAGTGAAGAAAATAAATGCATGCAGTCTGCCTTGTACAAAAAGCCCAGTTATTTCAGTGCAGGCAAAAGGCTAACATTTTCTGTTGAGCATCAGGGTTAGTTGTGCCATTCCAGGAGAAAAGCTTTCTGTTTCAGACACTGCGGTAGATGTGGGTATAGCTTGGCAAGTTTCTTCTGTCATAAACGTTTGCAGCTTTGATTGGTTTTATTGCATATGCTGGCAATTTCAGAGTTTTAAGATCATACTAGATAGGTGCTGCTCCCACCGTCACACAGAATTGAAGGGAGGTGCAGCAGGTACGCAGGTAGATGTCTAGGGACAGATGATTACCCTGGGCAAACAAAAGGGTAAAGAAACCTGCAGTATTTCATGTTTTAAGGCCAAAACAAAGAGCTCTATTCTCCTGCAAACGGAAGAAGCAGCATTTTGGAGGGCAAATGAATGACAGCCAAGCATGTTAGGAGGTGCGGACAGAGGAGAGACAGAAAAGAGAGGGAGAGCAAGGCTGTTCAGAATGTAATGAGAAGCTCAAACAGACAACAAGCGTAATCTTAGCTAATGCAGTGAAGTCCAAGGTATGGACGGTGTTTACTTTAGCAATATCTTAGTAAGTCAGAAGGAGAAGGGGGGGCTCTTTAAGGCGATATTCTTTGCTTGAATTTACCATCGAGAACAATAAGGGCAACGCAACAAGCCGTGATTTTTGGAAAAACAACATAAAGCATTTTATGTTTAACTTCTGACAGGCAGAATGATGGCCAGGTTTCTAAAGAAAGCATTAGCAAGGAAAGAACCTGAAAGCTGCACATATGAATGAGAACACAAGCAGGCGTGTACAGCACAGCCCGTAGCAATGGAATTTCAGATAACGTTGTGCAGGCTTGGTTCAAAGTTTATATGCTAGAGCGTGCCAGACCTGGAAAGCCCCCAAAGACTCATTTGAACAAACCCCGGCACACACACGGTATGAAAACGACTATCTTTCCTCAGGTAAGGGAAAATACCCAGACTGATCAACACACACACACACAAACCCAAAAAAAAAACCTTCAGAGCCCTCTCGTACAAACTTCGGTTGCCAGACTTCATCAATCATCCTAATTAATAATTAATCGTTCTGTATTTCTGGAAAGATTAATACCGAGATAGCTGTGTGTGCCCAAGGCGGTGGCTATGTTAATCCATCTCGCAAAAACCTGCTCCTTTGCTCTTTGATACTGCTGGGGCAGTCTCAGAGGGGAGGGTCAGATCTGGGCTGACATGTCAAACTGTCACAACTTAAAAGCAGGAAACAACTACTGAGCAAATACTGGGACAAACAACAGATTGGGCATGGTAACTTTACACTGGAAAGGGGATATGCAAGGAAACCTTTTGGATAAGCCTATTGTACAGAAACTTTCAGATGCCATGGCAGTATTTTAACATTTCATGTTAAAAATCTAACATTTTCTTTAAGAAGTTTTTTAACAGGTTTAAGGTCTAAACTTAAGGTCCCAGATAAACACTTTCAATAGAAAAAACCTTAATTATACCAAGATTAAATTATCTTCAGCTTTAATCAGGACGGCCTACTCAGCAACCATTCTGTTGCTGTATAATCAGAGCTGTGCAGGAATTCTGATCTGGTGTTAAAAGAGATGAAAAACTCATTGATAAGGGTGTAGCCCAGCACAGAAAGCTGAAACTGTAAACCCAATAACTATCACTGAATTTAAAGTGAAACCGAAAGACACTGCATCAAAGAAAACACACTAGTGTAAACACACTTTTGCAGTGTATCGATCACGGATAACAGTTAATCAGAAACTGGTTTTGTATTTTTGTTTTGTATGCACGTCCTACAATTACATTTAAATTGAATACTTCTGCAGCTAGTTTCTGTAACTTGAATAATACAAAGCAATCTTCACGACAAGGTGTGAGCCTATGTTATGGAATAGGTACCAGATTTAACAATGTTTTGTATAGACTTGTTTGTGCAATGCAGAAAAAAATGAAAACATGTCAATTTCCATCGGGGCTCTATCCCCATAGTTATAAAAGAAACGTATATCTTTTTGCATTTTGCTCTTTGTCTAAAATCCGCAATTGGCCTTTTTACATTATTTTTTAGTGGCCATACAAACCACCGAAATAAAGCTAAAAACAAAAGCAAAGCTGGCACAACTTATCTCAGCCTTCTGGGGGAACAAAATGCATGTGGCTACACCACCTTGAAGGTGATTAGCACTTGAAGTGTTGTTTTCAGCAAAGAGCCATCCCATGAACTTGCCAGTTGTCTCTATTGCAGTACATTTTCAAAGACCACTAAAGTTTTCACCGTAATTTCAGATATCCCTCAAGGGACAGTTTCCTGACCTTGGAAACCACATTCCACATCTGTCCCGTCTGGGAAAGTTTGATTCTGTGCTTACATTGTGTGAAAAGCACAGTGGGAAACCGGGGTATGGAAATATCTGAAAATTAAATGTTTGTCTCGTCTTACAAAAGGAATTTAACATTTGGACATCCCAATCTGAAATGACAACTTTTTTTTTCATCATCCCAGTTAACAGAGTAACAGAACTGAGCTCTTCAGGGGGAACAAAATGAACAGTGTTCGAGACAGTCTGATCAGTTTAGTTTGTCAGCACGGGAGGATCACACAGTGAACTTGGTATGAAGTTGGCATCAGTGTCCATGAGCTACATTTCTTGAAAGGCTTAACCAAGAATATTTGATTTTGCAGCAGGTATACAGCTTTATATTCTTATCTTGATCTGCAATTAGAGACAATTTGATTTCTTCTATAGTATCACTACATTATTTAGAGTATGTGTTCTGAACTGAAATATAGAGCCGCTAATGAAAGAGTAATAGAGAGCAACAATTAAAATAGTTCCTTTTTCATCGATGATATTTTAACATTTCTTTTTGTGCTCAGGTCATCTGTTAGCCAGGTAACAGCATACACGGGCGCATCGAGAATGTGAATTAATTTATACTTCACTAAAAATAAATGTCAGGATCAAGTCACACTATTAACATAAAGACAATGTATTGGAAATTCCTTCCTAAACCTTTAAACAAATTACAAAAATTAAAGTACAGGCTATTTTAACATTATCATATGTAAAAGCAATCATGTAATGTGATACAGAGATGGGGAATTAACAGTAATTAGACTTTAATATGAGTAACATCTGTGTTTTGAGGATTATAATGAATAAAAGTATGCAAAACTTAGTCAATTAGCCTAGCATCCCTATTACCAGATTGCTTTTACTTTTATTTTGTATACTTTAAAGGTTATCCATTTATCACCACTATCCCCCTCTCAGAACAAGAGAGAATGATCACAAGCCTTTCTATTTGCAATTACAACTGGCTGAGCAGGCACTGAGTTCAGTCCCACAGGGACACTTTTAAACAGTTTCTTATCTAACTTTGTTTCAAAACCTCAGTTTAAAATCCATTAACTTCCATCTTCAACACTTAGGTCTTGTTCTCAAACATCGGAGAAATGTTTCAGAACAACTATAAACGGATAAATACATTTACACATTTAGTTTTTACCTTTTAAGTTCGATGCCCTCACCTATTCAAAAAAACCTTTAATCACTCTGGAATATCACTATCTGTGTGTGAGTCCGAATGGCAGCCATCACGAAAAATAGGAAGAAATGAGGCGAGCAACCTGCTTAAAACAATAGGTTCAACGGGGCCTTCAAATACAATTAAAGCCAAGAACAGCAGCTGTAAATAAAAAAAAAAGGACAGCAAAGCAAATGGGAAAAAAACAGCTAAGGGCTGCAGGTGGAACCTGTGAGTTGGCCAAAAAGGATAAGAGCAATATGTCCGTCAGCACAGTGATAATAGGGCTCCCCTTCAGCTGCAGTGATTGTTATTTGTTCAGTCCCTGCTAGTCACTGGCTGCATTGTTAGACCCATACAGAGTACGGACACTCGACAAAGACATGAGAACGCTCCATGTAAGAAAGAGCCCATTTCTCAACACAGTAAAAATCCTGTGTGCGGAATTAATGAAATGCTTGTTAAATCACAGGATTTATTTCCTCACAAAGAAGCTGTGTGAAACCTCCAGCAGCCCAGTCTCTCTAGCTGCCTTCCCCTTCAAAGAAATGGGAAAGGGGTGAGCCACTTGGTGAGGTCAGGAGCTACAGCTTATTTTAATTGTAGTTCCTAATTTAAAAGAACAACTGGAAGATATAAATGATTGTGGTGTATCATACATACAAACATACACCAACAGGCTGAATTTGAGTACTGAATGTTATCTGCAAAACCAAAAACTTAACAGCGTCCTGAATACTACAGACCTTTCACAACAGTCACTGCAAGAGCTTGACACTTTTAATCATCATTAATCTCCCCCCAGACTGCTTCAGACTTCAGTCATTTCTGTAAGCAGTAGTTAAATGTTACATTAGGCACTGTTTTTAAAGTTAGGCTGACATTTCCTAAAAACATGCATTAAAATCCACCCCAAAGCACGGGGTTATTCAATTTATTACTCAAATGACCTTGGTGCTGAGAGAAAACCGAAGCAGCAGTTTGGAGAAATGATGTTGTACCTTAGCAACTGAGAAATGGTACCCCGCGACCACACACACAGGCTCTCACCTCTGTGATGATGAAAAAGTCATCTCCCGGCTCTCCTTGGACCACAATTTTCTCCCCGTCTTCGAACTGGACAGGCTCCAAAGCATCCGCCACAGTCAGGCGTTCCCACTTGTCTAAGGACTCTACACCATCGGAAAAAGAGATGCTCAGGACGTGCAGGACTGAGTGATAAAAAATGAATGACCTTTTCCCTTCACAAACAACACTGGCCAGAAATCTCGACTCCAGCTTTTTGACTTGCTTGTTGCCTAGACTACATTTATTTTTAACTTTCTAGAAATATTAGAAAAACAAACTATAACTGTGTGGAACTCAAATAAATAACCCCCCCACCTCGTGAGACCAGCATTCAGCATTGTGAGCCATGGCAGTTTTAATTACATGAAGATCCATCTGTCCCTTTTCTAATCTTTTCTTCAGATTCAGGGTCATGGGGGAGACACAGCCTATCCTGGGCGAGCACCAGGTACAAGGCCATGATGCCAGTCCATCACTGGGCACACAGGACACTCACACTCACACCAGGGCAGATTTCACCAGGACCCAGTTAACCAACCAGCATGTCTTTGGACTGTGTGAAGAAACCGGAGCACCCAGAGGAAACCCACGCGAACACAGAGAGAACATACAGTACAAACTCCACGCAGGCAGCACCCTGGGTCCAGAATTGAACCCAGGGCCCCAGTGCTGTGATGCAGCAATGCCTAACCACTGCACCACCAAGCAGCCCATAATTACATGAAGATGATGAGTACTAGCACAGCTCTAGTGAGTAGCTGTTAAATTATGTCCGTCATACTGTATGCGGTGTTTCCTTTGCAACATTTCCATTTGTTAATCAAGCACTAATTGCTAAACAGAAGCCCACAGACCAGCTACAAATTTTATACACCAAAAGAGAGTAAAAATAAATAACCAATAAGGAGGTGGCGTTAATTATATTCAAAAATATAATTATTCTGGATTGGAATGGAAGATTGTTCACTACAATAATATCTATACAGTTCCTGTATATACAGTATATTCTCCCTTAATATACTTTGCTTACTTTGTTTCTTTGAAACCAATATTTCAAATTAAAAACTTTGTCAATATTGTTAGACAACACATTTATACATTAAGAGGGTGATTTAAGAGCGTGATTTTCAAAGTACTTCGCTCCAGAAAAAAACACTATAAACATTTATTGATATGAATAAGTTAACAGGAGGGAACACAGGTATGCAGTAAAATCAGTGTTTTTTTTAAACTAAAATATAGCTTGTGGAAAAACAGTTGCAGGTCTTCTAAGCAGAGTCTTAAATGCTGCTTATTTTACAATGGAGCAGCCCTCTTTAGAAGTCATCCTGTGGAGATTAAAGATAGTCATGATTTACGGAAGCAATTTGGCACCTGAAGAATGTCTGTATCGTTTATCAATAGGATTAATTGGTTCTGTTCAAACACTTTACTTTGGTTTGATGGCCCATCCCACCTCACTTTAAACCACTCAGCTATGAAGTGTGGTTGCTTTAAATCTGTGTGTTAAAGCCTTAACTAGCAAACAAACTCATCTGAACGACTAGAGGAAACCCCGAAGAAACATAAAAAATAACTGGAAACAGCCATCAAACTGCTTCTCGGCAGAATAAATCCAATGTTTCAACACATACATGTGCAACATCTTTTAACTCGAAGCGACAGCCTGGTGCACATTTAATTCTTTTGCTCTTTTCATCGGCACCAAACCATAAACACTCTGTGCACTTGTGTAAATGCGCAGCACAGAGAGAGGAGTACATTTGCGCTCGGGAGGTTGAAATGCAGTGCGTTCTGGCCACTGCAGTCCAATGTCTTTCAGACAAAAGTGGTGAAAGGAGATCTTCTGCTTCTTTCACAACTGCAGGCATTATGAATCACTGCCAATGTTTCTTTGGTGTCCACTCCCTGCTAATTCACCCCAGATTATTTCCTTCATTGTCTCAATAGCACCTCAAAATGACAGTTTTCAGTTTCCACAAAGATTCACGAGACATTCACTTTTTTCCTAATGTTTACCTCTTTGCTGATCACACCCCATACAGTCCAAAGCCTTCCACTACGAATAAAATAATTTAATTTATAATTCTTTTAATTATTCATTTAATAATTAGCAATTACATCCAGTCCTCCTTATTCTCAGCGAATATGTTCGTGGACTGCCCTTGGATAACAAAAAAAAACATTTATATTGGGGGAATGGTTCTTCTACACCATATATATGCCATGGGTATGCCTACTACAGCATATAACGCCAAATAACAGAAGATCAAGATCCAAAATAAACATAACAAATCTATTACAATAACAAATAAGGAGGATTCAAAAAGCTAAATCTGTAGATGCACAGTGTAGGTTCTGAGTGATCGCACATTCAGGACGACGTGGTGAAGCTGTAATGGTGTGATCAGATGGGAAAAGTCACGTGTGAAATTTAAAACCGAGCCTTGGAGATGCTCTAGAAGCTCCGGGGCTCTGAATGTTCTAGAAGCTTCAGGAACACTAAAAGGCACATTATTGTTCAGGAACACCTGACACGCCTGGGTTGGCCTGACACCGCAGGTCCATGGAGGAGTAATAAACGGACGAGGAAGAATTTCTCGATGTCTTATTGTATTGAGATTCACCGAGCCTAAATACACAATCTCTTTTCCCCAGTCCCCATTCAACGTCTTCACAGAGACCATATTTTTTCCTCTTTTTTGTGTGTGTGTGTTTTTGTGCTGCTACATAATACCACAGTGTTCTTATAATGTGGATGGTTATGGTCTGTTTAGTAAAAACAGTGGTGATAATGTGGACGAGCAGCCTAGAATTTCAATTTAGGTGGCAGCTGAGTGCCGCCAGTGAACTTACGAAGTAAGAAGAGGATATCTGGGTTAATATCAAACAGAATGGCAAAGGGCTGACAATAGGGGTTTGCTGCCGGCTGCCAGGTTCAGATCGCTATTAAAAGAATCCTTTGTTCAGCTGTGTAAGGAAGCCATGTAGAGGGAAGGAGACTGTACTTAAGGAAGACATTAGGAAGATATTTCTGCTATTAAGTAGAACACTCTTAGGAGCTGAGAAACACAGAACAGGTACTTTTAGATGTGACAGTGTAACGTTTTATGACAGCGTGTAAGTAAAAAAAATAAGAGATGAGTACTTAAATCACCTGAATATATCCGAAAAGGTATTGAGCCACCTGGATAAAGTAATCATAACATTTAGTTTCAAGTTGTTAAAAAATCGTACTTCAATTCAAACATCTACACAGTCCGACTTTAATTATTAGCATCTGAAAGTCAGATTTTCTGGAAAACACTAAGATAGATGGGATTCAACCAGTAACCTCAAAATCAAAGGAAATGTGATTTTGGTATAGCCTTTTTGGGATCAGGTTTATTTTTTGAAAGAGGAAAAGTTAAAAAAAAATCAGGAACACAGTAAAAATGAATAAAGTTAAATCAAAAAAGCTGTTACTGGTAACTCTCTCTGACAGATACTTGGTCAGGAAAGCAGAGATCAAGTCAAATGTTTTGTAATGTAAGGGAACCTACACCATTTAATCTAGCAGTGACCTCTCAAGGTGAACTACTGCACATCCCTAAACACAATTAGCCAGTAACGCCATGTAGCTCTAACAGGTTCTTAATGGTGGCCTTGGTTGTGGAGTTGTGGGTTTGATTAAACAGTGAGAAAAAACACACAAACAAAATACTAATCTGAGGATCAGCCCTGAAGTTGTGTGATGTTGTGCGACATTGCTTTTTAACATTTGCTAGCTATTTGCTGGCTTTGGAATCAGGTCAAGTGAAATCTGCAAAAACATTATCAGATTTATAATTTATTATTTATGCTTATTTATTATATGTATGTGTATGTTTGTTTATTCTTTAATGCAGAAAGTGATGATGCTTAATGTATGCTTAAGGCAACCAACAGAAGATATGAAATTCATGTATGGAAAACTGCTTGCAGGTAGTCTTGCTAGTGATGTGTAAAAGTACACGTCAGACATAAACCACTTACAGCTAAAACTGATGTGTTGGCATTCTGGGAATTATCTGTCTCCGAAATAAAAATTGCAACATTGCACAACTATATCTGACAACAGAACGTTTTATCAGGATTTGTTAAAATGTATTTGGGCAAAAAGCCTGGACTATATACTGTATGCCCTTCAAACAAACCTTCGATTTTAATTTGTAGAGTTTCTACTCAGATTAAAAGGAAACTATCCAGCACTATAAAATAACTTGGTGGAAAGAAAACTGTCTGGAAAAAACCCTTTAGGAACAGATTTGCCTGATTGCTCGTGACTGATGGGCACTTTACCAGAGATGTTTTAAACATCATCGTGGTATTCAAGATCCTAACTATTCAAGTGGTAATGTGATCCTGCTTCCATAGAATTGACATTTCACGGTACGGTTAACATTTTCCCACTTATGGGAAGTTGTTGTTTGGGGAATGGAGATTGGTTGTTTGGGGATTAGGCCTTTGTTGTTTTATTCGTACTGAAGGACGTCAAGTGCTTGTCCCAATTTTGTGGCTATCAAAATAATCAAAGAAAAACAAAAAAGCCAAGGACAAAAATTGAAGGAGCTGTTTGAAGACGGCCTCTGAGGGGCTATAAAAAGGCATGGAGGAAAAAGTTGGGGCCTGTGAGCTCTTTGGTGTCAGTTTATTTAGCTTACTTGACAGAGGTTATATCCTCTAACCAGGCAACCCCCTGTCACATTCCCACTCAGCTTCTGATTAAAGACTGGGCTTGATGTCATGGGATAATTGCCACACTCAGTGTGTATAGGTCCCACAACGTCTCATAGCTCCACCGAGCTCCAATCACCACAAGCCAGGGAATTCCTTTAGGATGTTTCTTCCACATAACTGTTAAGGTATTCGGTGAGTTACAGCAAATGTTTCCATAACTGAGTCAGCTTGTCTCAGCTGCCATGTGCTATCTGTCCAGAAATCCCATGCTAGAAATGGGTTTTAGCTTTTCGAAAGGAGTCAATGGCCATCTTCGTGCTTCAGAAAGAGAACTGTCTAGGTGCTGCATGTGCGGCGGTGACCGGCAATTTCACACACAAGACAACTGACCCAAGATGGAGACCTTGCTCAGGAATTCCTCATACATCTTCCGCTTCCTCAGCGTGCTGCCCTGTTGGGAAAAAATAAAAGGAGAAACGGAGGAAAAGAGAAAGATGGAGAGAAGGGCCACAGTCAGTAACCGGTGATTTGGTTCGACAGCTGCTGACTCTGATTTTCTTCTGCGCTTGTGATGTGGGTGACAGCCTCTGGAAAACATATCCCTTGTGAAAGAGATCAGAGACAGCAGTGTGCTCACCTGACGCAAACGTGACAGGCCCATCAGCAAGACCCTCCAAAAAGAGAAGCATGATTATGGAAAATTGACAGCAATGTCACAAGTGTGGAACGTGATTCGGATTTATTTTTCAAGACAAGCAAGGGGGACCTTGCAAGACGTTTGCAACAGTGTGTAAAAAATTTCAATTACAGTTTAAAACCGAGAAAAGGTTCATCCTACAGCAGAGAGCACAAATCCCATCCCATGACCCATCCCACTCACATGCACAGGGGGTTTCCCTAACATTGCTGTGTGTTGCAGCAAAAAAAATAGCACTGACTGGCATGTCTAGACAGAAAAAGAAAGATCAAGAAATGTCTTTTCACTGTGATCAGGTTAATGTAGCCCTTAGGAAAAACAAGAGAAGTTAAAAATGTGCATTTTTACATATGGAAAAAATACAGAAGAGGTACTCTGTAATTCCTCCCTTTAATTTAATTGAGGCCAAGGAGAAACACGTACCCTTGCATTACAGTGTTTAAACTAAACTCCAGTTATTTTAATTAAAGGCATTTTTGCAACATCTATTTTTTCTATTAAATTCTTTTCTCTCTTTTTTTAGTCTATAAAAAGTAATTTGTGTAGTACAAATGAACCTCAAAGCCGTAATAAAAGGGTGGGCTCCTGTCTATTAGAATTCTGACAGCCACAGTAGGCATCGGTGAGGTTCTGAAACCGTTCAAAAAAGGAAAGTCTTATTTTAGACAAAGACAATTCCTCAACAGCAAATCAATCAGGCCTTCGTGATAACGTAAAGGTCAAAGTTAGGCAATCTGCCTGTGTTTCCTTCCTTTCAAATCTACCTCTCTTTTTGTAGGGAAATAGGCTGGAGTGTATATACAGTCCCTTAGAGCACTCATAATAAAGTAGCCAGGAAAGTTACAAGTCTTGTCAAACTCGGTGCAGTGTATAATCCCTGTCAGTTCTTTAACATAAAGCAGTGTCTTCTTCCCTTTTAAGACTATTTAACATCATCCACGCTAAAGAAGCACTAGTGTCCAGCATGTGCCATAAACAACAGGAATAACTGCTCATCGGGAGCAGACCTTAAATCAGTAACTAAATAGAATTTTAGGCCTGTTTCATTTCATGCAACTTTCTTCGTCTCCACACTTCAAAAATTACGTTTGTGCTCGAGCATCGGGAATGTTAAGACTTCACACTGAAAATGTGGTACTTGGTTCCACAGCATTTCTGATCAAATGTTTTATTATTTTTTAGTGGAATAACTGGATTTGATTTTTTATAACACCAATAAAATTCTAGTTATTCCCCTAGGAAAAATCTCTCTGGATTGACGGTGCAGCTCACAAATTCCACTGTACAGAGTGCAAGCACACAGAAAAGCAAATTCACCATGCCTGTTTTTATGAGGGAAAGTTTTACTTGGAGGACACAATGTGCAATTAACGGCTGAATACCTCACCCTGTGTATGTGCTCTGTTAATATAAAATCTTGAAAGCATGTAATTATTGACCTTTGCAAAACACTTTTTTTATGATTCTGTAGGATTCCCTTTTAACACAACTAAGAAGGCAAAAATCTTTCCAGAACTATTTGACAAACATACCAAATATGTATTATTATGTAATATTGTGTGTTTTTGGGGTAAATGTCGGGTAAAAAGCTTGTTCCCGCCATATGAAGTAAATAGATAAAGGCTGGCAAAAAAAAATATGACAACAAGTTACTTGATTAACCCCTAAATTGTAAAACCAATCAGCTAACTAGAACAAAGTAAAACAAACATGCTGAGTTGTGATAAGGAGCTGTCGATTTTCCTGCTTAGATTAAGGGTCTGTTTTGTTTTGTACAACCCTTGTGGCCACACATTTATCATGACCAGAGAGGAGATCCTGCCTTTACCCAGTCACAGGACTTGAAATGAACAGAGCGAATGAACAGTGTAGGGACTCTTCTGGGACCCATGAGATAGTGAAACACTGAGTCCCATAATGAAATCTTGCATTTACCATGAGTATTCGCCTGTAGCTGTCCCGGTCAATCCCCCATAATTTGAGATCAGTTTTGGCCTTGACAGTTGCTGCCCTAGGGGTCCCATAGATCAGGGCAAGTTCCCCAAAGCTGCCTCCTTCCCCAATACTGGTCACCCATTCTCCATTCACATAGACCTATGGACACACAGACACATAGAGGGAAAAAGATACAACAACACGCAAAACACAAAGCTTAAAGCCGCGACGATTCCCAGTTGTGAAGATGGAAGACAAACCCTATTTTTGTGGATGAAGTTTCAGCTCGTGTTTGTCGAGCACAATTGAGTTGTTGACTTTGTAAATGCCCAGCTCCCTCCCCCTTCCAGTGTATTGGTTTGGCTTTTCTTTCACACTTACAAAAATCGACAAGCAGAACCGTCACAACGTTAAGCGGAATTGTGACTTCCGCACTTCATGAGAGCAATTCACTTAAGCATGAGTAGGAGGTTGTGCCGGTAAGCTACCTGATAACGGTCAGTTTTACCTAATTATTTTGAGATTTCATGTTCAATGCAAATGACAATATACTATACTGCAAATATATAAATCTAAAAAATATAATTTGTGGGGATACTAATTTCATTTGTGACACTAGAAACAGTAGAAGTAGTAGTTTTCATAAAATGTCAAGACTTTTTATGAAACCAAAAATTACAGTGGCAGGCTCTATCTTCCATGTGTCTTAAGGCCACTGAAACGATCAAGAGTTTTCTCTCACACAAAACACTAATGCAGAAAAAATAAACCTGCTGAATGCTGAAAACACCACAAAAAGAAAACAGCTAAATTAAGATGAGAATGGAAGCTTTTTTGCCAGTTTTTGTGGAATCCCAGCAACATTATGGTGTCTTTTGGGGGAGTATATTTGGGAGATGTGTCTGCAGACTCTCCAGTCCAAATGTCTGACGGAGCTGTCTCCTGGCAGCCTGGACTTTAATCATCCAAGCACTGGAACAAGGAAACAGACAGCTGCTGGTTTCAGGGTTCTGGGCTTGAGAAGCAGCCAAGACCATAGTTGTGAGACTTGCAGGCAGTTCCCATGTGTTAGTCATGGAATATCAAGCCTGATAAATACATTTTAAAATGGGTACACTTGGTATCACGCTTTGTTGATTTTAAAAAGACTGAGATTTTAATACCCATCAATCAAATTAATGAATTTAGATTTTAGATAACCCTTCTCAGGGTAAGCACCATCTCCCAATTTTTTTTTATAGCGAGTCAGGTTGCAACAGGATAGAGTGAGATACCTAAAGTACCCTCCTGGAACTACAAGACGCTTGTGTAAATATTTAATCAGCTTTTCAAAAAGACAGTTTGTTCTGTGCAAGTAGACAGCAAAGATTCCTGCATTGTAGCCATTCTATCACCGTTGCCATCTCATCTAGGTCATGCTTCACCTGATCATGGAGGAGATGAGGCTCTGTACTTTATATGTTTTGAATTGAGGAGAGAAAGCCAATCCTGTTTGATCTATCACTCTGTTTTTTTTCCATACCTTTGTCCCTTTCTGCATAAAATGATAAGTAGTTTCCTGTTTATATTTCTCACTAAATGCTATCTTTTCTCCTTAGATTGCACAACAATGGGACCTTTTTCAGATTGTTCCTGCCATCTCAAAACCAGCGTGTCCATGTGTAATCTTGTAGAAGAGGAACTAGTTTCAATGGAATTAAAAAAAAAACATTCAGCTTTTCTGTTATATATTTCATATTTTACAGGATGCTTGTGGACATCTACAGAGCTATATCCATTTAATTATCTTCAGGCTAACACTTTCATTTCTAAATTGAAGGATGGTAAAAATATACAGTACACATAGCTTGTTTCATTCGAGATAGAAGTATAGTAAATTAATAATTCTGAACGTCCAATGCATATATATAAGATGTCTACACCTTTCATTGATCTGATCAGAACTTATTAGTTTGGCTAATTGTGGAATCAATGTACTTGTTTCTTTAGGGGACACTGTGAAATTGTAATGAATATTACTTACATCAACTTCTCCTTGGTCGATTACATAGAAGTTGTCTCCCTCATCACCTACAAAGAAAAACGCCACATATTAAATGACTTATGGAAGGCAATAGGATTTTTCCTCATTCAGCAAATCTTTCTGTAAACACTTCGTAGAACTACAGCGGTCCGAAAAATGCTTAGGCTACTGTGGCCTCCCCAGTTTTCCTCCACAAGAAGACAAAAGTCTCCTTTTACCCCCTGAGGCCCACAGTGATTTGAAAGGCTAATTGTATGAATTATATTTTGTATTAATTTGAACAAAACCAGCAGCAGCTGAAAGAGCCACCGCTTCTGGTGAACAAATATTTTTCTTTCCATGGTCAACATTTAATCCCCACACTTTGCTTTATTAATAGGCAGCTATTGGCTAAAGGATAGCCACGCAAGTACCAACTGCGGTGCCGCACAAAAGCGCCGACACCCTTTCGACTTATTGATAACATGTGCAAACATACAAGGAAATGACATGGACTTTGTGGGAGCTGACAATTCAGCATGGGAACCTGGGATTTTTTTTCCTCACTCGGAAGATGGGACATAAGGAGAAAGTATTTGAGAATTCCAGCTGAATTGTCTGGTTGTACAAGGTGTGTGCCATGATTTGGGCGTGGAACTTATGATAAGCATGTTTAGGACACATGAAATACTACAGCAGCATGCAGCCATAGGCTCACATACCCAATGGGTGTTTTTTAGAGGTAATCCGAGATATTCCTGTAAATGCTACATCAATTAACTCCTTTTACGATCAAAAGACATTAACCCTGAGTGAACAAAAGCAGGTATGTACTGTAGCATATCGGATGCTTTTACAGTACTCGTAAATGCACGATCCTGGACGTATACAACGCCCTTCATCAAAACCAAGCTTCCCAAGAGGATTGAGAAACCTGCCAAACCTACAAATATATGCAGAGACGCAGCCTCTTTTGAGGCCACCACTGCAAGCCAGCTAACCCACAGTGGCCAGATCATGGGAACATCCAGCAGGAGGGAGGGAAGCAGAGCTCCTGTAGTATCTGGGAATTATCTGGGAATTACGAGCTCGGTGGTTGAACTTTGAGTTTCTAAAAATTTGGATTGTTTTTTTATAATCTGTTATTCTGTATCTGGAATGAATTTCACAATTTTTAGTCAAACTAAATCAGATTTTTTTACACACAGAGCTTCTACGCATCTACGTGAATTTCCAGTTGGATGGGAAATATTCGCCAACCAGCTCCTTCTTGGTTTTTGTTAATCATTAATTACATCTTTCCAGACTTGAGAGGAAAAACCCAAATGTAATTTAAGACATCCATTGTCTGTCCATCTCCTTTTAAGAGTTTAGGACTATGACATATGAAACCTTTTTTCCCATGTCTGGTTTATCAAAACCGTGGAACCCTAAAACTCGTGGTATAGACAGATAAATTCTGTGTGCATTTTTTATTTACCAGGCAAAACATTTTTTTTTAACGACACCAAAAATAAGTCAAATGAAACAGTGGTCGAAAGCCTTTGCATGGGAAATGCCATCTTGGTTACCGACATGGCTGTCTGCTGTGTTGGCAGAAGGTTCTGGCCCCATATTAAAAATCAAATTGCTAAACACGCAAACATCAACATGAAGCTTACTAAGGTTAAACCCAGGCTAATACTGTTATTCTCCAGTTGGAAGGTGGTTCCTGGCTTCCAAGATAGTGCAGACTGGTGAGCAAGACAGAAGTTCGCTCTGCTGCACGACCAGAACAAGAATGTTCTTCAGGCAGGCAGTACCGTCACTAGAGTTACTATCCCGGGGCAGACACCAGGATTACTAGCCCTTGGCCGGTGAGCAGGAGTGTAGGATGGTATCCTGCCATCATCAGACACCTGCACACGTCTTCAGTGGAGGTGTTAATGAATTGGCTTACTTCAGTGATGTTTTGACAGGGACCACAGAGATTTCCCCCCCAGGTTTTATCATGGTTATTTGCAGAAATCAGACCACCCATCTCCTCACTATCAGAAAGCAGCTTGTTCCTGGTAAGGGCAGCAGCTGGTCTGATACAGTGTAGACCAGTCCAGAGCCAGCCCAGAAACAGGACATGTACAGTACGTAGTAGGCGCGACTACATGTTAATTGGGTCGTAAGGTCATCACAGGGCTTGCACACCGATACTACTGATAACTACTACCAATTAACAACCAATTAGCCTAGAACCTAGCCAGCAGTCTTTGGAAGGCTGATATCAGAGCACCTGAAGGAAACTGTGAGGAAGCAATACTACCTACAAGTCGTTGTGTGCCCTCCATAGATGTCATAAAGATTAAAATGCAATAAATAGCAATATGACACATTTCAGCATGGAATAATCCTTTACCTGCTGCTTTGCAGCCTACTCCTGCTGAAGCAGCTCCCTACTCACACTTCATAAATAACAGTATTTGTCCACATCTTTTCTCATGTGCACAAAAACCGAACAAGTTAGAAAAATAATAGAACACTCATAATAGTTCCTTGCATTTATATGGCATATAAATATGGTAAATATATAGACTTGGAAATTCTGGTCTAGAGGGAAGAACGGTAACTATTGGACCTCCAGCAACACTTGCAACGGCAACTCGTTTATCCTTGGAAGTCATTCGCTTCTGATCAGCTCCTTAAGATCTCAACTCCTGCTTGCTTTCCAAATCTCGCAAGACCGGGCCGCAGGGAGGTAACAGTGCTGCCGAGAAAGACAGACCATCAAGTAAAGAAGCGAAATCACATAAAACAACAACAATTCAACGCGACTAGAATCTTAGTCTGCTCAACAAGGAATGTCTGATTGTGTTTTCTTGCGTTAAATTATTAAACTTTTGTTAAGAGGTTCCCTGACGCTCGAAGGATTAACAACCCTGTTCCGTCATTCAATAAGGAAAAGAAGGCCCAAAGCTAATTAATATGATGTGCAAGGTGCCCATAACTCATGTGGCTAGAAGTCGCAAAGGGGGTGCAAGCTGCACACATGCTTGCTCAGTTGATAATTATCAAATACCATCAGGAACTCGTCAACACACTCCTCCTCACCAACCATTATCCCTGGTGCACAGCAGGCTTTGTTTTCATATCCACTAACCTAAACCCGAGTACCAAGTACAAATATTTACCAGCTGCAGGCCCAAAGATCCCACAGTCGTACGGGAGTTTAGAACTGCTTTGTACTGTAGGCGATTTGTTTCGTTTCATTTCCAGCACTATATCAAACACACTGGGAATGCAGCTGAAAGCTCATTTCCTTCATTTACCGTCATCGGCTATTCAGATTTACTTCTGCGGCTTGGAGCACTTTCAGAGTTATCATACCATTGAGGTATTACAAATTTGACAGAACAATACGAACGTTCCAAAAAAATGGCCAGAACAGCGAGGAAAACAACATATTTCTCCTCCCTTTACGTTTTCATCATCCATTCGAGCTCTGTGCATTTTTTATTCCATAAGTTGTTTACTGCACCGGATTTGAAAACATCACTTTTCCTTCATACTCTTCCCTCCAGCAACAGGCCATATAGCCACACAGACAGCTCTTCCAACAAACACAAAGTCACCCAGCTAGTCCCAGAGTTTGCGGTTATACCACTAACCCAGGAGAGTCCTCTCTGATTAATCCCAGTGCTACACGAGCTGTACTCTTGGGAACTTGAGGAACCAAGGTCCCAGCTGGTTAGTGACACAATCCAGACCTGAACCACCTAGATCACAGAGTACAGCCTTGGTAGTGTGTGGTTTTACCTCAGAATTGTTTTATCCTCATAACAGAAGACATGTGACAGACAAAAAAGTCAAAAAAGGGTTGAAGTTTTGCACAAAGCCCCCCTCCCCCAAAGAATAATAAACAATCAATGTATTCACCTTTCTGCTTAAATAATGCAGAATATGGAATCATATTCAGAACCATTCTTATATTAAATAATATCAAATTGAACAACAATGAAAATGTTCTTTGCATTGTAAAAACTAATGCCAAACATGATAGCAATCATACACTGTAACTCGGCAGGCTCTACTTGGGTCCTTGCTATAGTTTGCAAGCTCTTTTGTAACTCTGGAAAGAAGGTACTGTAGGCATCTGTGTGGTGAATTATGTTTAAGAACACAACTTTGAGAACATTCCGCTCAGACTCCTAGGGTGATAAATATATTGTACGTTATACAGTACTTTGCAAAATTATTCTGATTCTTTCTATGGCAATATAACACAGACATTTTAAACTTAATATCGTGAATATGTTTAAGAACTTTTAATGATATTATAAAGTTTATAACTTGGATGCTCAAACTCAAGACCTTTAATGTATAGATAAGTTGCAGTAAATATCAGCAATATTAAGGAGAAAAAACTGAAATATGTCGATTGCATAAGTATTCGTACCTGTGGACTTCAGCAGCGATTGCAGCCTCAGGTCTTTTGGAGTAGGCTCTACCACATGCATGTGTAAAACGGCATGTTTTGGGCTTTGAGTCCAGCTCTGCACACTGGTTTAGTGCAAGGATTGCCTAAACTTCTTGGCAGATTTGCTCAAGCTCTCTCCAGTTGCTTAGACATGACTTATGGAAAGCAGTTTTCAAGTCTTTCCACAGATTCTCAACAGGATTCAAGCATGGACTTTGACTGGGCTACTCAAGGACTTTCACCTTTTGAAGCTCTGGCCTTGTGCTTTGGGTCATTATCCTGCTAAGAGGTTAAGTTTTGTCTCGGTTTCAGGTCTGAAGCATGTTTTCCTATGAGATGTGCCAGTACATTGCTCCCTATACTGTATGTTCCCATCAGTCCTGACAAATTTCCCAGCCCCTGCTGATGAGAAGCAGATCTATAACAGGATGCTGCCAACACTGTTTTTGACAGCAGGGATGGCGTTGACTGAGTGATGCACTGTGCTGTGTTTGCATCAGAGGTAACACTTTGCATTTAGAACAAAGTGTTCCAATTTTGTCTTTAGCTGACCACAAACTCTTCCACCATATGTCTGCAGTATCACCTACAAGGCTTTGTTGCAAACTCCATGTGCGGTGTGAGATGGGTTTCCCACTCCTCTGTTATGCAGGCCAGCTTTGTGCACAGCTTTGTGGCTGTGATATCATTGACTCATTTTTTTCCTATATCAGAAACAGAACTCTGCAGGTCTTTCGAAGTTGCCATCCCTGTCACAGTGGCATCCCTATCCAGTCTCCTCTTTGCCCAGCTGCTCAGTTAGGAGTGACAGCGACAGTCTGGGTGTATGATTCACATCCTCAAAGCTTCTTAATGATAGACTTCTCAGTGTTCCAGGGGAGATTCGGGGTTATTGAGTTTTCTTATACTTTATTCCTGATCTGGGCTGTTTTACAACTCTAGTTGTTTTAAAAGCTCTTTGGTTTTCAAGGTTAATCCCTTGCTTGGAATTCACTACCTGAATGAGGGACTTTACAGAGCGCATGTATTGTGAAATCATTGTGACTGGCAATATTGTGACTGAGGCCCTTCAACCGCGTGGCTGGTTAAGATAATTTTGTGCATCTAAGAGGTTTGCCACAACAAAGGTTTTGAAGACGCAAGCAATCTTTACTTTTCTGTATTTCATATTAATGATCTATTTACTTCTTAGTTTTTTGCTTTTGAATGTGTGGAGTAGATTGTATATACCTGTACTGTGTAACATTTATTAACAGCTGCTTCATAGTGTCATGACTGCAAGTGTTAATGCAACAAAATGTAACGTGCATGGGTCTGAATACTTTTGCAAGGTACTGTATAAGAAGATATTCACGAATTTAAACTACGTTAACTGTTCATCTTCACTTTCAAATTTAAATTATTTAAATTCTGAAATTCGTTGAAATAACATTTACATGACAGAACAAATGATAAGCTGAAACAGGAACATAAACAGATGTGACACATTAAACTTCTGCCAAGAATATTTTAGGATTTTCACGCAAGTCCTAATCAGAATGAGTATTTTAATATATTAATAATCTTTTACTCACAACTGAAACATTAATCATCTACTGAGTGAAGTCATTTAAATGTCCTAGTATCAGGGGCAAAAAATATATCTATTCATAGAAACAACTTTAGTGAAACGACTGAGAGTAAAAAAGACAAGCTCACATTTGATGAAAGCCTTTATCGTCATGACTCCCCTTACTAAATAGCTTGAAAAAACATTGTGTGTCTTTGGCTTTCTATGGCCTAGCTGAGAGGGGGAGCCAGTTTTCTCAAACAGAGTCCTGGAATCTCTCAATAAAAGGACTGCAGTGTGTCTACAGATTCTGGTTAACATGAAATGTTGTTTTTAGAAATAAATATAAACAATCTCTGAATCATGTGAACTCTCAAGATCATAAGAGCTCTTTTTTAAACCTCCCCCTTTCGCTGGTTTGAAACCCAGCTTGCACTGCTAGTACCCAAAGCCAGGTCTCAGGAGAAGTCCAGGCTAAGCAAGCTGGCATTACGAAAGCCTATTCCAGCCCATGAGATGATTCGGTATGTTTTCCTACTCAATTCTTCACGTCTGATTTCATATGCCAACTGAGGGGCATATGGATTGAGATCTATAAGTTAGAAGGTCGAAAATATGAGCTATCGCATTGCAATGATGAAGGAAAACAGTCTATAAAATAATGGGCTACATAATGTATGGCACCTTTGAAGTGTATGTTCAAAGTAAGAATACTATTCCTAAACAATGCTTTTTTAGCCGAGTTTAAACATGAATAGCGTGCACACCTCAAAACAATGAGTTGCCTGTTTTTACATTATAATTGAAGGAAGTAAGTGCATTGTTCTTTAAAGAATTACACAACATTCCAAAAGCAAGTTCGTAGCTACTGAGTAATTTAGGAAGTGATTTTCCTGAATATGCACTGTACGCCCCTTATTATCACCAAATTAGGACACAAACGTGTCTCAGTGTGCATGTGTGTTGGGAGAGGAAATAATGTGTTCAAACCTTGCTGGATGACAGTTTCTCCTGCGATGTGTGTGACTGGGAACATGGCATCAAATATATCGCTGAAAGAAAGAGGGAGAACATAGTTATCATGCTGTGATACTTGCTTTGCTCTCTTGAATTAAAAAACGTGACATTTTTAAATCTGTGAAATGAAAAATAAAGTAGATGCCCTTATCTAAAAGCCTTTAGTAACCCATGTTTCTAAAACTCAGTGTTATCATGTACACTGATATATAAATACACCAGTCACATGTACATATCGTCAGGCTCGTCCTAGCTGCTGCTCTGCGGGGGGAGCTAGCACTGGCGTGGCAGTCTGCTTCATCGGCCTGTCACTCATTGCCGGTTGCCATGGACACTGACAGGAGACTTGAATCACCTGGAGGCGACCACCAACTTGCCTGTCTGGGTGATTTGGGGATATTTAAGAGCCGCTCAGACTGCTCACGCCTCCGTCATAGTTTGTACTCTGAGCCTCTCAATTCTGTGCGTCCTGTGTCTCCTGTCCTTTGCTTGTTTCTGTTTCCTGACTTTGCTTGGTTCTTGTCTACATTTCTTGCATCTCCCTTGTGCTTGCTCTGGTCTATGGCATTGATCATCTCGGCTTGGACCTAGTGTTGCTTGACCTCATCCCCCTGGTCATCTCCTTTGTGCCCAGCTGTTCCCTAACTTTATATTATATAATAATAATAATATCAACTAATAAAAGATCAAAAACACAGAAATGCCCCGGAAAAAACACTAGCACTGTCAATGGAATACTGTGGTATTTTTATTCTATGAAAATGAACTTACTAGTGGGAAGTATCAAATAGAATTTTAGGTATTTGGCAGTAGATCGACAACAATAAGCATATAGTGGTGCTATAATGAATGTCCTGGACTTGCATATTTGGGGGGTTGTTTTTACATCTTGGATGCGCAAGGCCCACTTACATCAATTCACACTCTGTCACTCGTTTACCAGTATTGCGGTATGTTTATTGTTCTGTCATCTACTTCCCATAGGTCATCAGAAAAACGCTGAATTCAAAGTACCAAGTGGTTCCAAGAAGGACTGTAACCTTTGTGAGACCTACAGATTCACACATTCGGATACACAGACCTTCATGCTTAGTCACAGCTTTATACTCATGCTTAGTCACAGCTTTGACTTTGTTAGTCTGTTTGATCACTTTTGCATTTCCTCATTTCCACCCACACTAGACTCCCCAAGGAAGCACCATCCATTTCTGACGGCATTGCTTTAAATGCTCCGTTACTCCACCTCTTTTGTTCCTGAAATTCCTGTGTTTGCATGACCTGCCAGCAGCACCTCTGAGGGCAAGCAAGGAAGAAACAACAAACCATCAGCAATCGTGTTTGTGCTGCATTAATCCCTAGCCAGTCAGTAAAATGCCTGCAGACCAGTGCTGTTTGAGGCTGGTGACCCCAGAACCTTTTCAACAAGGTCCTCTTGTGCCCTGTTATACGGTGTACATGTCCACCAACAAGAGATGAGAGAAAACTACCGCTGGAGAGGAGGCAGACTCGCAACTGTCAACAAGACTACTTGAAGTTTATTACACTCCAACAAAGCAGACCCAGCAGAGCTGAACGGTCACACTGTGAAATGTTTTGAGATGTTGCTGTTGTTTTTTTCACAATGAGGGATCAAAGACGACCACGCTATTCAGTTCATCTGCAAAGCTAATGCACAAAAACAACAAAAACACACATAGGAGCATCTTATTTTAAGAGCCAAAAGCAGTGAAAACAGCACTAATGCAGATAGTTTAAATGGCACGTACTGGTGATAAGTGACAAAGGTGTATGCGTTGAGACTTGAATGGTGTTGCAAAACTTATTTAATCAGCTGCATACCATCTGTCTTATAACGGAATATAAAAATGAAAAGTCATGAATATCAAAGATCCACAGGCTGATACAACGTGGTGAGTGAATCTAGTACATGCCTAAGCCTGTGTTTCATGTGTGTGATTTTAGGCATGTACTAAAGCTGCACACTGAATACGTGTCTAAATATGTCACAGATTAAAGTGAGCTAAGAAAAGCAGGATTTTTAAAAGCTTGCATTTAAAGAGAAAAAACATACACTAATCCTTCTAAAATATTCCTCACAATGTGTGGGTTCTTTGTTGAACTTTAAATTTCCCTTTTTTTACACGTACAGTAATACTATCCAAAACTTTTTTTTTCTTGATGGATTCTCCAGTGTCACTGTCAACAAACTGCAGCAGTTTGTACCCAACACTTACAAGTCTCTGAGTGTTTCATTATTGACCTTCAAGTGGTTTTACTTTCTGAGATGACAGCGCCAATGTCTCTCAAAACTTTGAATAACCGAATCAAGTCCTAGCATGAACTCATATAGTAAAATAATTAAAGAGATAAAGTTCCTTTAAAGGGACTGTGTACACATCTGAAGAGGAATAAGTTTATTCCATGCTGAAAAGAGAAGAAAGAAAACACAACCGAGTGTTTCGGTTGTGGAGCCTTCTTCGGGTGTGTGACTCTTCTAACACTGTGTCCAAATATATGGACAAAACCTTTTGAATTTTCAGCATGGAATTAACTTCTCATTGTTATTCTTCACCTCCCACTCGGACCTTTTACATTCCTTTAATATACCTATACATGGAATACCTTTCAGGAACTGCTCAGCTTGCTTTCCTTTGAACTATCCCCAGATCAAAGGGTTTCACAGTTCTCATGCGCTGAACTCTAAAGCCACTTTACAGCAGACATATCCAAATTAGAATGTAAGAAAAAAATACAACATTAGATCCTACAATTCAGTTCTACAGTACAATTCCAGCTGAGGTGCTGGTGGTATATTGTAAATTGTTAACATCTCTTGATTTCAGAATTAATAATTAAGTGTTGGCATCTGTTGTACTGTACTATCTTCATTTGGACAAGCATTTTGTGCGTTACCCAATGGAACTCACAATAAAGGTTGGTAGCTCTTCCTGTGCATGCCTACGGGCTCCATGGTCAAGTGTCTATCTTGCAATATATTCATGTTTTTAATCGTGTGTTAATTGTACCCATCGAATGCAAATACATGGATGGGTCATTGAGCAAACGAACAATTTTGTCAACTCTGTAGTTTCGAGCTCTCCCATTCTTCGTGATTTCACTGTGTTTTTGTGTATCCGATTTTGAAGGTTTGTAATTTCAGCTACCTACCAATCACCCTGGGTAACTTTTCACAAAGCCAGTCCTGTTCAGTGTGGAACCAGTGGACAGGAAGTCCAGAAACGTAAACACAAAAGGATGGCTGTCAAGATAAAGCCTCTGTCAGCAGTAAGCAGAAAGGGCTTATAACCCCTCCCCAGGTTATAATTTATCAGCCTTCAATCAGAACTGCTTCATCAGATGATGAGTTATAGCTAAAAGCAATCCATTCATGTGGAAAGTATTCATTTGTCATCCTTAAATTTGCACTTCCCAGGTAAAAGAACTGAAAAATGTCAAAATTCATATGAAGGGCTTTTGTCTGGAAAGAAGACAGCTTCCATCTCGAAAATCCAAAAATAACTCCTGTCAGGCAAAAGCTGATATTCTGTTTCCTTTTTTAAGATAATTTACAAAAAGGCTTAGTCTTGATGACATTATGTAGAATGATATATCCATTTAACACCAGACAACGTTTAGGCGCAGTCCTGGCACTGTTGGTACAGCATGGGTCTTCCCTAGCAAACTGTGATTTCTCAGCACCATTGATCAGAGATATAGGAGTCCCCTAATTGGTACTACCTCACTGTATGGCACACAGAAGTGTCAAGTGGCTTGATATCACAGCCTGGTTCTTCCATACCAACGCAGGGGCCAGAGAGAAGAGCTGAGCTGATTGACAAAACACCAATTTCGAAACGGGACAGTATGAAAAGAATGAACAATTCCAAATTAAGAACAACCCTTATACAAAGTTTTAACTTTCAGCTGGAGTTGATCTATGCATGATAGTGCTTTGTTAACACTAAAATATGTATTGCCCAGAACACATGAGTATTTATGATGTTGCGAGTTAGGTTACAGATTACATTAGCGGTTACAGCTAGGTACACTTCCACATGAGTATCTGAAGAGGCTGAAAATAGGCATCAGCCTTTTGACCCTAAAGCCGTAAAGATTCTATTTTATTTAAATTCTGACTTAAGAAGTTAAGTCAGAATTTAAATAAAACAGAATCTCCAACGAATATGATATTGTAATTGACACTTTTAGGTCTTTCTCATCTCAGTTCATTGCAGGGCCAGCTTTGACCCCTCAAAAGGGAGAAGGAGGAAGTGTAGACTTTTCGAACTGCTGGTCTTTTAACATGTCATGGGCAACACAGCCCTGTACTGTTATGAGCTCAGCCAGACCTCGTTAATTAGCAATCAGCATTCCGCACATGACTCTCTATTTAAACCCTCTGCGACCCGCACGTCACTGTATTGAACAGCCTGCTGTTGTCCTGAGCTCTTCCTCCTCCTGAGCCCTTCAGCAAATGACCCCTTCTCCTACTCTGGATCCCGAAACTGCTCGCCCAGGTGGCTGCAGGGGTCCCTGTGTCAGCCCTGCTGACTTAAAGGGGAACTGTAATGCTATTTTTAAGATTTCAGGGCATTGATAAGTGCATTTCAAACCACAGTGAAAGTCAAATGTACACAGTAACGTGTAAAACCTCCAATTTACGTCACATTGGAAAATAGACAAAATTTCCAGGTATGCGCAGCGCCATGTTCTGTGATTCAGAATGAGGCAACAAAACTGATGAATACATCTCTTTTGATCCAAGGGAAATATTGCTCTCAACTTCCAGATGATTTTGCCAACAAATACTACTTACTTTTTAACACTGCATGCAGATCACGTTGGAACCCTTTTGCAGTTAAATAACTACTGCACAACCTGTACTTATTCCATTGTACATCTCATTGCATCAGACATTACAGTGACTAGTGAGCAGGAAGGGCTGCAACACGTCACAAATGTCGTGAACTCTCGCTCTCGCCCATGGTGAAACCAAAGGTTTGCCACCACATGGCGACCTGCAGTACTTTCACAGAGGTCACGATTTTGTGCTTCACTCAGAATGTGTAAAAGTTTGCAATACTTTCAATGATTTTTTTTTTTTACCAAGATTCAATAACCGGTCTGAGAAAATAGAACTGCGGTTCCCCTTTAATCCCACGTTACTCGCAGGAGCTAATGAGAGAATAATGAAACTCAGAAAGATAATGTGACAGGAGCTCTTGTTACTCAATGGTCCCCAGCTCAAGTCAGTTACTCACAACGTGTCCTCTGTAGCATGGTATTCAGGTTCCTGGTGCTCTATCATTTGAAAGAGACCTAAACATGGAGGCCTGTTGTAAGTAAGTGCAACAATATAGTCTCATAGTTTAAAAAAAGAAAACTGGATTAACCTGCATCTTGAAAATGAAACATTTATTTAGTGTGAGAGGACCATAAAACAAGGATATGATGGCATGTCTTAGATTGTCTGTGTCCTTGTCTGATGATGCAGTAGCAGTCCAACAGGCAGTGTCTCTGACAGTACGAGCAATGGTTGGCCTATTATCTGTACCTCACTCCCCCAGTGAGCCATGAGGAGCACTGAAGAATGTTATCAATCCTATCAGTGGCAGGGCTGACCTCAGGGGAGATCATACAGGAACTCAGGTTTACAACAGATAGGCCATCAGCAGGCCTACCTAATACTAAACATGTCTTTATCACTTCAAAGAACCAAGGGTACCTTCACCTAAGGCAACTCTCCTCTTGAATGTTTTCAGACTTAGTTACCATTTAATCATGTTGCTGGTGGACATGCCTTATAATTTTCAGAGAATGTGGTGAGGGAGAAATGAGAAAGGAAACTGTACCTACTTTAATATTTCCTACTTTCTACCAAATGGGGCGTATTCATTCTCATGAATTACCTCTTAAGAGACAGTTAAAGTACTCCAAGGAAGGTTAGATACTGCATTTGCCCTGGAGGCTGTGGCATATCGGTCGTTCCATCTGGAGCAGGTCGTAGTAGCAAATTAAAAAAAAAGGGTGAGGATATCGGTTTTAGAGTTTTGATTTTGAAAATTTTGATTTTGATTTTCATTATTCTATGGCAGAGTCAGATACCAAGAGTTAATGTTTTCACATTTATTTTCCCCCTAAGCATATCAAAACTTGGCTGCACCCTCCTGAAACTTGGATACCTTCTGTTAAAACCAGTGTTAATGCTACAATGTGTTCTCACTCTGACCTTTAAAAATACCTAAGAAAATGCTGCAGTATACTTTATATTCTCCAAGCATAAGATGTAATTATTTCAAAGGCTAATATAAAACACATTCAGAAAGTTCCAGTAGGTGCTTTTACACTCATTAGTATTATCAGTCTTATGAAAAACTGTATGCAGTGATGTGCATGTATACCCAGCTACAGTTGCAGTGCACAGACACGGTGGTAGTAAGCAGAACACCTTTAAGAGTTTCACATGAGGTTTCTTCATGACAGGCAAACAGGAAAAAGAATAAAGTGGGCTTAAATGAATTTAATTCAGATTTATTTGTATAATGCTGGCAAGTGTTCCGACACAGCTCAAAGGGAAAAAAATCTAAGATTATTATTATTTGATTTTATTTATCTGATTATTTGTTTTTTCCCCCCTGCACAAGTTTTTTGACAGCTAACAAATTACAAAGAGCTTTTGAATAAATATATCAGCCTGGTAATACAGACTTAACTCACTGGGGATATATGTTCCAGCATGTGTGTTCCCCTGTCAGAGGCTGAAATGTTTTTTTTAATAAGTAGATTCCTTGGGAGTGGGGGAATTTTATGACGGATTTTTAAAAATGTATAGGTGATTTGTATATTGTGTATATTGTATGATATATATACATAGTAAAGTAATTGCAAAGACAATGGAAATACTGGGTTGTTTTCAAATGTTTTCTCAATATAAAATAAATTCAACTCATAAATAACCTCACCTTATTTTAACATAGAAATAAACAAACACTTGATATTGTCCTTGTCTCACTTGTCTCAATCTCAATCAGAGACAAATGAAATACATATTTAAATAGGATGATAAGTGAGTGTAAGAAAGATATAAAACTGACAGATTTCCCAGTTATACAGAAATTATGTAATCTACTGAAAAACAACAGTTTTGGCCCCTTATTTTATATTATTTTTCCAATCCTTAAATGCACTGTGAGAAAGCCCCATTCTCTTTATACCCCAAACCCTTCTCAATCACACTTCAATAGTAAAATGAGGCCAGTCTTTCCTTTCTTAAAGCAAGCAGGAAGGAGATCAATTATATCCAAAGAAAGAACAGGTAGCCTATCTACTTATCCCATACACCTGGCCCTTTTATAACAGATATAAAATCCAGCATGCTTCCTGAATGCTTTTAAGGGCATGCAGAGGCTTCATTAAGCACCTGGAAAGCTAGTTTTATGGTAATGATCTACCGTGACCAGTATGATACAATTAGCGCTTCTTGATTGAAGAAAGTTATTTACAAAGGAAAGCCCAACTCCAATGCTGTCACGGTGTGGTGTGGAGACTATTTACAGCCAATCTTTATGGCTGGGTGTGATCTGTAAAGAGGATTGTGAAGTACCTTCAGGTCAAACACTGACTCACTGGCTAAAAACAAGATCTACGCTGGGCTCCAGCTGCCTTTCACAACCAAATCAGGACGCTGAGAAGGTGACATGAAGAAAGAGTTAACTTCATTTTGGTTATGATTACAGAGAAGGGATCAGGGATCAGTAATTATATTGTAAATCCATGCTAAAAAGTAAAATCGAATGTGGATTCAGCTGTAATTCATAACATGTGTACATATTTTTATGAAGACAATTATATTTGGCAGACTCCATACCAGGTCAGTTTTCAGTAGCTTTATTTTACAGCAGCAGAAGGAATCCACGATAAACTGCAGTAAAGCACACTGCACATTACGTTGCCTTTGACAAGTGAAACCAAACAGCTGTGCTGGAAATACACACTCTATTTAACAGTGTTTTATACCTCCGTCGGTTTTCAGGTCTAATTTGGTAAATGATGGCTGACACGTGGGACTGCACAAAATATTGGCAGGCCTCACTCTTTGGCAAACACTTGTACTGACAAACTTCATTCCAGCTGTGAAGTGGAAATAACCTTTTTTTTTCTGCTCCTTAGATTCAACTGGTTTTCTCTCGTACTTTCTTTCTGTGCAAGGTGCAAGCAAAGCCAAAGAAGGGAAGCAGCACGCTGCTGGTTTCAGACAAGCGGCTGACGTTAACAGTCACCTCAAGGACAGAACCGTCATTTCAGGGCTTCTGTGTTTCTCAGGTATTAGCGCCTGCAGGACTGAAACAACTGCGTGAAGAGAGTGGGTTTGAATCTAGGCCATTCCACTCTTTACCTAATGGCCAGATCACTGTTAGTATTGGGTTGCTTACAACAAACAAGAGGGTCTTTGTCATGGAATTCAACAGTGATTCACTGTGGCTCATTTGAAGACTATTGGACTTTCCAATCTACAGCAAGCTACGTGTGTCCTTCAAATGCACTCAAGCTAGGCTATTTCACTGCAGGAAAAGAGGAGGGCAGTCTTCACAGTTTAAACAATGTCATCCTGTCTAGGAAGGTACTGTAGGTCTCCTTTTCAGGCCGTCATCCTGTCTACCCGGTCAGTAAAAAAGACTGGTTGATGTTTGTTCTGAAACAGTGACCAGAAATATTGAAAATTATAAAACTTCTTAAAAAGTGGTTAATAAACTTAAAAGATGAGACGTATCTGAAACAAACAGTAAGCTGTTTATCCTGGTGAGGGTTGTGACGAGCCAGAGCCCATCCTGAAAGTAGAGGTCCCAGGCTGGGAGTTGACAATGGATGTCTTCTGGGGACTGCACAAGGTCACAGGAATAGCCCAATCCAAAACTGGCCAGCATGCAAACTCCACATGGTTTCCTGAGAAATCAACTCGGGAGCCTAGAGCTGTGTGGCAGCCGTGCCAGGCAACATGCTGTCTTCAGAGGAAGCTGAAGCAGGTGAAAAAAAAAGCAATTTGCAATGGCAGAGGAGCAATATCTATGGCAACAGAGAGGGATTCAGGTCATCAAGAAAAAAAAACTGGCATCTATACAACACTTCACTTATTAGTAACAAACATAGTCTTGAACTTGGTCGAAATTGTTTTACAAAAATCCCAGAGCAGATTGATGGGTTTCTCATTCACAAAGCTATGCCGTTTTGGTTGCTGTTTCGTTGTCTAGTTACACACAAAGGGACAGTCGAAGCTTTCTGGTTCACTGCAAAATGTTCCCCAAATAAAACAGAAATAAAATTTCCTAGCAATGTTTACATAAGAATCCTAATTTAATCACTCTCATTATTACAAGACCGTCATGCATTTCGTCCTGTCACTTCCTCAAACTTGAATTTACTGTCAGAAAACAGAGCAAATTGTTCTCTGTTGCAAAAGGCTTTGAACATCAACATTGTTATTCGTGTATCTATACGACCACTACAGTGACAAATAATAATGATGATAGAGATGAAAATTACACAGGAAAAAGAAGATGCTTTCCTTTTCAAAAGCCAAAAACTGCCACATATAATAAGTTGATGTTACAGAATATTTTCTAAATTAAAAGGTGTTTTCTTCCTGCCAGTTAGTAACTACTGTCTGTTTGAGGGCTGCAGGCTAGTAGTGGTTTCCTCAACAAATTATGCGTTCATTTGTTTTTCTTGACCGGGTTAACATCTGTTTTGATTAATGAATTACCCTCCTTTGGTCACTGAATGCGGTTGGTCGGCAGTAGCCTAAGAGATGGACATCATTTCCAGCAATTTTCCTACCTGTAGAAGCACTCATTAATTACTTAAACTTCTGACACCTAATAATAAGCCTTTTATTCAACTGTACAGTGGGATACTTTTAAAGTTTCCTTCTTTCAAGCACAATCTTCTGTTTAGAGTAGGCTATACTGGCAGAACTGCAATTATATACTTGGATTTTTACTGCATTAAGCAACAATAAACTATCATTATTCTGAGGGGGAAAGAAGACTTCATTATTTTATGTGTGAAAGAGACTCAATAAAATAATGATTTGGGTTTTACTTCAGTATTTTAAAAGCAACAATAACTTTCTATAATAAATCTTACAGAGGGTCTCTCATACATTGGAATACTTGGTACATTAAATAGTGAACATGAGAAAATCAATTAAGACACCAAAATATCATGCAAATATCGTTCATGGCATGTCTTAGTGAGTTAAAAATGAGTACAAGCTCATGATGTCAGATGCTAAATATGTTAAATGCTGTCTCTTTTCTGCAGGCACTCCCAGTTCACTAGGTTCTGCTAAGATGTGCCTCAGGCAGGAAAATAAAGGATTCTTTGCCCACTTACCAAAACTCAATGAATCAAATGTTGACAAGACTAAGCCGCCCTTTGACGTGTCTACAGGGAATGTGTCACAGGAGAAAGAAAGACATCCTCACATCTACCTGCTCAGTCAGGCCAAAGTAACAAACCAGCCACAACAAGGTCTATATGTGACCCAAATTGCAAGAACTTTGCTTCACAGGAGAAGCCGACACAAAGCTTCTAGCCACAAGCTTTTAGAATCTGGCAAAGCTGAAGCTAATTTCAACACAAATTGCCCTTTGTCTGGTATTTGGCAGTATTGCTTACATAATATTGCGGTTACAGCAACTATTTTTTCATTACATCTTAGGCCACAAGGAATAAATTCCCTATGGCTAACAAAAAACATGTTATTTACTTATCTGTTGCATATATGTGATTATCGGTTACTACACCTGAGGGCTATGAGATTTGGTCATTCCTATTCATGCAGATAACTGACCTATTTACACAGGATAAATGGTAACAGTTCATGTGATCCCAATTCAAAGATATTTTTCATTCTGTCTAGGTTAGATGTCAAAATAATGATATCATACCGATCTACTCCAGGGGGCAATTCTGCACCACTAAATTAATTAGTGTTTTTCACCAAACACTATAAGCACTCCAGCACTGAGGAGAATAATTTCATGTGAAAACCTTAATAGTGTCCCGTTAAACGGAGCTCAATTAAAGGTATTTTGAATTAAATTTCCAAAACAATTGAAACTGACATGGCCATATTTGAACTGGTGGGGCAGCTATCCTTACTGCCTGAAAGCTTGTAAGTCCTTGGTTAGATTCAGCCTGGGTGACATTCTGAGTGGAGTCTCCATGTTCCCTCCTTGGTCAGGTTCTCCAGTTTTCTCCCACTGTCCAAGACCTAGGCTGGTGTCTCAAAACTGTCCCCTTGTATGTATCTGCACGTGCTGGACTGCACAGGTGTCCTGTATAGGGTGTATTGTACTTTGTTCCAGTTGTCCGCCAGGTTAGATTCCAACTCACTGTGGCCGTGCATTGGGCTAAGCAGTTATTGAAGATGGATGGATAATGAAATAATCACGACAAAGACAATATTTCAGAATAACTCAATACTGTTCACATCATTTTATTTTTTTTTGTGCAGAACTCTCCCAGAGGCACAAAGGACTTAATTCCACAGTAATGTGCTTGCACTGCAAACATTCTGGCAACATTTTTTTTTGGAAAGACCTTTTTCGAAACAATTTTGGGAAGGAACGAATTGCTTAGCAGAAAAAAATGATCTACCAATAAACAAAAACTGATCATGCAGAACCAATTCAGAGGAGCCACTCCCTTAACTTTCAACTCTTTCAACACTTTGCTTATTAAGATGAACACAAAGCATTTTGTACTCGGTCCACCAGCCTGACCTCACCGCACACATGCAAGAAGAAGAATGAACATTTTCCTAACCACAAATCTACAGCCAGGAAATGGCGTTACCTCAATATTCATCTCAAGCGACCAGTCGCAGAGTACAGGCATTTGCCTTTGAAGAACCTTTGTTAACTTCTGATCTATAACTTTCAGGACCTTTCATAGATCCAGGCTGTCGCTAACATTTAATTTGCCGTCACAGTGACCTGTCTTCAGCAGTTCACACTGTGTATCAGTGTGTGTTTAGCATGTTGTTTTGGAACAAAGACTGACCTTTAACAGACAAAAAGATTGGAAAAATCTATTCTTAACATAGAATTTGTACTCGACAACGTATTCGTGTTGGCAAATCTTTTTAACACATCAGTTAAGAATGAAAGAAAATCTGTGGATGATTTGAAATAAAACATATGGTTATTAAGTTGCTCTTAGTGAGAAAAAAGTTCATGAGCAACATACTGTATGCAGTGAGGTAACCACAGCCTTTTCTGTAAAATGGAACGATCCGAGCCCACCTCCAAACAGAGTTGTCGACAAAAATGTCTTTGTCACTTTGCACCTGCTACTACTAAAAGAAAACAGCCAAAATGTATACAGAACCCTGGGAAGAGCTACGTTTTGGAGCTCCATGTGTGTGTGAGAATGGTTCTGGTGACGGTGGGGTCCCAAGCTGACTTACTTTCAGGAAGATTCAAGGATTGAGTTCACTATTAAAGTGAACAATTATTAACCAGATTCCACTTAATTTCATGCTGTATTATCACAGACCTTCGGAATCCATTCTTGTCCACTTCAGATGTGACTGCTACTACCTCCACTTCCCTAGAGCTCAGTGTGAACAGTGCAAGGATTTTCTTGTAACTCATGCTACTATCTGAATCACCACAATCAAGATTTTGCCACCTTTGAAAGGTATTACTCTATTTTGCTCTGACGAACTTATCCTAAACTCTCAGGGTCAAAAGGTAACACTTTCAATAAACTGACAGCAGGATATTCACTGAGGGACATTTGAGTGACATTAACAGACTGACTGTGTCAAGAATCACAGATCATTCCTCGGCTTCCCTACAGTACAACCTCAACCAACTTTTTTATACAGTTGTTTCAGTGGTTAATCGGTCTAAAATGAAAAGAGGAAACCGCTGATTGTGAAAAAAGAGACTTACGTCAGCTTTGAGTCTTTATTTGCACAATTTCCAGTTAATTTTCCAGTTAACTTCCTTTCAATCAGGGGCTAGATATCCAAAACACTGTCATGTTGATAGAATAGTAAACACACACAGCAAGAATCTTTGATCAAGAAAGAAAGCCACACTTTTGTCAAATAAAATACAAGTAATAGAGGCGATCACTATTCTCAAGTGAAGCTTCTGAACCACAGAACACCCAGGAATTTTTGGGAGGGCGCAGTGTAATACTTGTGGGAAAAACTATTCAACCAGCAGTAAGTCTACATATTAGAGAGCTGGAGGTGAACAGATATCATTCTTCTGTGTGAAGAGAAATGTGAAGCAAACCAAGCCAGAGAAGGCGAAAGGTACTTCTGACAAAAACAGTCAACGTTTTATGAAACAAGGACAGAAAGAGGTTTCAGCCGAGCGATTTTCAGATGTAATGTGTAATTGAGGATTGCTCATGAAGGAGAAGTTCAAGGCTGTGTGCACTGGGGCTTGTTCAACACTTCCTCTTTCTGTGAATGACTTCATGGCAACTATTTTAAGACTCAACCCTTCTAAAGAGTGGGCAATGGGCACTGCAGCTCAGGCAGCCAAGTACAGAGGGGTGGAGCAGTTTACTGCTGTATGTACCCACACTGGGCAGCCCAGGCAGGAAGTCACTGATATAGTGCAGAGAACAAGGCTTCATAATCACTACAGTTTCCTCTTTGTGTTGCGGCCCAGTGCTGTTATACTTACTGTATGAGCTCTATGTCATGCCTCAACGTATTTACCCAGGACTCTATTTCTCATTTCCCTGTATACCAAAGATACACGAGACGTAAGAGTTTGTCCTCAGGTTACTTGATCAGGGTTCTAATCACTGATCATGAAAGAGCTCCGTGGGGAATAAGAACACTATAAAAGTTCTGTGTATGCCCTAGGTTTCAGTAACTCATAATCGTACTAAATGTTTGTGATCACGACATGTTCACTTATCTTCTTTTGCATTCACAAAATACGGCCTTGTTCTAAGAGAAATCCATGAAAAAATCTAGGTCTGTAGTTCTACTGAAAGTCACAAAATTTCTGATAAATTTCATGTAAAAATGACCAATGACAATTTCATATAATAAAAAATATTTTGTACATTAACATAAAATGGAAACAAGTTTAAGAGAAAAAAATCCCAGAATGAAAGCAAAAAAATGCACAATCTCACATTATGGGTTTAGATAAATTAGTTTCTGAGCCTCAGTTATCCAAGTATTATTCGTCTCTGAAGAACTACACCTCCCGGAGGTCCAGCATGCAGTTACATCACACACCAGTCAAAAATGTCTCTCTGCTCTTATTTTGTTATTTTACCATGCTGTGCAGAACACAAACATTTCTGATTCTCTCCCTCCGATACACGTTTTGGCACAGAGTAAAATGTGAAGCCATATTAAGAAGAAATCTCACTTGGCTATTTCAACGAGCCAGTGTTCTATCAGTTGATAAAGAAGCAAGACAGCTTACAGTGGAATACTGTGTTGCTCACTGTATTCCACTGACTCAACAGTGTCTGCTGTAGTTAAAACAGCTTCACAATTTTAATGCCAAACATCTGTCTTCAAGGGTCAAAGCTGACAAAAACTCCTGTTTTTATTCCAGTTCAGACCTCGGTTACTTCATTGAGTTTATTTTACTCTTAACTGGAAATTGTAACATGCACATCCTCGGTTAGACGTTTTACAATCCTTACTGCAAAGACTGAAAACGTTATATCCAGTATAGTGCAAAACATCCTTTAAATATTGTTTACGTTTTAATGGTTTCACCCACCACTGTTTGTGTTTTACAAATGTCTGTTTCCTTGTTTCCTTACCAGAGGTTCATTTCCTTTCAGTATTACTGTAGGATACAGTCCCTTTAAACTCATTTTTCAGTGAAACTGTTAAAATACCTCAGTTCATCCTTAGCCAAGGCCACTCACCCTTTGACAGGGGATGTTTTGTGGCATGGGAAAAGCAGAATTCAAGAGACCTGCTTTGATCATCAAAAAACCAGCTGGCATCAGTCCTTATTCCATGAAAGCAGAATCTAAGGGTACTGAGGACAGCTATTCTTCTCCCTATCACTCCTCAGAAAATCAAAAGTCATAAACATTCCATTTATTCTCACACTCTTTTCTCTATTCTATTTCCCAAAGGCTGAAATGTGCAAATTGCTTCTTGTACTACGAGAATAAATGATACATGAAGGCGTGGTTTTCAGGTTCAGATTTTCAGTGATGGAGGATTGACTTCATGCATGTTCAGCATCAATCCACAAACCAGTCTCATTTCAGATCTGCACCACGATTTGATTTTACGCCTGATAAACCATGCGTGATGCCCAGGAGTGCTCTAGCTTGAATGGATACCACAAAGCTGCTTCGCAATTGTGCAGTATCACTGCAGTCATACACTCAACGTCTGAATGGACTGATTTAGCGAGCTATAGTGGGATCCTGACTATCCCAGCTTGGACAGGGTGCAGGCTGAACTCTGTAACTTAGACAGCCCAGTTCAATTCTGGGCTACGATGGAGGGAAAGTGGCTGAAAGCTACCGGGGCAGGATTTAATCCAGCCAGGGTGTCTTCGGGTTGTCACCCAGCAGTGACGCTGAGACCTGTCAGGGAGCTGTGAGCTTGCAGTGCTTTGAACGGGAGTCGCGGTGCTTCCAGGCAGCGCCAGGCACAAAGAGTGGCGGCTGACTCCGACAGCGTACCTCTCACAGACAGGTTTAGAAAGCCCTTGTCCGTGCCTTCATCAAGGCAGCCTTACAGCCTGGTAGCTCGACAACCACTGATTCCAAATTGAGGGGATGTACAAAGGACTGGAGATTGCAATTTAAATGAAATGAGAAATGGTATGTTTTTGAGTGAGTTAATTATGGAAATTAACACTTTCAGAGACTATCTCATATACAAGCTTTGCAAGGTGGCTTCAACTCTTTATTTGACAATGGACTCTAATGGATATTCATAAAGTACACATTCCTATTACTACTACACAAAAACAACTATAAAATGCTGCTTATGAGATTGTTTGGGCTCAATCTATCGTTTTAGGTGAAAGACTGAAACTTTGATGACTGTTTTAAATCTTTATGTAGTGTCATTATGTTACAACAAAGCAAATAACACAAATCAGAATGGGGACAGCTGGTAAACATGCTGGGAGACAACAAAAACAACAGACTGACCCTCAGTCAAGCGAACCTGCAAAAATGTAAGTCCAGATAAGACTGAATAAAGGTTATCTTCTGCCATTCACAATATGTATTTCTACAGGACAGTGCCAAGTATTTTGCTGCATTTTTCATTACTAGAGCAATATGTTATCATGCAAATATTCTTTTTTTCACATGGTATCAAAACCGGATGGAAAAGGAAGTTTCTGATTTCACTTAAGATTGCTAATACAAAAGTCTTGTTTGGACAGCTGATAAAAAGAGGCTTATCAAAAATGTAGAATACACATGCTACCAGTAGAGATAATAGTTCCTACAGTATATCCCTGAGATGCATCAAACACTAGTACAGCCAGGTTCCTGGTTTGAAGTAAAATTCGAAATATCTGCTTCAGCTGCTGTTTATAAAACATGATAAGGCATAAGAAAGGTGTACAAATGTATTTAGTCTCAGATTAAATGGGTCACAAGAAAAGTTAAAAGTTCCAATATTTATCTGAACTCGACCTTAACTGATCAAGCCTAAAAAAAAAACACTCTTTTCAAAAACAAGCCATAACATTAGGAAATTGTACAGTTGTGCTGCTGGAAGATTAAACATAATTAAATGTCACTCACTGCAATGTGAATGAGTTATCAAAGGCAGAATAAAACACTGGCTTTCATTTCAACTGTTATCAGTACAGGAGGCAGCCAGTACTTCAGGCTAAGTGGCTATCCCGTGCTAAGCAGCACAAGATGAAACACAAAATTGCCACACCTGTGTTTATTAAAGGAAACAATCTGCTTTATAGGCATCATAATAGACTGTTTCAAAAGAGAGCCACTTTGACAATCCGAAAAGTGAGGCAGTAACATCAGGGATTGTTCGGCATGTAATTCAACAAAAAGCCCTGCAAACTTTACAGGTGAATTTGAATGACTTAACTAAATTGTATTTTTGTTCAGTACTGCAACGCACTGCAGTAAACAGATGTAAAGAATGTTCAAGTCATTTTAATGAATTAAAACAACAATGAGTAATTATTTCAAACATATCCCCTATTAACAAAGAACCAGTTCCATTTTTGCAAGTGATGTATACAAAAATATACATCACCTAAACCTATTACTTGTTCCTATACACAAATATAGTTGTGAACACAGGCCATGCAGAAAGTAGGCTCTCTAGAATATTCTGCTTTCATGTTTCACTATTATTTTCACTATTACAAAAGTAATTCCTCCTTTTAGATAGGTTCACTACAGTATGTGGCTATTTTCTGCAAATGCAAACATATGTTCTACACTTTGTAGGATTTTACTATGACACCTCCTTTATAGTTGAGTTAATGTCAAACAACACTAACAGCAATTCTTTGTTTAATGTGCAACAAATTGTATCTTAACCCCTTATATGAATGTTGATGCATACCTATCCTTTGATCCAACTTTATATATCGCCAACAATGACCTTTTATATTATTATCACATACTATTTTCCCTTTTACTTTCAATGATCAACGTGCAGTCTTCAGTCTTTAAAACAGGTGTCAACAGGCGTACAAGGGCCTGTGAGAGAGCAAAAGGTGGCTTTGGAAGACAGTCAACAAGTTAACAGAGAAAAGCTGGGTAAAATGAGACACACCTGGGCTGATTGAATAATTGGCAGCCAGAGGCACTGAGATTCCGCATGAGGGAGAGGAGAGGACAGGCTCTGTGTGGAACTGACCACTCCCCTGGACCAAGGGCAAGACTGATAAGAGCAGCCAGGGGGAAGGGGGTTCAGTCTGTGTCTGGTAGCTTGAAAGTAAGGACAGGAGAGTTTTGGAGAGAGAGGTGTACAGGCTTGTGGGACAGTTTTTCCCCAAAGGACTGATGAAGAGAGGTCCTAATAGGGCCAAATAAGAAGGAAGAACAGGCTCCTGTGTTTCCTAGTGTGTAGCAGTTCTGCTTGCTAGGCTCAGTAGGCAGGCTTGAGGTGACAGGCTTATCACCTGGCAAGGCAGCAGTGGATCTTACACCCTCCAACATAGCTGAGTGACTAAACTATATGTTGGCAGAGCTAATAGCACCAGGTCGGCCAGTATAGAAATGCAGCCAGATGTTGCATTGTCATATCAATCACTTATCTGAAAGGGGGCCAAAGAATAGTCTTTTTGTTTCCTGAAGAGAGACTTTTCAAATGTGCACCCGGTCTACCCTCATGCCATTATGAGACTCAATGTGACTTTGTCAGTATATTCCAATATATAACATTGTGAGTGGATTGAGAAGCTGAGGTAGCCCTTGAACCCTCCATAGGAAGCATGCATTTTTGCTAGTGCGCACACCTAGTCACTGAGCCAGAATGATGAGTGGCAGTTTAATAGAGCACAGGCTGACAATCAAGGCCCAGCTGATGCATATATAAAACAGAATGGTGTTTTCTTTTCAGAAAGACAAACCAAAAGGAAGCTCTGTTATTTGGCAGTGTGGTTTGTGGGGAACAGGATATAATCCTGCCTTACAAGAGATCAGGAAAAGGCATCCTAAAGTAGAGAAGGGTCTCGGTTTGGTTTGTACGACAACCTTGGGGGAAAAAAAACAAGGGTTCTGTGACAGAAGTCTGCCGCAAGATGGCCATCTGACTCACTTGAGTGAAAATGTTGCAAGGATAAAACAACATTCTGTTTGTACATTTTTAATCAGCTGCTTGTCTGCTGTTTGTTGCATTTTCTTAATTGTAAAATTAAAGAGATCAATGTAATGGTAATGTACAGTTCTGGAAGTAAAAAAAATTAAATCAAAGCAAAGTTTTCTCTATTCTAATTTTTGTTAATCTGTCTTGCATGTACCATACATGTATTATACAGACCAAACTAAACCTGGATATTCTTGGTTTTACATCATTGTAGACCGGTGATATTGTTTTGCAGCACAGTGATCCATACACAGTAAAGCAGGGGACTGTTTCACAAAGCAAGATTACTCAGGTAGCTGGATAACTTCAGCAAACATTGGCAAGAGCCTGGATTTTCAGTTTCATGAAGTGAGACTGAATCTGGTTAATTAACTATAGCTCCTTAAGTATAAATTAACTCTATTCTTAACCTTCTTAACCTCCTATTCTTTTTTTTTATTTGAACATCATTCTAGTGGAACTGTGACCGATGTTTTAGGATATGTTTTTTTCTAATTTCATTTAGGTTATTTTTTAATAAAATATATTTAGGTCACATTTGTATTCTAGTTTAGGAGGGGGGGGGGGCTTCACATACTACTTGATTCACACCAACAAAAGAAAGAAAATCCCAACACAGGAATATATTCTTTAATGATGATGATGATCATTCTTTAGTGTTGAAGATGATTCCTCCTCCTCCTCCAATGTGATTCTGCTCACACTTATTCTTGTTGGATAAAATTAGGGAACACTTTAAGTTGGAGGATTGCTCTACGCTGTATTGTACAACTACACAATGGCTTAAAGAAGAGCTCCACTTCAATGCCGTAATGTTAATTAAGTAATGCCAACACGTGAGTTGGTGTAGTTTTGTATATTCTTCACCAGGTGTCTTACACCAGGCAGTGTACAGTGTACTGTACTGTAGCTCCTTGCTATTATAACGGGTTTAATCCTCATGGTTTTCCGTAAAGAGCTGTAATTCATGGTTTCTGGAATAAGAAGCATGTCCTTTTGCCCTGGATCTGCTGGCTCGAACGAAGGTTTTGCCTATTCTACCCTCCTAGTCTACTGAACTGTGGTGTGAACATGCAGTTAGTCAGATTGTTTAAGCCTGAATCGCTTTAACCGGATAATTTTAACCAGCGTTTGCCTTCGTGAACCTGGAGTAATCCTGGAGGCAGTTATCGAGTTGATTCAATCTGACTCATTTGAGAAAATCCTGCATTAGTTAGACCTGCTTCATGAAACAGACCCCAGGTCACGCATTTGGTACCAAACGCACAATTTAAATGCGCTGGTAATTCACAAGCTCTTCTTTCCGGTGTTCGCTGGTTGACCTCATAAGAGTTAAAAAGATGCAGTGAGCATTTCTCCTTCTCTGCGTTTTCATGTTCAACAGCTGAGCGTGGATGGTGTGACAACAATATGCAGCTGCATATCCCAGAAACAGAACACCACTGTTCCTGGCAGATTTCTCATTACTTATTTTCTCCTTGAGGCTGTCAAACAGCTGGTTCCCAACAGCATGTCTACTACTCATTCCGTCTGGGGGCACTGTGCACATTTTTTCTTCAATAAAGGAGTCTTTGAAAGTGGCCAGTCTTACTACTGCATGATTTGTGTGACTCGCAGTTCAATCGTATTAAAGTAAAGCATTGTTCTTTTTTTGTGTGTGTCTTTGGACTGCACTGTCCACACAGAGTGACCAGAGGTATGCTCCGCTCTAGAGCTGCTAATGTGGGCGGGTTGAAAAACCCAACCAGAATCATACTCCTTTGGTCTTTGTCCTGGTCATGTCATCCAACGTTAGAATGACATGAATACTTTTTTTTTCTGGTTTCCTCCTCTTAAGCCTGGTAATCTGTGAAGAGACTTTAAACAGAGATTCCCATTGACTGAAAAGACGGTAGATATTATCATCTGTGGAGACATCTGACGCCACATTTTTCCATTCAAAAGGGAAAAGAGGATTATACCCTTCAGAAACAAAAGGCACACTATGACTTTTCAAGTACTAACCTGGGGCCTGTTTTGGTACTTCTCCGGATATATCGTGGGAAGGAAACAAATAAGTTTAGTAAATGTTTCTGAGCTTGCAAACTGTATCTGATTGCGCTGGTGGTTCGGGGATAAATATGTACAAATCGATCTGCCTCCCACCAACCCCCCTCAAACTTGTCATGAAATGTGAACATCCTGTCCTGCAGATGAGGAAGAGTAGAAGATATTGTACGCTTATCAAATGACCTGTCTATTTGGGAAACATTAACTGTATCTTATCAGCCTTTGAAAAAAGTACTTTTTTTGTCATAGCAATCAAATTCTAGACTACAGGAATTTCACTTCATTGATGAACATTCAGATGGGTTTTTTTTCTCCTGTGCCCATATGAAGGCTACCCTGACTGTAGTGTATTCAGAGCGGATATCTCCTTCATATCCCAGAGCATGGTATCTAATAAATGTTTTTAGAATTGCTTTTAACAGCACTCTAGACGATATTTTCATCCAATTATAATTTTCAAAATAACATCTTGAGTATATTTTGTAAATGAACAAGTGACTCATGATCAAATAATAAAGATTGGCACTGTTGAATTGTGGTAAAAACAAAAAAAAGGTGTGGGTGTGTGATATTTTTTCTTGCCCCTTTTTGAAAGTCTGAAAACAAGCGGACTGAGAGAAGAAGGTGGATGCCACAAATACACTTTACCACTGAGGGTTGTAGGTCTTTTATTTCTCTTATACTATACTTACGCTGTTTCCCTCATAATTAGAACACCTACTTAACAGGAACATGAATACATTTCTAATTTAGTATCTATTTTCTCTATGAAAGTTTATGATTTATGGACTATTATTTAATTACGTCTTTATTATATGTCACAGAAACAGAATTGTAGCCTACAGAAATTTTACATCATGAATGTGTTTTTTCTTGTACGGTTTTTGCTTATTTTCTTTCACGTTACATAATTAAAAGGCTGCTGTTGCCCAATGGTTTAAATGATTTTAGAAATCACAGCTTGACAAAAAAACAACAACTGTTTATTGCTTACCCCTAATACTAATGTCTCAGTACATTTTTTCATGTCTTTTAAAAAAATACCTGATCCTATTTTTAAAATAAATGTACCTCAAACTATTCATAACAGTAGTTTTACTGAAACCATACAACCAAAAGATCTGAATTTAATCCCAGGCAGTCATGGAGTAAGAGAAACTTAGAAGAGAAGTAAACTCCTATGTACAGAGGCAGACTACTGTATTATCTTTGCATATTGACTTGCTGTAAAATCCAAGTGTTTCCTCTTTCTAACATTTGCCTGCTTAATGCATCTGTCCACAGAAAATGCTCTCCTAAATGGATGCTTTCTTATGGGTACAAATTCTAATAGATTGAAAAAACAGTAATCAAGATTTGTTAATATTCTATACAACACTTATCTCACTCTTTGGAGCCAAATACACAATAGAAACTGTGCTTTCTAGTAGCCAAACTGCATTTATCAGTAATAAAAAAGTCTTATGTGGTATTAAGGAGGCAAGATACTCAACCATAATTCCCTGCAGTGAAGGCCATGACTGATTCATTTCCACTCCTTATTTACGTGTTTCCTATCTCTGGTCTATCTCCCTGCCCTTTCTTTGGCCATGCCTCTGAATGGTGCTGTTGAGCACATCAGCGCTCGACTGCAATCGATCAGCCAGACAAGACAATAAGGGGTGTTCAGGTTCATGCCATTTGTGATCATTATAAAGGAAAGACGACCAGGGTCATGTGTTTGTATCCCGGCTTCATCTGATATGTGACACCACTTGACGCAGCTTCTGCATGCGATAAACCACAGAGCAGAACGAGTCCATTCTCCAGTTGGCCTGTTGTCTGGGTTGAGAGCACTTCGGTGAACCTAGATATCCAACCTGAACATGACTTCCAAACTGTCACCACACCTTCAGGAAAATCACCCGCACCTAGAACTTGTGTTTTAGAAAAAAGAAAAGGTATTTATACATGCCTCTACCTCCTTGAAGTTAGAACGTGTTTTCTTTTCTTGCAAGGTTTTTGCTTGTTTTATTTCATGTGGCACATAAAAAAAGCCCTGTTGCCACAACAGTTTCATTGATTTCAGAAATCTCATGGTGACAATAAAGTTTGCCAACCCCTAATACTAAGACTTACTTACACTACTCACATTGTTCTGCAAATTATCATTAGGTTTGAAATTGTCTGGGGTGTAACTATTTGATTCACGTCATATATAGAACAAACATAATAAAGGTTTCAAACATGAGGAAGCCATTTGATCCATCTCTATCATTTGACTGATAGTAATGGGCCGTGGAATCTCATCTAACCCCTTCTTGAGGCACATATAGAAGCATACTGTATGTCCTCCTGACCTAGGCTCTTATTTCATTGCTGAGCCGGAGGTAGTCCTATACGTTGGACGTTTTCCATGTAACCTTCCAGGTCTTTAATACTTGAATGAAATTCCCACATATTCTTGACTTAATCTAACAGGATTCAGTTCATTTAACATGTCCAACTGTGACATTCCTCCAAGGCCAGGAATAATTTCAGTCAATCTTCTTTGAACTGTCCTGAGAGACGTTCAAATTAAATACAGAGCATTCAAAGCATAAGAGACATAAGACATTCGAGTAGAAGCTGCATCATCGATCCAAGGCTTCTAAGGAACAGGTAAAGAAAGGTTCATTCCATGAAAACAAACACCATCTTCTGGCTGTGGAGCCTGGACACCTGAAGAGTTCTCCACAGCCAAAACAAAGCCTTTTTCTTTTTTTTTTACCTTTCAGCATGGAATGAACCTTTACCTATTCCATAAAAGACATAATACTCACCATTCTTTTAAGCCAGTGGTCTCTCACCCTGGCTCTGGAGTTCCCTAATCTAGCAGGTGTTACAGGTCACCATTAAACTGACAGTTTCTAAATGTTTAGACCAGTCTAATTGCGATCAAGCCGGAGACTTCTTAATCTAAGAAATTAAGAGTTCATTTTGAGCAAATACATATTCTTCAGCTCTCAAGGACCATGTTTTTCTTGATTGAATAATAATTTACTTCCCTAAACGATCGATTATATACAAATAGTTACAAAATAGGAACACTACAGGTATAGATTACTGGCAATCTAGGGTCACCTATAAAACAAAATGTTGTTGGGCTCTCTGAGACCATAACAAGAGTTCACTGTTTTAAGTCAATGACATACAATAAATTAATATTGTAGCATACACCCTGTCACTGACTATACATAAAACACGACAATTACTTCGGTACATTAGTATAAACATCACTATAAACATACTTTTTCCATTTTTCAATATGTCTTTTAAATATTTTGTTTTTTGTAAGAGGCAAAAGACACCTTTTTACTTATCGTAAATGATATTGAAAAAACAAATATAATTTATGCCCAGTCCTGACACTGGTACTTCAAGCCAAGCCAAGTGAGATAACCCTAAACTGTTCTACTGATAGAGACTGAAAGTGATGCAAACCAATCAGTGAAAGAAAGCAGGTATAACTTCAACTGGACCATTTACATCTCAAAATACATGCTCTTATATTAAACATTCCTGACATTTTCTAAACACACTGAAACATTGTGAATTCACATACCACTGGAACAGACAGTGTTTCTTTTATATTCAATAAAGATGGGACACAACTTCAGAATGTTTACATCGCATAACTTGTTCTTGTGAGTAATGAACCAGGGGGATTATCTAGTGAACAAATCCCTTGAGTGAATCACAAAAAAAAAAACACCGGCACTTTCACTCTGGTGAAAACAACATGGGTGAACCACCCATTAGATATAGTTGTTATCCATATTCTTATTGTCCGATTTAATAAAAGCATCCCTCAACACAGCAAATTATTCAAACAGGATTCACAGGAAAGCATCATGGTTACAGTTCTTAAAGTTAGTGGCTTAATATTTGATGTCAAGCCACTCTTATTTTTATAATACACAAGGAAAGGGGTTCAGACTTCTCAAGATACAGAGACTAATAGGCAGTCTGACTATTTTTTTAAAGTCTGGGCTAACCCTTATTCCTTCTATGGTTTCTAGTCTCTAGACTGTACACCTGCACAAGAGAAGGGGAATGCTTTCACATGCCATTAATCACAAACCGCATGACATTGGCATTCCAGTAAAATTGGCAGGTGAACCAGCATTAAAGAGTCAGTTTGATGTTTCATCTCCTGGTCCGCCCCTACCTCCAGTGACTTCCTGCTCAAATCAAACAGGATCTATGCTCAAATAAAATAAGTTGGCCTTTTTAGTCTGGCCTTGGCAGATCATTTATGGTTCTGCTGTTTAGTTTAAATGCCATAAAAGACTAACTAGCCTGCTCATAGTAACTAGATCAAAATCCCACTAATATAACTTGACCTATGGGGTAAAGATTAAGTATATACAATAATACATCTCTAGGATTCATCAATTAAAGTAATTATTTAGAGAGAACGTTCTTTCCGGAAAAACTGAAAAACATGGGTAAGAAGAAAATACTTTTTGCTAAGACAGAAAAACAGTTTGAACTGACTCTGAAATAATCCAGGTTTCTGCAAGGTCTGTTCCGCATAACCCATTCTCTTCACTAATAAAAATATTGCACTGCATTCAGTGCCACCTGGAAGTTTCCCATAACCACAGATAATAGGCGATTAAACGGTAGGAGGCTGTTGGTTCTGGAGTTTACTCTAGCTGGTAACCGTCCAAAAGAAATCTTTAAAATTAAAGACACAAACTTACACAAACTAATAAAATGAGCGGTTAATGAAATGTATTTCTGCTTCTACAAGTAATAGACTAGATGTGAAGGCACTATCATTTTTTTCTTGGATAAGTGGGCACTGAGCATTTAATGGTATCTCTTGAGCTACATTCTCAGTAGTAATGATACTTTGTAGTTTGATATATCTCTCTGCAAAAATCCTAAACTCTGTGCATGCAGAAAAGATGTGGGGTACCTGTATGCTCTGAAGGAATGTAAATATAGTACCAGACAGAAAACTAAACGCTGTGCTTGAAAAGCCATACCTTCTCTCATTGTCATCAAGGTGTGCGAAGAGCACGTTCTTAGATATTGCCTTGGCCAGCGCTGTCATTGTTTTGTAGTCCTTTGGTATTACCTGTGGAAATATGATCAAAGAGTTGCCATTGCACAAGAGGACTCTGAATTATATCAAGGAACAATGCAAATATCCAGTTAACATCACAACTCCAGGTGCTAGGCTTTCTTTTGTGCTACAGGTTTAGATGCTCATTTTCATTTCATTTTGTCAAAGTATTTAAGAAACATGCTATCTGAAGTGCAAGTTTTTCTCACAGTGGTAGGCTCTTGTGCCTCTTTAATGTCATGCAGGTATTTTGTATAGACTACAGAGGTATAAAACACCTCGTTATTGGCCTCCATTGTCATAATAACTGTCTGAATGACTGACAATGATAACTGTCTTTGAGAGTGTAAAACATAGCTGGTCTTCACTTGAATATCAGACTTTAATTAACACTAGTAAACAGGTGTACTGTATGTGCAGGACACTAGCAGTGTTTCTGAAAATCTAGAAATGCGGAGCTTCTCAAGAATCGTATACGGATAAATAATGCTGCACACATGACATTAAGTAAGAAGAGTGAGTAGGCTGAGGAAAAATGTCACTTGGCACATGAAAACAAGGCAGGCTTTAATTAAGTAACTACGCCAGATGGTTTACCATGAAGGCGACCACGCAAAATAAAAAAGGCAGGCATGTCAGTCCCAGCATCCTTTTCAGACCAGCATCTGCAGTTGGGCTATTTACTTAAAACTCTAATTACCAAAACAATGCTGGGTTTTCTGAAAATCTGCAGCAATAATTCTCACCACCATGGGTTGGGTATCTCCAATACTCTGCAGCACAGTGCTACACATCCTGGAGCTGAGCTCCTGCACTGTCTGGAGCTCTAAACTCCCCAGCAAGGGCTTTGAACAAGGAGACAAACGTTCTGTCTCGACCGCCAAAACAATTGGCGCTAAAACATGTAACAAACTTTGGAAATCGATAGGTATGCCATAGTGTTAGAGGAGATATTAAGAAAATATTTCGAAAGAAGAAAGTATTCTACAGATTGTGTAAAATTGAAAGATAGAAAAGACTATACCGAACTTCAGGTGCAGCTGAAAAACGTACAGTAAGAATTGCACACAGAAAAGAATTATGTATCTGAGGCATAACCTAATGCAAATTATGCAAAAAGGTTTTGTAGATTCTTCCATGTTAAGCACGACAATGTGGCGAAGCAATAAAAAGCAAAAAGAATAATTGTGCGTATAGAAGAAAGTTAAAATCACTTAAACAGGGAAGATTGTTTATGCTGTGCAGAACACTACTAAGTCCTCATTTACAATATTGTGTTCAGTTTTAGTCAGAAACGCCACATAATGGATATTATAATCTAAAAAAAGTTCAAAGAAGAACCAGAGGAATGATTTTTTGTCTCAGCCGATTGTCACATATAGATTAATGGAACTATGACAAGGGAGTTTGCATGATTTGATTCAAGTACAAAGGGGTATAAACAGAGTTAACCCAGTTAACCCATTTACACGCTGAAGTAAAATGAGGACAAGGGGCCACCATTGAAAATGGGAAATGGGAAAAAAAATGTAGATTAGAGAATAAGAAACAGTTCTTCACACAATGGTGTGGGTATCTGGAACACACAGACAGGTGGCTGAGGCACGTTTTTAAAGAAATAGCTGGATGAAATGTTGGTTTCACTTAGCTATTAAATTGCAAAATAAGCAAGACAAGCCAAATGGCCTACTCTGGTTTGCAAGCATTCCCATGCTCTAGAAATCATTCTGGTAGCAGCAGGGAATATAAAAGGAGCAGATAAATCAAACGCTTGGATCAAATCAATAATTAAAAGCTGAGGTTATCCACAAGTTGGAGATCACAGATTTAAACACTGTATCTACCCCGTACCCTCCCACTCCCTCCCACCTGCAAATGAGCACTGTAAACATGTGGGGCTGGCATGGTTAAGTGGCATTATTCATCAATGGTTAGTGACATGTTTTTGCACGATTTATTGTAAACATAAAATTGCTCCTGAGTGTTTTTGAACAGTGAAGTGTATTGTTGTTTGAATTGATAAACAAAACAAAAGAGAGGAAAAGGGTGGAATGGGTGGAAAATAGGACTTTCGTCCACGTTTTCCGACATTTAAGGAACTGTCCCCCTTTCTAGAAAACAATCCCATTTGCACCCAGGAGAGAGTTTAAAAAAATTGAATGACTTTGGCAAATGTAGGGACAGAGATAAAATAAAGTTCAGTTTTTGTAAATTCCCCCCCCCCCTTACCAGGATGCAGCAGCTTTGTCTATTAATATTAATTCAATTCCCTGCACTTATATTACTAAAATAAAGGATTAAAAAATTATATGAGCTACATATGTTCAGATAAAGAGGTACTGTAAGAACTGCATTAAAGGGTAATTAAGGTAGAAATTTAGCCAGGACACTCTTGGGCTATCATATGGTATAAAGCGTTTTGGCAAATGACATGACATGACATGACTCTCCAACTAATGAAGCTATTTACAGCACTTTCAGTGGCCACTGAAGCTGAATCTCCTTGAATATAGTGCACAGACGCGCATTTTGGTTCCTGACAGAATGTATCATTACACACTATTTTGCTAGAAGCTTTGCAGTGACAGCCAGTTAGTGCTTTGAAAACCTTTTTATCACGAGATGCGTTCTGCGAGGGGCTGAGAGGTGGCCTTAAGAGAAAAGGAGAAAAGAAAAGTTCAGGAGAAAAGCCGGTGCAAAATGAGACACACCTGGGCTGATTGAATAATTGGCAGCCAGTGGCAGTGAGATTCCGCATGAGGGAGAGGAGAGGACAGGCTCTGTGTGGAACTGACCAGTCCCCTGGACCAAGGGCAAGACTGATAAGAGCAGCCAGGAGGCTCCAGGGTGACAGGAAGGAGAGTGAGAGTACAGAAAGGACTTCCCAACAGCAATGGGCTGAGCTGGAGCTGCAGGCTTGTGGGTCTCAGTGAGGAAGGGTTAGGGTTAGGGTCATGCCTAATGAAAATACTGTAATTTGTATAGTAATCATGTAGAAACCAAGCCGAAAAAATCTGCCTACTGGTTGTGCATCTCCATGGACACTATGTATAGTTTTCATTTTATTTATTTTTACAATTCATCACTTTGGCAGACATTTCGGGGGGAGATCTTTCACTTCATATGATACAGTCTCTATCAGCGGTTTTGTCCTGTCTGTTTCTCACTGTGCTGGTATCTAATGGCAGGGAGGACAGGCAGCTCAGCACTAGACAGAGCCTGCGTGCAGTGTTTGCCGCCTCTGTCCAACAATGTGCTTCACCAAAGGTGCTTTCTATACCAGTATAATATTAGAAAAATGTAATCAAGATAACAGTAACTAATTTTAACATGCTGGATAACAATTAGAACTAGAATCTGATCATATGTTTTCAGTAATTGTGGGATATTACTATTAGGTTGCAGAGTGATGTGTAACAGTGTAAAGATGAGACATAGTTATTGAAATAAAACAGTAAAAGCACAACCCTGTTGGAATTGTGTAAATAATCTATTTGAATAATTGAAAAATTAATCTTAATTCAGAATAATCTGAATCTGAATAAACTAAATCATTCGATTTTTTAACATAATCCTGTCTGAGTGGAAAACATTAATGTACCATTCAAGAAAATGAGAGCTGTATGTAAAACAGTATCAGTGGGAAAATTCTAATTGGTTTTCAACTCATGAAGGATAACATGTGGAAAAAATTGAAATTTGAAATTGTTCATTTCCATTATAAGCAGCAAAACGTATATAAATAGTAAGCCTGTATAGGGAATCTGACATGCTTTTGTTCTTGTGGTTTTTTTTTTTCAAATAAATTCTATATGCTGGCTCAGATCTGTTACTCATTCTGCAGAATACAGCAGCATTCCACACGACAAAATAATGAAATGCAAAATCCAACACAAGACCACGAATAACAGTCAAGTTCAAACTTGCCATGTGGCAATGACAAAATTACATAACTGATCTGCCAGCTGTGTGTTGGAAATTGCATGTTGTATCTGTTGCTAAGTCAACTTTGACATGGGAACTGAAAAACATTTCACAGTGGACTACCAAACATTATCTGATTAGAATTAGCTATAGGGTTCATATGGTATATAAAGCATCCCTTTGAATGGAAAAACAGAAATGTAGTTCCAGTAGTTCCAGTGATTCCTAATTATTGTAATGCAATAATTATGTTTCCTCAGTTTGGCTCAATGATTTATGGTCTGTAATTCTATCTGATGCGTACCTCTTGCTATGTATATTTTATCTTGTTCTACCTGCTTAGTTAAATGACCATTCTAATACAAATTCTCTCAATAATGATTTATCAAAGAATATCCCGACAGTATACTAAAGCAAAAAAGGCCTGATACAATCCTGCAGAGATTTTCTTCTTTGCTGCGTTTTTGGGCAGAAATGAAGAAGCTATGAAGAAGCCGAAAGTGTGTTTGAGCTGCTGAGGACAGCTGTACTGTCCCTTGTTGGAGGGGCAAGTGACCTTCGTCCTTCAAGGGAATAAAATCTACACAGTCAGGAGTGTGGCCCCAGCTGTGCCCGGCTGTGCCCCTGGCAGCCGATCACAGGCCTTTCACTGCAGAACCTGACCCTCCTACAAATGTGAGGGACGACCACAAGGAAGCCTGTGTTCTAGCAGCCATAAAAATAAAATAAAAAAGAATAGAAACGCCCGCCTCCCAAAGAATACAAAATATAGCATTTGCTTTTCATTTTGAAAAGCAGCTCCAGGAGCACGGATGGATTATTACACAGAACGCTCGTGTTTAAATTCCTCAAGATCAGTGTCTTATCAATCTGAAGAACAACCACGAAGAAGAAGAATGAAACAAGTATTAAAGTATCAGAGCTTCTGCAGGACAGAGTAATACTGCAGATGGAAGAGAACTGCATCCCTCTGCCAGGTGTGAGGATTCATCATGCACCGGGAAGGGGCTGCTTTCTCTTTTCCAGCTCTCTGTATCCGCCAGTGAAGCCCTGGCTGGCCGATTAGAATGTCGTCATTTTAATATAGTAGGCTCTATAAAGATCCGGAATTTAGTTTTATGGTATATAAGTTTTACAAACCCTCCATTTAATTCTATAATTCAGAAACAATGGCTGGAGTGTCACAGACCCAAAAATGGAGGAGTGACGAAGAAAAATTTAGGAGAGATATTTCAATGTGTGTGCAATTACATGTTTAAACCTACTTACTGTGGCCCAGTTTATTTTTTCTGTGTGCACTACTCACAGATATGTTTGCCAGTCTATATATATATACAGTATTTCCTGCAGAAGACTCACCCCTGCTCTTGGCCCACTCTATCTTGTCATAATGACCTATAATCAGTTAAATATTTTTGAATGATCTTATTACCTTAAATGCTTTATCCGGTAGAATCAAAAGTGTGATAAAGTAACTTCATGTTATTGAAAAGAAAAGCCCCATTTGAAACTTTTCTTTATAAATTGAATCTAGTTCATTTTACGCTGCATGCGTGTGAAACGACTGACATACTAAACTGTCTACAACAGTAACGGCAGGAGTAATTAAACTTCCTATCACCCCACTCAGTTAAAAGTAAAAACATTATGCATGTTCATATAATAATGGCGTTTGTTGTGACATGTTAGTGTTAATGCACTTTGTATTGTGTAGTATCCTATGTTGTAATATTATTTAGAAGTTACAAAAGTTGTTATTTTGTGTATTTTGGGAAACGTTTTCTGACTGATGCTTTTCGGTAGTTTTCAGTTTTTCTAGTCACGACAAGCAGATTAAACCTTTCCATAGAAAACAAAATATCGTGGAAAGAGAAAACATCTCAGGTGTAGACTCAAGAGTAAAATCTGAACCCGGCTTTCATTGTTTATATGTTGTCAAGAACGGTTCAAGAACCACAGCCATGAGAATCTATTAAGCCAAAGGTATAAATTCTATATTTACATTAAGGGACAAACTTCAATTAAAAAATGCTCTCTTTATTTGTGGAGGAAGTATATCAGTGATAATCTGAAAGCGCATATCAAAGATTTAATCTGAATTTCCAGAAAGAATGTGAACCAAAAGGATCATGATAAATGCAATTATTATGAAGCATAATGGCTAGGCAAAGCAAGCACTGATACTAGGATCAGCTCCCAGCTGTATAAACTTTGATAAAACTTAAGTGTTCAGATAGACCTTCATGAGACAGTCAATTAGAGTAATCTAATTCAAGATAACTAAATTCTGAAAAAAAAAAAGTTATCTGATTTTTAGCTAATGTATGCCCACATTTACTTAGCCTGGTTACAGCAATAACGTGACCTTTCGGTCTGTCAATGAGTCTAACTGGACATCAGCCCCAGGTGAGTCGCAGGGTTTTCTGAATTTTGTCCCAGGGAAGCATTTGCTTACCCGAGTCTGCTAATCTCCCTTCGCCTTTAACAACCCAAGATCGTAACGAATTTAACAGACTTATTCAAAGCTGCTGGAATTTCAAGGCCCAGAGTTGACCACTCCAAGTCAGTCTTATTTATTTGCTTCAGCATCAAGCTTCTTGGCTCTTATGAGCAGGAGAGATAACAGGGCCTGAGTGACAGAGGCCTGCCTCACCTTCCTGACATAAGACACAGCATCTTCCTCAGTGTAGACCTCAGCGCTGACACCCCCTCTTCGGCGCCGGGCCTTCACCACTGGATTTGGGGGTGGAGGAGAAATCTCATCATCATGAGAATCGGACTGCGAGTTGGACTTCTGGCGAGCCAAGATTTGTTTGCATTCTTCCTAAAGTGGCAAGCAAAGAGAAGACGTGTTAGTAGAAACGGAATGCAACAAAAAGGCCTGGAAGTCATGTCCACATTTTAAACAGTTCCGCGCTGTGTACTGGCGACTTTCAATAATTAACGGAGGCAGCCTTCATTTACCACAAACAACGCTGTCAATTAAATACCCCATCTCTGAAAAACATTTACGGGGTTCCAGTAAACCATTTGATCTAGCTTTAGAAAGCTCACCTTTCAAAAACATCAATGATAAAATCAAATTCCATCGATTAAGCCTGAAGAGATATTTACCTCGAAATAGAAATCAGGGTACTCAGGTGCAAAGTCTAGTCAAACAATCACAAGATGGTTGCCTGGTATTATTTACTACCTTGCAAAGGTCTTTCTTTTGGCCTTGATTTTCCCGCCTGCTAAGTAGCTGACTGGGAAAAGGACATAACACACAGAACACATCCAATCTCTCTGATGCACACATCTGCTTGGACCACAGATCCCAAAGTCACACAGTCTTTCAGTGTCAGACACTCTGCCCTGAAACAGGAACCAGTAGCTGAATGGGACCATAGAACAGCTGCCAAAAGCTCACAGGCTCCTGTAAAAGGTAGTGGTCGATTTTTACAGCTGAAGGTAATCCTGCTACTCAGCATTGTTAAGAATATGCACTGTACGTAAATGTGAAATGAATTAAACTATGGAAGTAAGCATTTACAGCATTGTTTATTCCTGCACACATCCAGTGCGATGGGTCTAAAAATGATCTAGAAATTACAAAGGAAAATCTAAAATGAGGAAAAACTGTATGTAAACTGTACGATTAGTATCATCTAGGCACTCAAGACACCAATCCAGTTACATTGACATTATCTTTACACACAACTGAATACATTTACAGTCTAACCTTATTACTTTGACACAGGATGTGCAGTCCACAACAGCAAATACTGCACATGGCGTGCTCTTGTTTTCTTCAATGACTAAGCCAATATGTCATATTTGACTTTGAAGAGTAGCCTACATAAAAAAAGGAGCCCTGTGAGATATCCCAGGATGAAAAACCCTGTCCAGTGATCCGCTTTACAAAACAGGACCACAGCAAACATGAACAAATAACCACTGTGATTAACATCTGATGAGAATCATAAAAAGATTGAATTATGATTGAAAACAAAGACAATATCGCAGAGACTAAGCTTTGTAGATGCATTTCGATTAGAACAGTATGCTATCACTGCTACACCAAGAATAACACAGCCCTAATGGCAGTAATTGAGAACAGCAATAACATGAGCTCTGTATTTACCATGCCATTCGGTAGTCTTCTGCGGAGCTCCGTGTTACTCAACTCCAGTAATTCCACAGCAGGAGGCCCGTACTGCCCCAGTTGCTCTGTCATGCACAAGCAAGGGCGTGTGGCCGAGGCGCACCTGCCATCACTGAACTACTGAAGCATCCGCCTCCCCAGACACCTTCCCGCACGAGGAGCGGGGGGCGGCAGTCCCCCCGAAACGGCGGTATGAACAATACTGCCAAGCGTGCGCGCTCCCCCCCCCCCCGGCCACAGGACGAATCGCCTGAGACGGACCCTCACCCCCAGGTGAACACCTCAACGGTCATGCGTTGCCATGACAACGGGGCATCTCACCCTCGGTGAGGACGAAGCGCAGCTAAAAACGACGGTCGCGCAGATCAGGGGAAAGGAAGAGCGAGCGCAGGGGCTCACACACACACGCACAGAAAATCTGCATTCTCCTGTTCACCACAGATCTAGCTCACAGTTGCCAGCGCATAAGACAAGACCTTGTTCTGAAATCAGCATCCCCTTGCATTAATATTAATGAGGATTTAAATGTCACCTAACAACACAGTAGGCTGATTAAACATTCGCATTACGCAGCTGGATACTCAAATGATGGGCTCCGGCGCAAGCTGTCTTTCTGCAATGTCGTCAGATAATTCAGCTCCGCACTGAGCTGTCATCCCTAGCGGTATTTTCTCGGATTCAGGCGCAGTGTGCCCTTCTTCCTTCATTGACATTTCTGCTTTCACTATGCTGTACTGCGTCACCGTCTCGCTGAGAGCAGCGGAGAGGGAGGGGGCAGGGAAAAACAGGGAAAACAATGTGACGAGAGGCCACTGCTATTCAGGAGGCTCTGCGTCTTAGTGTATCCCTTAAACAGCTCGCAAGGAGACGCAAAATGAGCATCCCCTGCCAGACCGCAGCGGCTAGTCTCAAGGCTGGAGAGCAGAAAGAATAGTTTAATCTGAGCGGAAAAGAAGGCAAGAGAAGGAGCAATATCTTCAGGCTCCGGGACTCCAAACGCACTGACGTGGAATAAGGATGACAGCCCTTTTCAGCAGAATCAATGAAAACTCTGGGACAAAAAGATGAGGTTTTCTGAGAAGAAAATCCAATCTTGCCCACTGATTCTTTCCTCGATTATGTTCTGTGAAAGGTGCTACAGAGAAAAGAGTACTGTTCATATGGTCTTTTGTTCCTCAAGAAAACCTCTACATCTTGTTCAGCCATGCTGTTCCCCCGTGTCTCAAATATCCTGCTATAGAGTGACCACTCGTTAAGGAGACTAAAGGGCTGTACAGTCTATAAAGTACTAAATCTTTTTCACCTTCAGCTAAGGTCTTGTGCTGTGCCAATACAGGTTTTGCTTTGTTGATGTTCACTAGAGGCTAATATGAGAGCATCAAACTCATTATACTTGTGACCTTGGTCTCCAGAGGGGAAAGGTTATGTCCTCTCAATAAACACATCAAAAGAAACCCTCAAGGACTACTGTCAGACCTCCTTCTCTTCAGTGATGTGTCCATAAGAATGTTTTTCCCCGTCTTGAAGTTAAAAAGTGCTCAATGCAGCAGTAAATGTTTCCCATTCGAAGTCTGGTGATAGAAGCACTCCCTTCTTTTCTACTATACAGCACAGCAGAAGAGCTGTGTTGATGACCAAGGACCTTGCTAAAACAGAACGAGCACTTGGGCTTGCAAAGTAGAACCGACAACATTTATGAAACAAAAAATACACCAGCAAGCTGCAGAATACACTGTTGTACCCCAACAGTAAGTCTGGGTTTCATCACTTTACTTAAGAACATGTCACATCACTGATTCTGAGGCATTGATGCCCTTTTACTCCAGTATCCAGGATACACAGGATACTGTATGTATGCTGTGCTTAAACCATCTCCTAATATTTTTTTTCAGCAGCAGTGGATAGTGAGATTAGGTACATACATCTGTGGTTTGCAGTGCTGAAGAGCTCCAGCAAAATCTGACATACAAAAAGCTACAAGGCAACATCTAACTATAAGAATTATTTATTCATTCTTAGAATTTCACAGAGGATTTTTTTTTTCTTTGGGTTTTCTGAACAGACAAGAAAAGGTGTTTATAGGCCATTAAAGCCAGAGTATGTTCTGGGCAGGGCTCATTCCAGACTCTCCCATAGAGCAGTGCAGTCTCCGTAGACAAAACACAGGACAAGTGTGCAGGGAGGCTTTTGTTTCTAGATAAAATTCTGAGGCAGGATATTTTCATTTGCTTGATTTTCAATAAATCACGGGTGTTGGAGATCGTCCGCCCCTGGCTGGGCTCAGAGAGCCTCAGTGTTTATTGTGCTCAGGGCCTGGGAAGAAAGACAGAAGCACCTCAAGCCACCCACAGAGACCACCACACCTTACTCCAGACAGTCTTGTTAAAATATTGATGGCATTGCCCCTCCAAACAACTCAAGATTCTCGAAGATAGGATCATAACAAAAGAAAGAGGAGACCACCATGCTTCTTCGGCATCATCGAGCCATTTTCGTCAGTTCTGTTCCGGTGAAGCAAGGCCAGGTCAGCATGTAAGCTAGTTACCTGTCCTTCAAAACACGACACTGTAACTTGTCTCTGCATGTTGTTAACACATTATGCTCATCCTAACAAGGGAGTGCTTTGAAATGCATGTCTTTTGGGGGTCTTTTGTCACTCACTTCAATTACCTCAGGCAGAATACCATCAGTGCAGAACAACCCACTCGATCCCAATGCTCACTCAAAAAATGTTTTAGGCTGAGGGGGGATTGTGTGTGTGTGGGGGTGGGGGGTTGTCTAATCTAATTTTATGGCACATTTCTCCTTAATAATGTGATTGCATTTTGAAGGCACATTGGTAGTTCAGTAGAAGAATTCTCACCTACCACGAGCAAAGCCCAGGTTCGATTCCAGGCAGGAAATTTTTGTCACCTTACTGCAAAAAAGCTATTGCTCTTCGGAACTAGATTAATGCGTAAATGTTGTGTCCCTCTCATCTCGGAGTGGATGAAGAAGACCAGCTTCTCACTGACCGGAACTAAACAGAATGCAATAACCATTCCAGCATGTTTAAGGCGCAACTGTAAAATGCAATTATAATTATTGCTGTTGTTGTTGTTTTCTATCACAGTCAAAATGTCCTCAGTCCTGCTCCAGAGACCTAACTTTAAAGATCAACAGAAGGTCATTGTTGAAAACTTTTGTCGAAATAATTTGAATCTTCTCTTATCCAGAGAACAGACTACTTTTCAAGCTCACAGCTGCTTTAGGGTGTGTGCACAAAGAATTGCCATACAAGCAAATATCTCCATTCAGGACATCATCGAGCGGAAATCTCACTGTCACTGCTGTCAAAGGCACTGTATCTCCATCACTGACAACTTTATTGCACTCCTCCCCTCTCCTCCACTGGCACTGTACAAGATATAAATTCCTCTCAACGCAACAGCTAAAGTCATTGTTGTGCACCTGTGATCCCAGGAGGCTGAAAAATCTAACTGACATTGATCCCCACACAGATAATACTTTTGCTTTGTGAATAAACCATTCCCAGTCCTCACTTGGTTAATGCATAATCCCTGATATAGCACATTTGCCTCATGTGCTCAGCTCTGAAAGCTGCAGCTTAATTACTAGCTGCTGATGGTAAACCATAATGTTGGTCCAACTGGAATCCATATGATAAACTTCAAAAGAGAGGGCTTGTGCTTCAGTTTAATCTTTTGGAAAATTAGAAAGAGCCCTAATTCTTGCGGTAGCAGGCACTGACTTCAAAAGCAAAGGCTCAAAGCAGGCTACTTGTTTGAGTGGTGAAATCTCAAACCACAGCAATTGCAACAGAAATGTAATTCCCTGCCATGTCACTTGTTGAGCAAAGGGAACACAGTAAAGGCTACCGAAAATAACTATGGAAAAATCAATTTCATAATTATTAATTAATTATTCTGTATTCTGCAAAACATCCGTGACGAAGGAGGAAAACAGATCCACAATAAAACGTTTCAAATGCACCTGTTAGATCAATATCTCTCTGTAGTCATACAGGCATCTGTCGACTTCTACAGTAACTATCCTTCTAAGGATCTTTTGAACTAAGAAAAACTTGCAGATCTGAGAATGAAACGTAAAGCATTCAAATCAATTAAATTAAAATCTGTCGTCTGCCAATTTCACCCACTTTCAAGTAGTTCACTTTTATAGGTTTGTCAAATATCATCCCCAAATGTCATAATGGATTTCCACAAAACCAACAGACTTCGAAACTCTCACACTAACATTACGTGTGGCGAAAGCTACCTACATTTCTAACAGACCAACTAACAAGCACTCAGTTTAGACATAAAACAACTGGCTTCACTTCACCTTGGGGATCAAAATGACAGATCTCTTCTTTCCCAGTTTTAATTTTAAATAATTACATTTCAGAAAAGATTCATATTTTAATCTGGAAAAATATACTGCTACATATTCTACTTATTTAAACAAAAGCATTCTGTTTCTTCCTCTCCAAGCTAGTACAGTAAGGTGAAACAGCCTGTGCATTGTTAAGTCAGATATCCAATACTCAAAGATTATCTCAGCTAAGATAACTTCATAAACCTTAATCCTCCTAATTATAATTTTCTGTAAATCAATACACCTGTAATCTAAGCACTGAAACACCTGCATATGATCTTTCAGTTTACAGAAAATGTGCTTAATCAGTTAAAAGGGTTGGTAGAACAGTAGAGTGCAGATAACGTATCATGTCTGTGTCCGTGACACAGTGAGAAAGTCTTTGTTATTAATGTTGAATAAAGGGTGATGTAAGATGTATGCCGTCATTAATGAAAATGTGGCTGAACTTTACCTTTAGTAGTGCAGGAAGAAGAATTAGAATGGGCCGACAATTCTCAATGTGCCCAAGAAAAATGTTAAGGAATAAATTCATGCATTCAATCTACACTTATAAAAGGAGGGTGAAAAAAATGGTTATGATTCTGACATTACACAACACACAAAGGTGAGTATGGGGGGAAATACAGCTTTTTGCATTTATGGAATGGTTTGGAAAGATAAGTACATTTATTTTTTAAGTATTTAGTGTATATCTTTCTATATATAGCCTATGCTCTATATTCTATGTATTTTCCTGTTTTCTACTAGGAAAACATACTATTATTTCAGTCTTTGGATTCAGCTTAAGTTCATAATCCATAAGAATCTGAGTACATCTTGTCAAAGCTGGTGTCAGAATTGTCAGAAAATTAGTATGACTTGTAATTAGCATATATGACAGGCAGAATTTAGGCATGCATCCAAAAGGGAAATGATTTCAGTGTCACTAACAAAGGATATTGACACTTTATTGTACATCACTTTATTGTTTCAAGTTTATGATAAAAACCACTTAACAGTGGCTTTTGATTTCTTTGAGATCAAGGTCACAATTGGGGATTCTATATCAGCACTTATCTAGCTTGAATACTTCATACTACTGTAAAGATAAACAAAAAATGAAAGTTCTGTAATGTACTGAAATATCAACGTTTTGGACACCAATAACAATCACGTAATTAATTTTGATCTGCATGTTTGGAGAATGTTTATAATTTGATTAAATATTATATAAAAGCAACTTATATCAGCTGCAGTAGTATCTTCAATGGCATAGTTTCTTCATCCAGAATCTCCTAGTTATTTGTGCAGAGCTGCTAGGCAGGATTTTAAAACCGAATAAGAATGATTTTAATAATAGGAAAATATTTATGACCTTTCAATAAAAAACATATCCAAGAAAACACATTTCCCAAAATACGCAAGCATACTGGGAGCATCACTGAAATGTCTTACAAGTACTATATTAACAATATTCCACAGGGTTCGCAAGAGCTTTGTACATACCGTAGGAGGGATTTCACATCTTTCACATTTCACAGTGCGGAGCCCTGTGGCAGATGTGTGGCAGATATTATGGGCTGGTGGTCCTACTACACAGCAGATCAGGGGAGCAGTGAGTAGCAAGAAGTTGATCTCCAGCTGAGTTAAGGTGGACTTTAGGAAGGCCAGACTATGTGAATCAGGAGAGAGGGGTTATCAAACCTGCTCTTTGGAAACGTGCCCCACGACATAAAGTCAGGACATTGGTTTGACACTCTTATCCAAAAGCACAGCACTGTCAACAGTATAGGGTCTCCGTTCACCATACAGGGTTTTTGGTTTGAAAATTCCCATCCAGAAGGAAGAATGGACCACCAGCATCGCTTACAAGAGCAGCTTGGTGCTCTTTAGAGCTTTCCCATCTGACCAGTAGTGGCCAGGCCCAGTCTTTCACAGCTTGAGATCTGATGATCAGTCACAATACTGGGAAATTCATCGTTTATGGTCTAGACCAGAGGGAAGAGCACCACCTACTAGTCCACCAACACTACTATCAGCAGCAACCTGGCTTTACTTAGACTCTCCCACCCCAGTACTGACCAGACCTAGCCTTGCTTAGCTTTATACCTACATACAGTATGATTTCCCAGTTTAGAGTTCTGCAATGAATTCGTATTGGGACAGAATACTCTTAATATCCAGAAAATGTTGAATGTTGAAATCCCCCCCCCAAAAAAATATTTTCCAATCCACGATGAGCAGTGTTGTTGCTCATCATGTCTAATTTCAGCATGTAATTATCTGACCCTTAAAATCAAAAACAAAATCATTCATCATTTTTTCCCCTCAAGTCTTCTTGTGGTTTCTGTGACTTTAAGACTGACAGTTGTTTTGTTTCTCTGCTCCAGGAAAACATTTCATTGACTTCAGTGAAGTTGCCTACGTCTTCGTGGAGGATATTAGGATACTACACGACCTTTTGCAGAATTATTATTTGCAGGCAAACAATTTGCACAGGCAGTTCACAGGTGCCATGGCACCTCCGTGAAAACAAATGAGACACTTCCTTTCTTCGCATGTGTGTTTTCACAGCAGTTAGTGATTTGCTGTGGTTGCCATGGAATTGTATGACCAACTGCACATTCTGCATTGAATTTAGTGCTGATTCGTCCTCCTGGGCCAATTTATATATCTTAATGTATATCTGCAATAAGATGTCACTGAGACCTGAATTTTATGGGACAGGGAGTTTCTGGATTGAACCCTCTATACAAACTAACAGTATTAAATCCTGGATTATTTACAGTCAGTCATTGTGTTTCATATCACAGCTCTGTCACAGTGACAATGTATAAAGCCCAGCTCAACTGCTGTACCATCCAATATGGCATGACCTGGAACTGTGTGCCTGACTCTTTGAGAGCATTCTCTCAAGGCTCCAGCTGGTGGCCCTGGGGGATACATATGATGACACCCGTAACGGCCTTAACATCACATGTGTCATCACACGGGAGAACATGTGAGAACTTGTGACCGGAGGAAACAGAAGAAGAGTACACTATGGCAGTAAACCGCAGTGCATATTGCTCCCACATTGTGTTTGCCACAGCAAAGAGTAACCTAGAGAGCACGGAAAAATCAGAAAATAACATCCACATTTCTTAATAACTAAACATTAACCCAACGATCAGACTGCCAAAAACCCTACTTGACATAAAGCATGCCACCCCAACAAAGTTCCAGTTTGAATGTTGTGATATTCGGAGCTCAGTCCCACATTCATTTCCCACATTAATCAGTAAACAATCAAAACAACACTTAAAAAGCCACTCTGTTGTGTGAGCTTTTACAGATTAGACCACTTCATTAGGAGCAGAAAGGTGCTGGGACTCTATGAACCAAAGCTCCCGAAGAGAGGTATGATCCTCAGATCACTGTGGCTCCTCTCGTTTGCAGACTTCCTTAAGATTTATAATGCTAACTGAAGATGGTGTCACAGTAATTTAATGGGACCTCATATATTTACTTATCCACAGTAAGGACCATTAACTTCCTACACTCCTACTAAGAACAAATCCAAATGATTAAATACAATTTATCAAGACTACAGAAAATATAAGAACATAAAAAAGAATTTGGATTACTATGTAATTAAAGGTGGTCTGTAGGCTGCAACTCATTGTTTAGGGTAAAACAATACCCATTAATAACTTTTGAAGCATTAAAAAAGCTGTCAAACATATAAATTACCCCCACTACAATTTACAGTATGATAAGGAGAATCACCAATAGATGCTGAAATCAAAAGAGTTATAATCAGAGTACTCTCATTTTGTGCACACTTGAAGATTTAAGGTTATTTGGGCAGCAGAAGACAGTATTTTAAGTTAAGGTATGAACTCTGTTAATGTTTTACCACACCACATAAATGATACTATGGCTGGCTGTGGTAGTTTATGCAGGCAGCAACAGAGACTAAGGATTTTTTTTCCAAACGCACAATAATTAGGTTAAGATGGCCCTGTTAACACAACAGATTCAACAGAACTCAACTGCTCTCAGAATCACTGAAGATACTGTAATCCCAGATGGTTTAGCTCATGAACATGCTTGCTAACACATAAAAGGGCCTGACTGGGTGTCTGGGTGTGTGGGCTGATCTGTAGACACAGACACAGATATGGAAATACACCACAGGATACATTTTCCAGATCAGGATATCTGCAACAGACGAAGCCACAAACAAAATGAAAAGGAAATTAAACATGAGCCCAAGATGTGCTGATTTTGTCACATATGGCTACTGACTGCTCTGATACCCATCCAAAACCCGAAAGTGCTCCACAAGTTTAGTATATGGTATTTTCAGCAGTTTTAAAGAAATTATCTTGATGGAAATAGACACCAATGTCATCTGCCTTCGATTAAACTTAACTGCTCTCAGAATGGCCCAAATAAAATTCTTTATATACTTAAAAGAATAAATCATAAACAAAGGTAAGACAGATAGAACTTCTGCAATTTCGTTACACACCTCTGACAGTCACAACAAAAGAGCAGGTATTATTGATGAAGCAGATTACAGATCGTACAGGACCTGACAGACTGGAGCACACTGTGTGAGGACCTGCCATGATCTGAGCTTGTTGGAAATGTGCACAGAGATTCAGTTCCCCTGGTGCTGTTGCAGAGATTGCAGCAGTTACCCAAGCTGAGTTACAGTTTCAGGGAGGAAAATGGTTCAATATCACAGGGGCCCTAGACTCAATTCCAGACGTGGGGTACTATCAATGTGGAGTTTGCATGTTCTGGCCGTGTTTGTGGGGTTTCCTCTGGGTGCTCCAGTCTCCTCTCACAGTCCAATAACTGTTTCCTGGGAAAATTCGGTGTGAGTGTGTGCGTGTCTGATTAGCGTTGTGTCCTGTGACAGAATGCGTGCTGTGCAGAGTGTACCCCTATCCCCCACAACCCTGAATGGAAAATCTGGTTCAAAAATGGATGGACGAATGCAATGGAATCTTCACAATCAGCAACAGCTCCTCTTCTAAAAAGATAAAAGTTCACTTTTCCTACGTTTTTTGCAATCATTTCAGAAAGCCTCCTATTTTAGCAGTCAAAAAAGTTCATTATAATTCGTCAAAGGTTATGAGTAATTCTGACGGTCTTGTGCTGTTAGTTTCACATGAAAGGGATTAGACAGAATCTGAAATTAACAGATCAGCATGGAAACACATTAATTATAAAAAGAGGAGAGGAAAATTCCAGCAAAGCTCTTCTGTCTAGTAGCGATTCTATCCTGTCATACTCTGTCTCTTGGGTTACAGCTAGAGATCAATGAGAATAAGTTAAATATAGGGGAAAAAAAACACGACTGGCTCAGTACTACCTAAGATGTAACATACTGTACAGTCCTACTTTTTGAGCTCAGGCCTCTGTGTTATAAAAATTGACATATTCATACTGCTGTTTCCTCATATAAATAAAAAAACAGGCAACTGACCTTCACCAGATTATTTGTACAAGAGACTCTATTCTGAACATTCTTCTTCATCAAAGACTTCAAGCACAGAAAAAACACATTCGTTCGATCCCGACAATCCTGCTGGGATCTCATTAAATCATGTCATGGAAGCTTCTGATATCTGCAATGGCTCACGCATGCACTTATTTCTATAAACCCTGCAATGTTACAGAGCCTTGACTGTAATATAAACCCATACGTTCAAAAATCCCCACTTCGTCAGAGGATGAATCAAATAAAAATGCATCGTTAACAGAGGTTTTCACATAGTTTAAACTACATTTACAAAAGCAAAGACAGCACACAAAAAAAAATCTTAATAATGCAGATTAAAATATAATAATTGAAGTAGTTAAAGACCTGCAAAAAAATTTCAATTTTAAATGGTTTAGTAGCTTTATGATATACTGAGTATCAAAAGAACTTATCATTTAGAAAATGCAACATAATCATAATAATGTTATCAGGACATTATAGAACAGATTGACATGTCATCTACAGGACTAATCGACAGGGGTTCTACTGTTTAAGTCCCAGTACAGTAGAGTGTCACCACTGGAAGCAACACCAGCTGTATATCTGTGACTGACGCGTTGCTGCAGGTTGCAGATGCTTTCCTGGGAGTCTCTGTCCCTTTTCTCTTATGCCCACACTCACATCATCCCGCAGTGCACCTGATTGCCCAAGAAAGCCCCCGTGACATGATCAACACGAGGACATGTGCTGGAGATGCCCACAGAAAGGGCAGGAGGTTCCAGGACCTGATCGGTGTGGCGGGTGTGTAAAGTTTCCCTCAATCGCTACAAATGGAGTTCTGTACTAAACACCTCTCATCCACCGATCTCTTGTGCACAAGAATTAAGAGTATTGTTCTGAACATCTGGCACATCAGCTGGTATCCATCAGGGTGGTCAATACAAAAACTTACAGGACTTGACTCCAATGCTGACGGTTTTCATCTGAATTGACCTAGTCAGGCCTGCAAAATTTCTAACATACAGGCATTGCTTTTTTGATAACCAAGACATTTTGATTGCTTCCTGCATTTTCGTTCTTAAATTTCACTGGGTTTCACTGATAGTGTGCCAGTCAAATTAAATCCTTGCTCCTAAAAATTTATCACCAATCAAATTCTTATGTATTATTAAACATTTTAAATTAATAAACAAAAATGTTTCATTTGTCTAAAAGTGTACTTGAAAGCAGCGATAAGTTTCTTTTGATGAACAGGATATGATTAAAAGCATTCAGAGAGCTTGCAAGACTTTTGTATTGCCATTCTCAACTGCAGAAACTAACCATCAACACTGAAATGGGAAATGTTGAATTTCTTTGATGGAAGTCCCCGAGTTGCAGAAATATGTAAGCATACCCTGCATCTCAAATCAGTGAAATAACTAGAAATCATATCAGCACTGTGCTCCGATGAGCTCCTACTATCAAATAAACAGCTTTAAAAGATTAACTATAATCCTTTTGTCCCTTCTTGTCACCGTTAAGATGGTAAACTTCAGTAATTCTCTAACAACAAACAGTGCATGAATAAGAAAGCACTGTTGCATTATAACTCAACACTGAAATAGTCATTGTTCTTCAAATAATAAAAAGAATTGTAGCTGTATATTATAAAAAATACATCTATTGAATCTTCAGTTCTTTTATTTTTACATTAAAGAAATAGGATTAAGACTCAATACTTAGAAACAGGACATCAGCAGTTCTCAATTTATCCTGGCCTGGCTTGCCATAATATATAGCACCTTATAAGCTGCATTTGTCTAGCCATGATACCTGGTTTAAGAAATTCAGATTGAGAAAATGTTGTGATGTTTTTTAAACTATTTTAACTTTAATTAAAACACACAAGACATGGAAAACACTTACATGGCATTTCCACAACTTAAAGAGATCACTAGCTATGGTACTGGAAGCAAAGAAGATTACTTTAATTCCAAAGGACATTACGCACAGGAAAAAATAAAGAACTATATGAAAACAAAATTATGATGTCAAATGCAACATTTCAAGCCACAAGGGTCAAGCCACTTTACAGAAAGTATCTGAAAAATCTTCGTTTATATGAGCCTTATCATTCACATTTCACTCACATTCTTCAAATGATATAAAAGGGACCAGTACTTACCATGGTAGTTTCAGGCATGCTGAATGTGTTTTTTTTTATCTCATTTACAGTAACTTATAATAATTTATGTCTTTCCCACAAGCTCCCAAAGTAAAAATAATAAATTACTGCGTGGAGAATTTTAGCTTTCCAATTCTGAGATATTAATCTGAATTTCAGCCATTACCACAGCTATCTTAATCATTGGCTACATCACCAGAACTGGACACTCATTTTCATCCTAACTTCTATTAGCTCATTCGCCTTTGTCTTGTGATGTATCTTGATGGAGGGTTTACAAAAAGGACAAGAAGCCATAAATCTGTTTTAATGGGGGAAATATGGACAATGGTCCCTACATTCCAAAAAACATGTTGGTGTTCTGGAATCAGTATGAGGAAGAACAACTATGTGCATCCCTAGCCTCAAAGAAATATCTTACAGTGGCATCTTAACACAACAGAATCAATTTGGTCTTGAAGAGAGAACACAAGTGCTAATTGCTATTAAACCTGGTTTGTCACCGCACTCCTACACAGAGTGCGAAATCACAAGCACAAACTCCCCAAGATGGGCCTTCAGGCGGACTGTGACTTTACACACTGCCAACAGGGAGCTGAAACAGCACAGCTTGCGTGTCAGAGGAGAGGCAGACAGATTCCCACAGGTCATCACAGTCCAAAAAAAGTGAGGCGCCCCAAAAACAGTTCGCCCATGGGTGTAACAGCTTCTGACCTCCTCCCAAAAGCAATTGCTGCAGCAGTATTGCAAGTAACACGCACGCCTTCTGACTTGTCACTGGAAGAACCGATGCTACTGGAGCTCTTCCTTTGCCCGGCATCCCAGAACAAAATAAACACCACAAAATGACAACAAAAAACCTCCAGACCAGGAGATTTCCTGTTACAGCACTTCAAATAGACCTCAAAGAGAGGCAGGAAAGGCAGACTGTCAGTTAAATCATGAGGAGACTTCTGTAATGTAAATCACAAGTCAGTCAATATGCAATATCTCTTTTCTAAAGCCTAAAAGGTCAGATGGATAGGGAAATGACTGATAGAAGTTTATACTTTTATTTTAATTTTGTGGGAAAAGTAATGTTTGACCTTACTGCCCTATCTTGCCTATTTCTATGTCACAGAACAATGCCTGCAAAGTTAAATAAAGACCCTATTACACCCTAATTTATGACACACAAAACGAGAACACTGCCAAACCATCTTATCACTTCTGATCACGACATTGTAGGAAATGGTTTTTGCAAGGTTTAGTTATCACGAGCTTGGTGGGTGGCCTGAGCCATTATGGACCCTCTCTTCCTGAATGATTCAGTATTCATGCGGATCAAAAAATGTAAGTAGTGGAAAAGATGTGCAGACAACACTGTGAGGACACAGCAAGAACTGGAACTGCCTGTGGGCACTGCATTCCATAGCAAACAAAACCCAATATTATCTGTTAGCTAATCACATGCAATATAGAAGAGTTCAGAATCAGACCACAACTGAAGACAGAAAGGAGAAACACGGTTTAGTATTTCACAAGGAAAACCATTAACCAAAAGATGAGCACACCACAGAACTTTCTTCTGTTTTGCAGATTTTGAGGCATGTATTTTTAATCTTCCAGTCTCTGGAAAGGTTCAGGGAAGGTCCATTTATAATTCAAAGACCTCTACTCCTGCTGTCAAGCAAGACAACATGCAGCTATTTGATCATTCCCCTTTCTCACTTTCTTTCTTTTTTTGGGTCCATGTCACACAAAGTGTGCCCCAACCACAGCGCACAATTACAAGGCAAACACTGTCTTAGCTATCGAAAGGGCTTTTTAACAGCGATCAGGCCCAGGACATTTACTGCGAGACAGATCAAAACTGACCTCTGCTTTTAAGATTTGCCAGAAGGCTATATTTGGGGTGCTAAAAGACGTCACAGACTGTCAAAAGAAATATTTCAACTTGCGACATTTTGTTCTTTCCCACGTCTGTTTATCAGAAGTGTCTGGCCTACACGGGGCATTTAGTTTTTATCTTGGGTAAACTCATTACCATACGCACCTTCACTCTTTGAAAATGAGCAGAAATGCTAGAATGTCTTTCTTGTGCTTTGGATATGTGTAATGCTAAATTACATAAACAGAAAGAACAACAGGCACTGAGACTGACACACTGGTCTTGCCAGCCACCGTTACTCAACACCATTGCAAAGTGATGCTGTATAAACTTGACAGGAAGAGTGAAAAATGCAGCCCTACTTAACTTTGCTCTGGGAGATGGCCAGTGCGAGGTGATAACAAGGGTACGTTGTATTTCATTAAAGTTCTGCCACAGCACTGCACAATTACAAGTGCCTGGGGGGGCAGCAGGAGTTCCTGTGTTTACACAGAGAGCCCTGACTGACGTTTCCCACACTGTCCCTCCCGCTTGTGAAATGACACAGGCTTGAACCCCTGACGTGTGGAACAGAGAACTTACCACACACTCTGGAGAGCACCTTTACCGGTGGAGCAAATCGGGAGGGTGGGGTGTTAGGGGGGGCAATTTTCTCAGTTTGATATCACTGTAGTGACCTGCGGTAAGTCCGTTCAGAAATGGATTTGCTGAAACCGTTAATTTCAGTCAAAAAGGCAAAAGCCGAGGCCAACCAGGAGAACAGAGCATCAAAACAGAGAATATTTCATATGGAAGGAATGGAATATCAGGACAAGGATTAAAATAGTTCAGTTAAAAAAGAATGATAATTTATTTAGTGTTATCAACCCAGCCGATTGGTAAACACAATGTGTTCCATGTGCACACAACCTATGAACCCTGCATCCGCACACAGGGGACAATCAGGAAGTGCAGGTAGACTCCTCCAACTTGCCCACTTTTCAACCCCTCGTCTTCGGACACCTCACAAACTACACGGCCCCACGCAGCTCGTCCGTCGGCGATTGGAAGAGAAGCGCACCCCTCACCGAAGACAGTACAGCCTGTAAGCGCCCAGGAGGTTGCAGGGGTCTCTGTGTCGACAGGAGCCAAGACAACCCTGCTGACTAATCCCAGCTCTCCCCTCGGTAGATAAGCGCCCAGTGAGTCAGCTGGTGAAATGGCCCAGGCTTGGTCATGTGAGGCCGAGTCACTCATGAGCTCCCTGTACAGCTTTTAATGCATTGTTCTGATATATACCTCTGTAATTCATTCAATGGCTAACTGTCAACAAGCAGATACTCAGTATCTTTCAATAAGCACCATTTAGGCAATTTTTATTAATAATTTTTGGCATTATTTTTGTTGTAGAACATCCAGGTGCATTGCCTTCATAGCACATTGTGGATTTACAATCACGTCCTACAGCAGAACACTCGATATGCAGGGGACTGGTATAGAGGCCTGTTAAATATTAATTCTGTGATGAATAAATCACGTTGTGATTGAAGCTGGTCTTTCTTCTCCAGGTGAAGAGTGTGGCTGCCCAAGTCCTTCAGTGCACAGACAGGTTTGCCTGCGGCCACTTCTACTGGGCTCTTCGATGTCTGTCTTCCTAGCCACTTCCATTTACCACTCTCAGAACTACTATCAAGTACTCTCACTTAATATCCATCTACTTTTCTATGTACAATTCGCCCAGTTCATGTATAATGTGTCTGTAATTATGTGAAGTTTTGACAAAGCGTTGTTCCGGAAACAGTGCATTCACTTTACATACGAGGCTGTGTGTATTGAGCTAATCAGCCATCTTTACCAGATCACGACAGGCAAGGCATAAGGTCTCCAGCAAAGAATCTGTGATTATTTTTGTCACCACTTAACCTGCAAACCTTACCATTAACCTATCCATTCTCATGAAATAAATTCTCGTTTCGTGTGGCAATAAATGGTATTGGGAAAACAATCACTGTGTTTTCTATTTAGGTCTGAGTAGCTTGTTTACCTGTTGAGTATATATTAAAAAAAATTCTATTTATTAAAATTTTAAAACATTTTTTACTAATTCCACCACAGGATACACTATTTTGATCTTGATTATAAATTCATAAATAAAACGTATTTAAGTATTGCAATTAAGATTAGATGGTTATTATTAATATAGAATTGCTCCATCACACCCCTGACTTGAAGTCACTCAGCATAAACATATAATTCACACTTATACTAACCTTTTCCAGCTTTTCAAAATGTTCTCTGAGGAATTTCATGGGTCGTTCTGGCTTTGCTATGCAGAGATTCACAATGCACTCTTTCAAGATCTGCTGGATGTTGTGTTTCTGCACAAAAAGTTCACATCCTTTCAGACTCTCGTCTTCTTCAATATTTGAAGAGGAAGCCATCTTATCTTTGCAGCGAGGAAAGAAAATACCTCTGTTTCTAGTATCACTGAAGGCTCTGCCAAAGAAACGAGTGGAGAAACAAAATCAGAGGGTCTGTAAATGGTGCGCATGCTTAAATTATAATGTTTTCATTGGTTGCTTCTCATTAAAAGTGCTTTCTTTTCTCGACACCCTCCTTAAAAGGAAACCTCGGTGAAAATGTTACAAATACTCGTTTGTGTTACAGAACATTACAAAGTATTTACCCATTTAAATCATAACATCAATTCAAATTGAAATGTTTTGTTTCCCAGACAAAACACAGGCGTGTAAATACATTTACGTCTACAAATAACATCCTCATACATACCCAAGGAACTATTTGTGCAAGTATTAGGAATTTCTTTCGGGAAAAAAAGGAAGATCTGGCTTTTCTGAGGAGGGGAGAGACGAGGTATGCCTGAGCAATACAGTAATCACAGTACTCCTGTGAGTTAAACAGTTGAGCTGTCTTCTATCTATGCTCTACATCAACAAGCCATTTATTTGCTCTGTAACCTTGCTAACTTCCGATGTGTCAAGGGAACAGGGCATTACCGTCGCGGTGATGAAAATCGAAGCACAATAAAAATAATCATTTATCATGAAAATAACGAAAACTTATTCGAGATGTCATGCGAAGGGAGGCTTCGAGGCTTTGGTTTTTATTAAATGATGCGAAGCGAGCACACGTATGCTGTGCAGGGCAACGGTTGCTGTTGTTGTTCTGTGTTATCTGTCATGATCGCAGAAGTAGCGAAGCATCACTCTTGTGATTTCCCACAGGCCAGCCCCAAAGCCCCTATTTCTGCTCTCCTCCGTCAGGCAAGGGGTGTCATGCTAGGCGCACCGCGAAAAAGGAGATGACCGCAGGAAAAAAAAAATGCATTTGTGAGCCGTGGACACCTTCAATCCTAAATTCTAGTCGATCGCCGCCTTACCGTTATTTCCCGGAGATAGTGCCTGCCAGTGTAATTGGCTGTTGCTGCTGCTGCTGTTGCTGCTGCTGTGGTCTCAGGTCGCTGTGCGTCGGTTTCAGTGACGTCAATCAGGCTCGCTTATTTCCAGCGCAAAGCTGCTTTCTGAAGTCAGGCATCTCCGGCGAGGGATTTGTGGCTTGGAGGGAGGTTTGCTGCGTTACCTGATAGTGTAACTGCAATGCTTATTTTTTTAATAAATATATACGGTATATAGATATTTTCTTCCCTCCAAGAGACAGTGGTTCTTGTGTGTGATGCTTTTCCATGCAGTGGATGTGCGGATGCACAGAACGGAGCCTCTCGGTAGGATATACTGTACCTGCCTAGCGTGGCGCCTCTGAGAAGTCACAGCTCCTTCCACAGCGGACAGGTGCTGAGCAAATCGTAGGCGTGTTGCGTTTTCTTTGACTGCAACGCATCTGTTATAACCCATTCTCACAGTCCAAGTCACATGGCAAAGCTGAATGCATGTGACCTTCAGGAAAAAAACGACAGTTTATTTGCATAAATCTTTCCCTTTGTGTCACGAAGATTCAGCTACCAGAAATTGTCCAACAAGTCCAAAATCGACATTGTTTTCAGCGGACATATTGTATACTGGATATCAGGATACTGTATTCTGAACCTATTTGTAGGATGAACTAACTCCAACATAGCTCAGTGACGCAACAAAACCTAAATCCACCAGTGTATTCCATAGCTGCTTCCTGATTTCACTGTGGGGTTTCCTAACCTGTCCAGCATGAAGTGAACTGCATGAGTTAGTTTGCAGTGAAAACCGTAACCGTGAGATGCATGAGAGGGGTGGAATGATGGTTAGTAATCCCAGCATCGATACCCAGTGACATTTGCATATTATAAAACATAAACTCAGAAAATGATCTTCTGTGTCCACGGACAAGAATGGCTTGTCTGTCAAGCAATGGCTTTGCTAAGGCATACACAGCAGGCCATGGTCTCAAGATCATAAATTACATACCTGCACCTGGCAAACTGTAAATACATAGGAAGTCTATTAAAAAGAAGTTGAGTTTTAAACCATTCCTGCAATTAGCTGGCCACCAGTGCTGATATGTGTACAGCTTGAGCCTCATACAAATACCAAATTAGCTTATCAATAGATCTAAGATAATGTGGCTGTGGACGTATGTGAAGTCAGAAACCCGGTGTAAGTAGTTCTGGATGAGACTGGTTGTTTGTTTAGTCGTTATCAGGTAGAAAAAACAAACAAACCCTGAACTAAGTGTACCAGTCAGTTTCCTAAATATTGTACATCTTGCTGTTGAAAATAGGATAATACCATCACCTGTTTTTGTACAGACCAACAATAAATACCAAACCGTCACTTCAATTCAATTCAAATACTTTATTCATCCCCAAGGGGCATTTTAAGAAATATTTAAACTTCTTATTATATGATAGGCAATATAGAAAAAAAGACCTTCTTGTTCAATATATACTAGGGACTATACAAAATTTTCATATAGATATACAACGAGGACGTGCCTTGGGTTTCCATTAAAGCTACAGTTTGAAAAATGCTGTGAGTCACATCCTTCTGTGTGTGCTTCATAACCCATGAAGTTGTCGTGTTGAGGCCTTGAGCCCAACGCTGTGGAATCACCTGAGGAAGATGGATTCCATCCAGGATTCGGGGAGGAAGTCCGCCTCCGGGCCAGAATCCCTTCTATTCTTTCAACATCCCTGGGAGGAAGAAAACAGTGGAAGTGCTCAAAATTGGAAAAACTCCTGCTTACCCAGCAAGAAGTCACACATGCACAGAGGCGTTCCACAAACAATTCATCCCTTATTTCTTGCTCTCGTCATTTATTATTTTTAAGAAACCCTTTTGCAGTGCCTTGGTTGCACAAACGATTTTGGACATCTGTCCTGAAAATGAACATCCCAATCCAGGTTCACTATCGCGAATCACGGGGTCACCCGGCAAAGCAAAGTATGTACAGTATGCACCTGTTCACGCATTTTCAGTCACCGGTCGCAGTGAACTGGAGCCGAGCTCGGCGGATGTAGGGCAGAAACTGGGACACGAGCCTAGGTGAGACTCCAGTCATGTGCAGGTAAAGCACGAAACGCATTGCCGTTACGCGGTGCCTGACATGTTTCATATCATATACTGATAGGCTGTCAGTATAGTATAATTGTAATTCACCTTAATTAAGAGATAGAATGTTTCTCATACCCTTAAATGATGCATTTTCTAAAATGATGGAACATGATTCACGAGTGTGAAAAGAAACGATATATGCAAACAACATTTTATTTTTATTTTGTGATGATCTGTTCTAGAAGTGAGAAAAATCTGGAATTAAATCACTCTCATGTCGTCCCGAAACAGTGAAGCCACAACGACAGGCAGACCTGCTGCTGTGGGGGAAAAAAAAAGCAGTACAAAGCTCTTAAAGTGACAGAATAAAAAAACATTCCGTCTCTTAAACAAATGCGTATTTTGGCTTGAGTGGCATCTTTGGTTGGATCCATCCCCACAGAGAGGGAAGGAATTTACGACTGCAGTGAATGGGGAAAGTAATAAAGTTTGCTCAATTGAATGTGCCGTAAATCGATCTGTGTTTGGCAGAACGCCTCTGGTTGCCATAACGACGGAGCAACGGCAACAATGGCGGCCGGGGACGAGCGTGCTGCAGCTGAAGTAATGCAAACTATAGCCCGACACTTGAACTGCTTGAACGAAGGAAATAAACACACCAGAAAGAGAGCGCTGGAGTCGATTCGAGCAGAAACCTTCGACAAAAGGCTTTCCAGCGGTGTGCTCCAGGAGGTGTTTGACTGCCTGCTCAAGCCTCTCTTGAAGTGCCTGTCAGACCCCGCGGAGAGATGCAGGGAATGCGCTATCAGCATGATCGGTGACTTCATCAAGTGTGTGCCCAAGCCGGAGGAGAGCTTACCCTATCTCATCCCCGCTGTCGCCCAGCGCCTGGGCGGCTGCGAGATTTCGGAGCCCTCGGAGGAGTTGCGGCTGTCCCTGCTGGAGGTGTTGACTCTGACTGTGGAGGTGTGCGGGAGACGGCTTGCTCCCTACCTCGACGACGTGGTGAGAATCCTTCAGAAAACCATCGTCGACCCTTTCCCAGAGGTGAAGAAGGAAAGCTGTAAATGCACAGTGAGCTTTGCCCGGGCTGTGCCAGGTAATGGCTTCGCGGAACGCCTGACGATGCCTTGTAATGAGCAAAATAAAAATGCTTTCCAGTGGCATATCTGATCACCCATCATCTTTATTTGTCTGATTGAGCGGCAGAGATTGTGAGAGCCATACTGTAAATGTCTGTAGATTTTATGTTCATTGTATTTGTATTGCTTTGGCAACAGTGATTTATTTATTCATTGGCCATGCCACTAAAGCCTCTTGAATTGAGTCTGTGTTTCCATGGTTTCAGGCTGGGGAGCCCACAGCACTGGCTAACAGCTTGTGTCTGACTGATGCACAGCAACGGGAGAACCGTCTCGTAAATGTCTTGTTTGCCTCCAGGGTTTCAACGGCTTAAGAAGTGTTTTTTTTTTAACTAAACCTAAAACCAGCCACAACAGTTTAACGCGCTAGACATTTAAACGCATATTCCAGTGTTGAAGATAATGACCCAGGAACGTGCTTTCACACGTGTTCGTTAAATCGCTTTCAAGTCACGTTTTCGCAGGGGTGTATTTTGTTACTACGGGGAAGGCAGTAATAAAGAAAACATATCAAATTCAGTACATTCAGGAAATAATTATCTACACTTGGATTTTGTGACAAATTATTATTATTATTATTATTATTATTATTATTATTATTATTATTATTATGGAGATTATAGGACCAAGGCAACGGGTTCACACACTTGAAGTGAACATTGCACTTAAAGTTCAAACTCCCGACTGTTAGGCGTGATGCCTGTTCTAGTTTCTGTCTGTACCTTTCACTTAAATAGAACAATTAAAAAAATGCTTTGACATAGCATTCCCAAACTTAAGAGTACCAGTTTATACATGCATAATAGGTTTTAGAGAAAGGATCAGTTTTATCGATCCTAATACCATCTAATAAAGTGTATAATGTATTTTGAATGAATGCTTTTTTCCCAGGAATCTCCTTTTTGTAATTTGACTTTTTGCCAGCCATTTAGTAATCATTGAGCCGTTTGACCCATTGTTCTGCATTGGAGTTGATTGGAGTCTCAATTTAGGTACATTTGGATCAAAGTGCAAATTGCATTAAGTGAATTAAGTGAATATGCACTATTTTATAATGTACAATTTGGAAGCTTTGATAATATTTTACAGATTAAATAAATCCCTAAATGTTTTACCTGGAATTTCACAGCATCCATAAATATTTCAGTATTGCTGCTTCCCAAGTACGTCATAAATATTTATCTCTGACATGAGGTGAAAGTCTGTATGATCAACTAAAGGACATCACCACAGGACGTCCACAGGTTCTGCATGGTAACATGCTTCCACAGCTGACTACAGCTGCTGTAGTGCATTGTATGTGGGGGCAGTATGAAAAAGTCATGAGTATCTTTTTCTGTACTAAAGAAATCTGTTCTATTGTTTGTGATGCTTAAATTGACCTTTTTTTCCAGAACATTTTCACATGCAGTCTGAATCTCTTGTGAAGCCTTTAATGCAAACCATCTCACACCAGCACTCCAAGGTGCGAGTGGCTGTGATTGAAGCAACAGGCTCAGTGATCCAGTATGGAACAGGCAAGTCCATGGATGATGTGCTATCACACTTAGCCCAGCGACTGTTTGATAATGCACCACAGGTAAATCATCAAATAACATTTCTAATTCACGTATGGAGTGTGTTAAAATTGTGTTATTAGTGTCTTATTATTTCTTTTTTACTTCGAAAAATTATGACTTATTACTGTTTGGTTCATTCTGTTTCTACTCTAAGGCTCACATTCTTTATGTGTCTTTACTGTCTTTAGTACAAAATGACCTGGTATTAGAAAAGTAAATGCTTTAATACCCGATTGTCTTTTTCCTCTCCTTTAGGTCCGACAGGCTGTTACAAAAGTGGTGGGAAATTGGCTTTTAAATCTACGGGACAGATACTCATATTTTCACAAATTGATTCCACTCCTTCTGAGTAGCTTCAGTGATGAGATTCCTGAAATACGGTAAATTATATTTTTAAATGCATAAACTGTATGCTGCCCAAAGTAAGATTACAAGTGCAACTACAACCCTTCCAACCCGTCTTAGTGTCCAAAGAAAAACAGACCCAGATATTCACCTTTCATGATCTGTTAAATCAGAATGTTACTGTCACCCTAACACTGCTGAGCAAAGGTCTTCAATAGATTTCTTTTAAATAATCCCCAAAATGAAATACACTTGCTTTGCCTTCTGAGCACAGCTCAATTTGATTATTAAGAATATCGGTGTTCTACAGGAAGAAGACAAAGAGCAGTGGCTTCTCATTACGGAAGCCTTCATTGTTCTGCCTGTTTATCAGTTAGTTAGGTGGGCCTAATTAGTGTTGTCTACCCAGAATGAGATCTGATGTGGAGGCCAGTTACATTTTGTTTACTGTACGTCTTTGTGTTACCTTAAGGTTGATTCACCAGGATGTGGTAAAGTAACTATGTCATTTGGTGAAAGACAGGAACGATTTACTAATGATATTTACAAGATATTCCAAAATTTCATCCAGCAGTCCTGTCAGACTACATTCCTTTAGGCTATAAATGCCTTCTAATAACTTTATTTTCCCCTATTTCCATTCTGTTTGTGCAGTTACTTGGTAAAACCTGTTTTCTACATGTTTTTTCTTGCCCGGTAAAAAATAAGTGACCCCCATCTAAATAGAGGAAAGGATTCGGATTCAGGACATTTGTATGTAACTAAAAGCCACAGAACTCTAGTCCTCCAGGACCAAGACTGGACAACCCTGCTATAGGCTGTCCAGCTGTTTTAGGTCTACTGTTCAAGCTGTGACTTCCAACCAGAATTATCCTAATATTTACTTTCTTTCTGGGTCTGAAATACTACTAACGTTCAAGGCTTTTGTTATTAAAAATGAAGGCTGATATATGGTTACATAGTGATTGATACAATTGTAAGGATATATAATTTAAATAATGTGTATTTAATACCAATATATCCCTTCATACGATGTTTCCCAGGCATCTAGCATTTGATTATTGGAAGGAGACAGGTTCCCAGTGGCAAAAAGAGAATGAAGACGACTTGAAGGATAAGCTTGACTTTTTGACCTCAAACCCCTCTCTGTATCCAGCCGGAGGTAAGGGATCTCTGCCAGTATAAATGCTAGGAGTGTCACCTTTCTTTCTTTGATACATGTAAATGTAAGTTGTGGGTTTACTTTAAAAAGTAATGCAATTAGCGCACGCATGATTTCTACATGATGAGTAGGATTTGTTATTCAGCTGTTCAGAAGTATATTAAGAAATATGTTGTAGATGTCATGCCCTTTGTGGACATGATTTATTACTAAATAACAGTGAGATCTTATCTTCCATACCTTCTTCCAGACTTCAGACTTGTTTGTCAGTGTGCTCCAAAGTGTTCCCTAGCAAATACTAGAGGGAAATTCTGAATGCATTTGTTCACCTTTATACCCTACATGCACCACAGAAGTGTAACCGTGCCATATTGTAATAGGGGTCTTATTCCTATGGCTCAGAAGTTACTTTTAATAAATTAAGGATGTGTAAATGTAAGTAAAACTAAAGTTTAGAAATAGATCCCTGACACTAGATTTGTAGAGGTTAAATAAAACATCCCGCTAGTAAGTAATTGTCAAGTGGTGGAACATTTTTCACAGGCATAGCATGGTTTCGGAGTAAAAGAACAGCCAATATTATACAAAAACTAATGGACAAATCATATAGATTATTATTTAGAATTAGAGCAAGTGCCTAGTCCCAGACATTTACAGAACCGATATACACTATAGCCACCTGCGTCTTTGAATAATAAACAGACCCCAGTAGCATCCGAAAGAGAATGATTCAGTCTGTTAAAGGTAAAGCTGTTCATACTAGTTCTTACCCAGTAAAAGGCCCTGCTCCAGATAAATCTTTTGCCTGAACTGGTGCTAAACCAGAGGGAATCTTTGTAATATTCATTTCCACAAATGTGAGAATATTGACCCTTTTTCCAAATCTTGATTTGGTCTCTCGATTGCCTGATGGGCTTCTGTCTTTAAAGGCTAAGGCCCAAAGTGTCGGAGGTCTGGTTTGCAGAAGATGGTTTCCACTCACTCTGTGAAGTAGAGATGGAGGGGGTGGTCAGATCTATGATATACTGGAGCTGGCCTCTGGCCCTTCACCTTTTTTACACAAGCCTCTTTTACTCTGCCTATTTGTGCCTCCCAGTCAAAGAAGGGTTTAAGTCCAGTCTATGCATCCTACTACACAACAGTTTCACAGCTCTGCTTTATGTATCGGACTGAGTGGTGATTAGAATGCTCAGCAACAATGCAAAACTCCAGTCTAGCTATCATTAATGCCTGGTACAAATGACGACATTTTCGTGAGTAGTTTCTAAACTGAAAATGATCCACAAGTTTAGTTTAAGAGGTCGGTGTTAAAAAAAATCAATTTTGATTGACCTGAAATGTGTTTTCTGAACTGACCACTTATAATGTACTGTATTTTTTGTCCTTTCATCTATTCTGAGAGGTTAGATTACTGACCTCTAGTATTAATCTACGTGAAGTAGTAGAATTAACTGAAGTAAAAAGATAAAATGATTTGGATTGTATATATTAAAAGGTTTAACTTAATAGTATAGCAAAAGAGCTATATTTGCAGCTGCACCATAATATTTTTATGCTTTGAGAAGACAAAGCATGCAAAATTTGGACCTTAGGATTTGATGCTATATTGAAGTCATTGACACTACTGAAAATGATTTTCTACTTTTTTATGTAAAAAGACATGGTTAGCATCCTTGATATGGCATTGTTTTATATATTACCTACCCGGATACCTGGATCAAACCTCAAACGTTATTTACACTGGGTATTTGAAAGTAAACCTTATATGGAGGGTTTTACCTCAGTAGTGTTTTTTTCTTCGTGCTTGTAATACTGCGAGTTGGTTATATTTTGTGCCTGAAGGTGAAATTGAAACACCCTTCCCCCTCCTTGTGTATAACACTGCACCTAAATTGTCATTGATTAATAGTCCTTACATGACCGCATTGCTTAAACATTGTTATTATAATGGCGAGGTAAGATTAATAGCTTATAGGACACTCTTTGTGCTGACTGCAGGTCAAAGTTAAACTCTGCTGATGTGCATAATTACACCAAGTCTCAGCAGTTTTCTGATTTGTGTGTTTCCGGCTATGACACATTTAAGCACCCTAATGTGCTGCTGTCAGAAGTGCTGAGGGAGTGCAGCACCTGCTGGTGCTTCCTAACCTGTTGCCGCAACCTATTAATAACATTGTCAGGCTTAATGAGTAGGAAAAAACTGTGCAGAAAACCCAGACTCTTACTTTTTCACCCTAGTAAATGTCCCGGTGGTTGGTTTTCGACCATGCTGAGGTTTGAGACGTAATGGAAAATCATTTTTATGTCCCCTGACTGGAGGTCGGCAATTGTCAATCGTTTTTTTGGCCAGCTGCTGCAACCCCCTTAGTAGCACAGGACGAAGGACCAGTTCCTGACAGGTGCAGCTCAGCACCGCAAGGCTCATGTGAGCAAGGGAGAGAGAATGCAGCATAACCATTACACAAACCACATCCAGCCTTTTCCTTGGCATGATGCATGTCCAAAGCGCAAAAAGGAGAGCGGAGGTGTCGAACAGAGGATTGTTCACCTTTTATCTGTAGTTCTACTGTCCAGCAAACTACAGGCATTTTGCATGACAAACCAAGGGGACTGGTCAGCTTTACATGTAATCCGAACTGGACAGTAGTATGCTGCTTTAGAAGTCCAATTTCAAACTAGAGATATGTGGTTACCAGCTGAAGTCTTTTACCGTCAGAGGTCCTGTGGGGAAACCATACATCTAAATTCTCTGTCAAGGGATCTTGGAGGATTTGTTGTGGCATGACTGGTGCAAATTGTCTGTTTGCATTTCTCCTGACCTTTGATTTTTTTTTGCTTCACTCCTTTGTGTCGGTTCTGTTAAACCATAATGTCACTTGGCAAAGAGAAATGAGGAAGGTTGGTGTAATAAATTAAAATCATTATGTTTAAAAGTCTTTTTGTCCACGATTTAGGAACTACCCAGAATTGTTTCTTGATTTACTGATTTTCTCTGTGCCTTTTGTTACCATGGAATTTGTCTCTTCTTTCGCTTAACACTTTGTAGTGGGGAAACACCGACAAGGTAGTCTGTGCTTAAGTTTTCCTTTTTTGTGTTTTTTTGTATGCTTTTGTTCACTACAGTTTGCAGACTCAGACCTCATAAAGCAGCAGGAAAATAGCTTCTGCTGAGGTGATTGAAACATTAACTGACAGAGTAAGAATCAGAGGCTGCCCATTCTGTTTTGCATTACCATGTCCGGTGTAGTTGTTTGATGAAGTTATTATTAAAGTAAGAGTCAAATGTTTTTAGCAAAGAATTTGCTAAAAGTTCAGAAATCTTACTAAATGTTCAGAGGGATTTTGTTGCACGAGTGTACTAGCTGAGGAGTGAGTGGATAATTAAAATGTTTAGTCGGTTCTAAAAAGGCCTTTTGTGTCTTTCTTTTATGTGAAAAAGAAAAAACCAACAGCGGAAACTTTTTTTTTTGTTTTGTTTTCGCTGACCAGTGGACCGGCCAGGTCTGGGCTGTCGAGAGCTGATTTTTAGGAATTTGTCGAAAATCCTGCCGGCGCTCAGCCGGGACGTGACCGACTGGGTGGTGGGCACCAGGGTCAAGTCTGCCCAGCTCCTGGCCGTCCTGCTTCTGCATGCTGAGGACCACATCACACAGCACATGGAGCTCATTCTCGGCACTTTGTACAGGGCCTGTGCTGACGAAGAGAAGGAAGTTGTGAAGAATGTAAGTCAAAGCCGCAAGGCTTCTACAGGATCAGTGTTACTTCTGAAGGAATATACTGTATCAGTTGAAATATCCCTCGGATGTCAGAAATTGTCTTGTTTCATAAATGGCCCTGCCAAGAGCAGACTCACTGGATAATGTCAACATTTTGAAGCCATACAGTAATTTATTCCTATTTGTGTCTTAGCATGCCTGTTAGTATTCACTACCTCTTTAATTAAGGAAAAAGTCTGATTATTTGCAGCCAGATGTGAGATTCTTTCAATCGTTCCTATATATTTCAACATAGACTCGCTGAACTAAAATCTGACTGTAAGGAAGTAAAGCACTAACAGACAAAAATGTATTATTCAATTGGAAAAATAATCAATTTTCCCCATCCTTCTCTAGCACTGACAATTTTCTAAACACTCCGTGCCTGACTTCAGTTGATTCGTCTTTGCAGTGTTTGGAGGCAGCAAACTTAATTGGGACATTTGTCGATCCTGAGGTCTTCCTGAAGCTGATACTGAGCCATCTGAAGAAATCGTCCTCCCCAGCTCATCTCATGGTCCTGAGTGCAGTGATTAGAGGATGTTCAGGACCAGCACTGAAGCCACACCTTCACAAGATTGTTGACGCCTTGTGTCACCCTGACATCAGCCAAGATTCTGAAAAGGTGAAGCCAAAAAGAATTCACGTCTTACTCTTTGCTCTCATGGGCAGCATGTTGCTGACTCAGAATATGACATGACGGGGATTACACGCTACACATACATGTGTTGCAAACTAAATCCTGAGATCAAGGTGTTTCCTAGGTAATCCTTTATGAATTGTCCTCCCCACTTATAATTTCCAATAATCTGGAATTTCTTCAAGACAAAAATGCGCTAAAATAAAAATGGTTAATTTCTCTTAAACTAGTCACGAAAACATCTAAGCTTCATTCCAGAGACTTGGTTGTGTTCAGCTTTTTTACCACTACTACCTTATTCCTACAGGGGTGCCAAACATATCAAAGAAAGATGACTGTGTGTGATAAGAAATAACAAAGCAGGAATCCAGAAAGGAAATTTAATTTCTAACTTCAGCAACCATAATTGGTGCAGGTCACACATTAGATCCAGATGGAGCCAGACCTATTGCCATGGGGAGCAGGACATTTCAAAGCCCAATTACAGAGGCATTCCCACACCTGTGTGATCAAAACACAGCTTAGCAAAACACAGCCCTTAATGGCTGGCAGCAGCAGAGAGAAATTATTAAACTCACACTCAAGAGGAAAACGTGCCTTTATTTATACTGAATAAAAAAATATATCTCAGTATAGCCACAATTACAGGCTTACACTGGGTTTATACAGAACACCTATAACAGTAACCTCAAATATTTATTATCTTGGGTTGCAGCTTGATTAGTCAGTGAGGTCTCCCAATCATGTTTCCAATTTTTTTTTATTCCTATACTGTGAAATTCTTGGGAAGGAATCAGGCACATGAACATGCTTCTTAGATACTCCTACAGGGATATGTAGTGCTGTTTGTTTGGAGCTCCAGAGCTCCAAATGGATAAATAGCACCGGACTGTAAAACTGCAGGCATCTACAGCACGTAACAGGAGTAGTTGTTTGCCAGGAGAGTTGAGAGAGCTCTGTCCTGCTAATCTCGACCTTTCCCTCAGCGGTACTCCGACAAATGTGTGTGCTGCTTCTTGGGCATACACGGTCCCTGTCAGCTGGTGACACGACGCTGGCTCTGAGCGAGCACCATTACTGGTTGGGACATTCAGGGGCCCTCCAAACTACCGGTTTGAATCTGCACTGTCATGGCCTTCTATCATTGTTTCTAGATGAGATTCTCCAAGCAACAACTTTCAGTCGTCGTAGCTCTTCAGGAGTAGCATTTTCTTGAATTAGTAGGGCAGTCTTTGAGTTGAAACTTAGCAGCAGTGCAGAGGTATTTTCAATTGTGAGAATGAATTTTAAATACACAGTAACACATTTTGAATTTTCGTAACGGCCTAGCTGTGGGGTTCTGTGGTGTCTTAACACTCTTTCCATTTATCACTAATAACTCTGTCAGTTTTGAATTTGGAATTTCATCACAGGTCTTCAAACTCTTCATCTTCCATTGGTTCTAAAACTGTTGACAAAAGAAACTTTGCTTCAGTCATCTTTGGTGAAGTCCTGTCACATTCCAATTAATGTCATTAGTATATTGACATTAATATATATTAGTATCATTGTTATAAAAAGTATAATACTATATTAAGTAGGTTCTGTTCTAAAAAGATAATTCTAGGGTGATGCAAAACCTTTGGCCTAGTGCTGTGTAAGTAAGCAACAGAAGGAGATAAACAGTACATATTGGAAACTACGGAAATAGAGTACAGAAGGGTGAAACAACAGATCTAAGAATACCAAAACAATATATAAAGCTCCATTTGTGCAAGTGACTTCAACTTGACTTCAAAGAGCTCTTTCTTCTCTTCTCTTCTCTAAATAACTGATGTGTGCTATCGGGTACTTTAATATTGTTAATCTGACTGTCAGCACAGTCTGCAAAATTGCATTTTTGAATATTGTCCTGTAGGCAAATAACTTTGAGCTATTAAACATTTGAGAGTTTGCAAACCTGTACAAATGAGGTATGATTTGGAAGAAAAATGTTTCTTTGAACACAGTGTAAAGTAAATCTTCAAAGAAACTAAGAAACCACATCAGATCTGCTGTGCATTCCAGACCTCCTAGAGGAAGTGGAAACTGATACAGTAGGTTTGCACAGTAAACATATTTAACCAATAAGTACATTTTTCCCTACAACTGATCTTTGTAAAATGTCATAAATGCTGACAGTTGTATGAAGGTAACTTCAAGGGCAGCAGATTTGTCATCTTTTCCCTTTGTCTAATCGTTGTATTCTTTTCTTTGTAAGTGGAATTACCCACCTAATGTCACCAACAGATTCACTGCAAACTGCACTGTCAGCCATAAATCACAGTTGTTTAGTTTTTCTAACTGCTAGGTATATGTTACCGCAGAAGTACTAGTATTTTATGTTTCTAGAATATAGGGATGCCTCAACAACACCTCAGATGTAAATACAGTATTACACTCAAAGCAAATATTTTTTCAGGGGATAAATTCTTGTTTCAGCAGAATAACATACTTTCTTCGGCTTCTTTCTCAGTGTTGAACTGAAGTGTTACTGTCGTGTGCTCTTGACGTAATGCCTATCTCTGATAAGTTACGGATGACAAGTGTCAATGATGGAATTTAGTGTAGTGGGTAGATGTATAGTGGATACATTGATGTCAAGTTCGGCACAGCAAATGTATGTGGGAGTCTCTGTAATATCAGCTTCCCTTTACATGTTGTTAATTAATATATCTGTTATCTGGGGCTTCTGTTGTTCAGATCATTCTGTCTCCAGAACTTAGTTTACACCTGCATAAACACTTAGATGGAAGGGCCTTAATCGGGGTTTCTTAATACATATTTGTGAATGTTATGCATTTATGTCTGCAAAGACTTTAAAAAACTCCTGAAGGCTTTCTGTAGTGACTAATTGTTTGACACTGCTTTAGTCACAAGAGACCACAGCAAAGGAACGGCCAGGGAAAACCCCAGTTCCAGACAGGAGTTCCTCTTGAATGCTCTGTCACGGTACAAACTCTCTAATGCTTTCCCTGCCGCCACCCCCGCAGTGTGTCAATTGAAAGGTTTTAAGATGCATTTATCTAGATAGACCGTGAAACAGCAAGCTCTTCTGTTCGTGTAAACCGTTCCAAATACGAGGTTTGTGCTGTGGAAAATGTTGTCTCGACCTGAACAGTTGTTTTTGATTTCTTATGTGCTCTGTCCTGTGCACCGTAAAGTGAGATGTTGCTCCTCCTAGTGTGCTGAGCAAGAATCAGAATCGCTTGTGCAGAAGGGCCTTTCCCTTCGCTTACCCGAGCCTCCCAGTTCTGAGGGAAGTCATTTCCCAGGTTTCCTGAGCCAAATCTTACACCTGGTGGCTTAGCTTGAGTGAAATCAGACACCTTCCTTTGAAATTTCTCTCTCTAATGACAGGCCGGTGGAAAACAGGAAAATGATCCGATGATAAAACAGATCAAGGCTTTTGTTTAAACAAGTTCAGCTTAAGTTGAAGGAAGGAGGAAAATCTTTATACCTTGAAAGGATCTTTCTCTTTTTTTAATGCTTTGGTAAAGATTCAATATTTTTTTAATTAATAACGGGGACGTTTTTAAAAATAGGAAAACAAGGGTTTAACACGGGAGGACAGAATAAGAGATAAAGAGACCAGTGATGTGCAGCCTCCAGAACAGAAATGGCCAGTTGAGGCAGGGGGAAAGATATTCCTTGGATACTGGCCAGTGAGTCTTTTTTTGTAAAATAAATGTAAAAGAAATATGTCTGTGATTCTAAGAGGCACACTTTGGCCCTGGGTTCAATTCTGGAACTCGGGTGCTCTCCGTGTGGAGTTTGTATGTTCCTCCTGTGTTTGTGTGGGTCTTCACTGGTTGCCCTGGTTTCCTCCCACAGTCCAAATACTGGTGGTTAAATGGCTTCTGGGAAAATTGGCCCTGGTGTGAATGTGTGTCTGTGTCTGTGTGTGAACCCCGCTATGGACTGATGTCCCACCCAAGGGACATCATCTCGTGCTCATTGCTTGCTGGGATAGACTCCGGCTTCCCTGTGATCCCTAATTTGGTGAAGCAGTTGGGAAATGGACGGATGACTGTGATTCACTGATTCTGTACAACGCTGGCTTAACAATTTAATCATATATATATATATGTGTTATTTTGCAGTTCTGTGTTAGTGGAAGAAAATAGGAATTCCTTGAACACTGTTTTCAGTAGAGAATGTTGATGTTTCTTCTACTAGAAGAAATCCATCCTGTATTTTGGGAGAGAAACTGATCATACATTTTTATGTATTATGTTGTGTTTTTTAAATAAGGCATTGTGGAACTGGTGAAGCTGGAATTGTTTTTATTTATGTTTTTAGCCTGGCTTTTTTCTTTCAGAAATTACATTGCCAGAATGTTGTATACTATTAATGACACTCCTGGAGGTTACTGTAGACATTGGTTACATATCCAGTACTGTAACTAAAGATTTATTGTGTGCTGTTGTTTTTTTTACTAAGTGCACTTCAATCTTCAATCTGGGTTTTTAATGGTTCTAGTCCTAGAGCTAAGATTTTAATTGTTGTGTTCTTCATATACAGCATTGTTGGAAATGCTGAAATCTTAGGTCAAAGGTTTAATAAAACTGAAGGAAAATAAGACCTAAAAATATTGCTACATAATTCAAAGGTTAAAAGTCTGGATGGTGCAGTAAATAAACAAAACCAATTTAGTGACAACTGCTACTGTAGTAGCTGTTGTCATTAAATTGCAATCATGCAAATAAAAAGATTTACCTTCAATTTATATGCAATGTTTTTTTTTCCAGCTGTGCATGTTTGTCTGATTTAGCAAGCACTGAAAAGTTTTATTTTTAATATATTGTGAAACTGTTTTTTTTTTCTGCACAATCCATAGCAACACATGGTTAAAAAAGAATACCTGCCTTTCTAACCCTTCTGTCTCTTCCCTGCCTGCAGCTGGAGTACTTGGAGCAGTTGCTGAGTTGCGTGCAGGCATTGCTTGCGCAGTCTGGACACGACTGCGGAGACATCAGTCTCCAGCTGCTGAAAGTTTTAGTGACCATTCAGTCTCTGTCCTCAGATCAACCACTTCATGACAAGGTAATTCTACCCACAGGGGTTTCCAACAGCTGAAGTGATCTGTGATCTGAAGCTGTGAGCCATGTAAGCCAGCTCTCTTAAAAAAGGCATTCCTTATCCTTTAGCAAGTCACAGATCTTTACTGTGGGCATCTAATTGATAGTTTTCATTCTGTCTTACAAGTGGTTTTTGGCCTGGCAAAGTTTTTTTTTTACTTTGGTGCTGGTAGCTGGAAAGTAATTTCAAGAGTGTTCCTCTGGTTTAAAGGAAACACTATTTTCCACTTGCACTGTGTTAGATTGTACAGTGTAGTCATTTAAAAACAGGGGAAAGGAGCAATAAAAAAGGTGAAATGTTTGCTTAGCTGCATCAGCATTGTCCCAGGCAGAACAATTTATGGTGCTAAGAAAGTAGAAAATATTCATTTCGTGGTCATAATTTCCAGATCAAAGCTTTTGTCCAAGCACTGTTGTCCTTGGTAACCTTGTATTTGTATGGTCTCCTTTCCATACAAATATAAAATGGTTTGAGAATAAAATAGTAAAGTGTGCAGTTTTAATGACAACAGTTTCAGCTCTTTGTTTATCCTATGGGTTTCATATTAAGCCAGCATTGAGTGGAAGAATTAAAAAAAAAAGTTGTTTAGTCTCCTTGGATACAAATGTTTTCAATTCAATATTCTGTCCTCCCGTACGAGAAATATACCAAATAGTGTCTGGCTAAGCTAGGCTAGTAGCTGACAACTTTTTTATTTTCTGCAATCAGCAAACCCTTGTTCTTGTTTTAACAGCAGAATTTATTTTTCTTTAGTTCTCAGTTATTTACTTCCTGCCTAAGAATCCTTCGTGGTTTGCTTTTGCCTATTGATTGGCAATGTTGGCATGTATTTATAATGAACAGATTAAAGCACGTTTTGTTGTGACATTTCCTGGGGTGACCCATTCAAGTTGCCCAATTGGATTCGTTTTATACATGACAATCATGCAATCTTCATTTAACTAAATAAATTATACTGTTCTTGAAATATACCTTCTACTTGGAGAGTAGTGAAATGTAGACCGTTAATGTGTACTACAACAAATGCAGTTACATCACATTTCAATCAATTACTATGCTAAATAGCTTGATAAAAGTGTGCATATGATTATTGTATATCACACATATACTGTACATTTATAAAGAAATAGGCATTTATTGATAATATAGTGTCTATGAAATGACGCAACCTAAAACAGAAAGAAAAACAAAGGGAAATCAAATCAGGAAATCAAGGTTACATCTATTTCTAATCACATACGGTTATACTATGAAAACAGAAACAAGAGCCACAACTAACTGGAACGTAATCCAGTGTATAGTAATAGTATAGTGTCACTACACCTCAGGCAAAAAAAAGTTGTGCACACCTGTAATATTACTGGAGTTAAATTTGAATGCATGATTGATGAAAGTTAAACACTATTAGTGCTTCAGATTTGATGTTCACAATTTGATGAAATCTGCTTTGTTTCATTTGTACATAATTTGTAAATGTGAATACTGTGATGTGTTAGTGGATGGACTATCATCACTGCATCATGAAGAATAGAACCACATCAGCTCCCACAAGATTCTGTTCTGTACATTCTTGTAGAGGCAAGCTATCAAAGTCTTTTCACAGTCCGTGTCCAATATACCATTGAAGGCATCATCAGATATTAGTGTTCTTGCATAATTGAAGTAACCTTATGATGTCTCTTTGAGTTAACAGGCATTAAGTGCAATGATACTCCACCAGCTTGTATTTTACGTACCCTTTCTTTCTGTTGTGAATACTTATACAGGCTCCTTCTTAACCTTCTTAATCATTTCTAGTGTGCTCTGTACTTATATGAGCAGGACAATGCCTGCATCTTTATATAATTTACAGTCACCTCTTTTTGGGACCTCAAAGTTCTAAGTAAGCTTCCAGCTGTCCCAGTAGTCACACACACAAACACAGCCGGTTCTGGGGTGGAGCACTTCTGAGAACAAAGCATACGTCGGTCTCATCCCTGGCACCGATTGAAGGAGTTGACTTGAGAGAAGTTTTAGCCATGACATTGCGGTCTCCCTGTGTGCCTGTGTGGGACTGGTTTAATTAATTTGATATTTCTAAATTTGAAAATATACAGAAATGTGCTCGTTTTTACCCTGTCTAAAGATGCCGCCATTTTTGCCTTTCGTAGTTTTTATGTTTACCAAATATTTCCATCGTGTTTGTAAGCTTAATGCAGTTACTCAGCGTCTTACATTTTTGTATTTTTGGCAGCAGTGAAAATTTTCTTAAAAGGAGATTATAGATTCTGCTATTTTAAAGTTTTTCCCTCCTTGGTTATTTTAAATGAGAAGCTATTTCAGGCGACACAGCAGTACTACGATGACCTTAAAGAATGTGAGACATAATGATGTGGTATAAATATAGATAATAGCAATATAAGCTTTCCGCATCTGTCTAGATATCCCAGCCTGTGGTTATGGGAGCAGCAAGCCTTTGTGTTCTGTTGGCATAAACATTTTTTAAAAACATTTATTTAACTTTTTGTATTTGTAAAGTAGAGAATGTAACATTTAATAATTTAAAGGGAAGTTCTGTCTCTCTACCAAATAGCTGTATTTTTCCCATTGAAGCATTCAGCCATGGTATGCGTATATGTAAAAACGACTAATTCTTCCCCAGTAAAGACTATCCCTTTACTGTGAGGGACTGTGTTGCGTAATTTATTATGCTTATTTAAAGCCCTATCATTTAATACTGCAGAATGATTAGAAAACTGTGAAGTGAATTTACGGTTCAGTGAGCTTCAGTCACAGCCCGCTTCAATAGTAATGGACAGACAATCCATAATGTGACAAAGTCCTAGCCTTGGAAATATACAGGCCTTATTAAAGTGTTTGCCTAATGTGTCGGTTTCTGTAAGTGAGAATGATTGTCCTTTATTAGAGTGGTTACAAATTAGTCTGCTTTTATCCCTTATTGTTAATACTATTTACGTATAGTTGTCTTCTAAAATGACTTGTCAGTACAGAATGAGAGAAAATGGGGAACATTTATAATAACACCACAGTGCTTTACCAATTCAAGCAAACAGATGTGAAGGAGAAATGTCCTTACTTTTTGGTGGGTGCCTGCAGATGCTGCCAAATCACTGCAGGCCTCGAGCCAGGTGACAGAAATATGTCAGCGTCACTGCAAAGGCTGACCGAGGGAGGTAGATGAATCACAGGGCAGTAGGCACGGCAAAACTGTGAAAGTTGTAACTCATGAAACTCACCAATACATTTTTTTACGTTGTGATATGTCTTTGTCTCATGAAATGACACTCTTTACACTTGCTGTTATGATGTTGTCGTAATGATTTCAACCTTTGTGTTCTGCCCCTGGGCCTTTTCCTCAACAGGTGCAAGAGATGATGACTCTCCTGTATACACAACAGGGCCTGAGCAGTCGGACAGAGCTTTACCGGCAGCACATCGGAGAGCTGATTGAGTGGTTAGCAGCCAGCCAAAACAGCTGGACAAGTTACTCTCTGGAGAGACTGCAGTTTGAAGTCATTGTCATTCAGTCAGGTGAGGATGGTAAACTCCCTTATACCAGCACTGCCAAAAATGTTAACCTTGACAGCTTGGCACATTGAATGTCAAGTAAAATATTAATTGAAAGCCCCTTCCTGTGCAAGGTGTTAAAATTCTCTTACTATTCATAGATGACCTTGCCTGATTGAAAGTCATTGGTAATCCATGGAGACGTATGACTGAACTGAGAGTGAAAATGCCTATTAATTTATTATGTTAAGGAAATAGGAAAAGGCTGTTTTTTACCTTAAATTTGCATCCTGAAAAAATAATATTGGAGTTTAATCATCCAGATTCCTCACGGATTTCTTTTATGCCACTTGTTCTGGGTTGTGCAGGTTGTACATTTTACTGAAAGCTTTGGCGTATTCCCAAAACGTGTTCAGTTCTTTGAGCACTAAGGACAAAGTCTAAGAACTAAGAATAAAAGCCCATCCTCCCACAAAGCCCAATACTTACATTTTAATTCTGAACTACTAGATTGAACTCTGCTAGTAACACTCAATCTTAAGCATGTTTTAAATTTGACAGGTTTTCTGTGTGCTAGTACTAGAAAGTAATAGGACTAGCTTCACATTATTCAGATTACAGTATACTTTTTAGGTGAGACGAAAATAGTGCTGTGTGAAAATACATCACTGGTGTCAGCACAGGATACAGAGAGCAGTAATGAAAGGTCAATAATCGTTGTTAGTTTATGTAGTAAGTAACCTCCCTTGAGGTTCTAGGTTGATTAGGTACCAAAAGCAAATAAGTTACATTTGGTGATTATACAGAGATGGGAGGAATATACAGCAACAACACCGTTAAGACAATACATAATGATCTGATGGCAAGTCATATTTGAATAACGTAAACTTCTCCATGCAGATAAAAGGCATGAGGTAATATACTACAGCTGGGATGCAGTTAGTTTTAAAATCTCATGTATGAGATTCACCACTGATAACAGTTAGGTAATGATGCACAGAAACAACAAAAAAGACCTGGATGAATTCAAAAGAACAAGAGCAGCAGGTCTGTGTTGAAACTGTGCGCTTGTTAGACCTCAACTGTAATACTGTATGCACTGTTGGCCTCCACATACCAAAAAGGATGTAAAAGCCTAAGAGGAGAAAGTATTAATTTGCAGAAGCTATGCAGTCTTCTAAGATAGGATTTAGAAATTTCTGGTACAGCAGTATGTTTATTTTTGTCCTCAAAAATTACATTGAATTCTTGTGTGCACAGCTCATGTTTTTATGGACAGGGAGGCTAGCCATTCAAAAAGACTTACTTTTCAATTAAAAATTAAAGTCAGGACTTGCTCCACAATCTTTAAGAATGAATGTGTTTTTAAAACTGTTTATGGCAGCCTGTTGCATCAACCTAAACTTTTTCATATTCTCACTCCTGGAAAAAATCACTTTCACCTGTATAGGAAAGACGGAACAGGACAGACTGAGCACTGAATTGTTTTCAGCAGACTGTGAAATTGACCACTCTTGCATTTCTACGACTGAAAAGCTGAATTTATTCTACTGAATTAATCTGTAACTGAACTGGGAACACAATAACCTGAATTAGGTATAATCCTGTAATTTACCATTCTTGTGCTCCAATAGTGTTATAAAGGTCAGTTGTAAAAAGGATTTGAGTTGACTTTGACTGTCGCTCAAGAACTTTTGAAGTTTAAAGTAAGATTCTCTCATTAAGCACTGTCTTCCCTCCTAGTCCTTAAAAATTAATAGATTTGCTATCATGAACCTTTTTCTTTGACCTGTTTTATACCCATTTTATTGTTTATTTAATTTACAAGGTTTAAAGAATGGCAAAAAATGTGATGACTGATTTATACATATATATTTAAATCTGTATCTACGTGTACGCCAGTTTTACCCTTTTCTAAAATGTTTTTGTTTCCTGAAACCGTATATCAATATTGATTGCGCTGGAATGTATTTGGGTAATTATTTATCCTAAATGTAAAATGAGAAAATGTACATATTTATATGAAAACAAATGATTACTGTTTAATTAACAGAAATGAGTATTTGTTTCACAATCTGTATCTGCCAGGTTATTGCTGGCAGAACATTATTGTTGACAGTTTAATAGGAATTCAAGATTTTTCAGGTTCACATATTTGGCCTTCTCTTGATTGCTAAAGTCTGGTTACCATATTTACACTACGGACAAGTGGCCTCTTTTGCAAAGTAGTTTTGTCTACTGGCCATTATAGCCAAATGGTAAGGGCTTATTACTGGCCATGTAGTAATAGCTTCAAGGAAGCATACAAGTAAATACAAAGTGGGGGAAAAAAAGCAAGTCTAGCCCAACAAATTCGGAAAACTCAACTTAATCGGGTTGGTTAGAAATGCCACTGACACTGTCGGATCTGGACCCTTGAACTGGATGAATGTTTTCTGTAGTCAGTAACCCCCCAGGTTTCTTAGTTACTGATTTACAATGCAGCAGGAAGAGGCTGTGTGGCTACATCCTCATGTGGGTCACTTGGTCAGCTAGAGAGCCCTGGGCTGCAGAGCAGGAACCGAGGTCTGGAGTGCGAGCCCTTTTCTCCAGCTGAACTGAGCGCTTTAGTCTGAATCGCAGCCATGTTAAGTATAAAAGCATTAGAATGTCCACTGACCAGTAGGTGAAGACGATCATTTTAGATTTTTCAGTGAGCAACTGGGTCAGCAACAGGTTAATTCCATGCTGGAAAGAAGAAACACAGTCTTGTGGCTGTTGAGCCTCTTTCACCACCTGAAGAAGGCTCAGCAGCCACGGTATTGATGATAAGCTATTTTTCCTCATACTTCTCTCTATTATTTTAGCTGCATCTAAATAATTCTTCTGTTTTTTTGGGGGGGTGGGTCATTCTAACACAATATTTGGATGTATTACTTGCAACATTCACTTGATGACCTAGATGACAGGACCTAACATGAAAATTAAAATTATTGCATGACGTTGTTGGATTAAAGCATACATCGCAGCCATTCAACAGATGAATATTTTACGTTTGCTAGATAAAGTAGAAACCACTTGCAGTAGGTTCCCAGCTAACTTTAATAATGTGACTGTTTTATTGGGAAGGTAACCACATAACTGTCAGGCTAACAATACTTGACATTGATACATTTACTTGTTCTAAGCATGAGTCAACCACACATGGAGCAGAGAATTCCTCGGCTTTGGTGGGGGTCATACTGAACTGAGCTCCTGCCAACAGGCAAAGCTCTACAGCGATGAATTAACAGCTGTCATCAGGGAATGACCAGAGCTATTTTTGTTGTCCACATAAATCACAGAAGAAGATACATCCATCCTTCCATATTCTAAACGCTTCACCCCATTCAGGGTGACTGGGGGAGCCTATGCTGGCAAGCCATAAGAAGATCTATGCTATATAAAGTTTTTTACAAATGTGCAGTACCATAAAATGGAATGCAAGATATAGAACAAAATACAACACAAAGAACAAAATGAAGCAAAGCACCATAACTAACCGAACCTAAATTATTTAAAACTGGAAATTTTCTTTGAAACACTGTACTTGCAATTGTGCTTGTGAAAGCATAACCATTACCATTGATGCAACACAGCCACTCCATGTTTTATATTCTGCGCATCAAAAGAAATGCATCAGATATGACTCTACTTATGCATGTTTTTTAGAAAAATAAGGTATACTCGCGAAATCCTTGACTGGGCGCAGGCAATGAGATGATCAGACCTTCTGAATGCCAAGCCTGGTGTAAATCAAGAAAGAAAAAATGCAGAAAGGAACCAATATGCCCCATTAATTAAGGAAATAATGTGTTTGTACCATTGGTATGTTGGTGACTGGGCTAAGTCACCTCAGGTGCCCATGCCGGCACAAGAACCAAGCCCTCTTTAGCAGTGAATTAAGGTTTCATGTAGACCACCCATATGCGTGTCAGCGAGTGAGGTGCAGACTCGTTGGGCAATCGCCGATTGTTATGTATTGACCAGACCAATTGATGTGGAGGTACAAGTGTGAAGATCTGGGTTGCAGTGTGTGGTCAACATCTTCCCTTGACTGCACTACAACGATCAATCCCTAGGACCTCATTCGCTGCCCCTTCCGCAGGCTCATCGGGTGATAACAAGGGTTTTTCTTAGGAGATGAGAATGTGTAATGAGCTGCGTATGCCCTGCTCATCAGACTTGAGCCTCCTCCACACGTGACATGTGACAAATACGACACAGAGACCAGTGAATAGGTATGTGCTTGTACAGGCTGTAGGAGAGTAATGTGACAGGATCCAACCAGACAGAATCTGCAACCTGGTGCAAAGCATGTGTTCCAGATACAGTGACTATCAAGAGCATGCACTTCACTTTGACTTTGTCACATTTTATCGCTTTATAAACACTATAATGTCAAAGTGAACACAAAAGACTTGAGCCCAAGCAACACCTCCACCTCTTTCAAGCAGGCATTTATTGAATGTAGCAATCCAGCTGGTTCGGTGCGAACAACTACAGTACCACAAAATCCTGATAGATCTGGAACAAAAGAATTGGTTTGTAGACGCTAAAAAGTTATCCGCCAGTTGTCAAGTTTGCAACGAGGAAGACTTCAGAATATTTTGTTGTGTTGCTCTGATTGTATCACTAGGGTTGATTTACAGCTGTTTTGCATTATCTTTGTAGCATTAAGGTAGGTAGGAATTTCGTGCTTTGGAAAGCACTCTTATTAAAGCAAGCACGAGACATGCCATGCCATTCTGAAGTTACTGACAGCTGGAAGGTTTAGTTTACAAAAATGGGCATTTCAAAGGAATTCTTCATCTGAACGGTTTTCATTACCTCAACAAATTGTTTGAAATCCCGTTTTGGGGAAATGACATACTTCCTGTTGCCTGAGAGGTGGCTGTGCTCTTCTGTTCCTCCAGTCCTTCTGTCTTATCTTTTCTACAGCCCTTTGGAATGTCTGAGCAAATACTTGGCTCTTGCCCCCAGTACACTGTGCCCAGCTGTCTGTGTTTTCACTCTTGCCTCTCGTGTCCTGTCCTTGCAAAATAACACGCTCCTTCCTTTCGCGACAGCCTTAGGCACCAAGACAAAGCAGATTCCCTTCATCCATGGGTTTGTGCATTTTGTTTTTCATGGTCGGGGTGTGAAAATCCTTGAGACATGATATTGCAGTCCAGCTTTATTCCCTGTGTGATTCATCCCTTTCACAAATATCCCACTGCCTCCCCCCTTCCCTTCTCAGGTTTGAATAGTTGCTTCCACTGTGGAAACCAACACAGGATTTCCTCTGTCTTCTTCTCTTAATAGCAATAAAAGCGTCAAAAATCAATTTTAGAGCTGGGAATGTTTTGCATGTCTATTTCTCAGAAGATAACACATGCTTTCCATTATTGTGAACAAAGGAACCATTGTTTATTAATACTTGTGAGTTTTTTTTCTGGATCTGTATAGAAAAATTAACTTTTACTGTACTATGTTCCTCTTTTTATGAAAAGATCAAATCCGCCATACTGGATTTGTTTCTGATGTACCCCCAATCTGTGAGCTATCCCATCAATCGCATGATGGTGGCTGGACGTGTTTGTATCTTGAAAAGGACAAGTCGCCTGACACTTCGCCTTTTCACAGTTCTTAATATTAAGTTCATCACAAAACTCATCTTGAGCTTTTCAGAAAAATGAAGAATGTCTGAAAAAAGTGCTTCTTGACATAATGTTCTGAATTTCCATTATTATCTGATCAAAGGAGAATCTAAATCTAAGGAGTAAAAATGCTGACAGGTGGGATGGGTTAATCCTCTAAACAGTACAAAAATATAAAAAAGAATTGCTGGCGGCACAATTTGTATTCATAACAAAACATAATAAAGTTCTACATATTGATTTCAGGGTCATTACAGTGGTGATAATGGAAAATATCTTTTGATTGTTTACCACTGTGAACATCCTTGAGTCAAATTAAGTTTAAAAAGTAAACGTGCTCTGGAACTAAAGTTGATTGTTGTTGCTGAGCACGAAGCGGTAACTAAGCAGTTTAGGTCCTCGGGCAAACTCTTAAATATGTGCCTTTTCCCCTTTAATGTTTTCGGTGTTCAAACAAAAAAAATAACTTTATTACAGATTTGCAATTTGTTAACTATTATACAGATACCGCATTCTGTTCATCAGTCCTGGAGCCTATTCAGACACGCAGATCCATTGGGATAGCAAGTTGGAAAGGATAATATCCTCACGTCAGTATTAAAATGAGTTAATCTGAAATCTGCCGGGTGAAAATATAGACGTCTGTAGTGTTGATAGACTGACATTTACAGGCAAAATTTCTTGGCCATAATGCTTATGAACATGTCTGTTACTTTTGTATTTTATTGAGCGTATGGAGCTTATTTTGATGGGGGGAAAAAAACAAATAAGAAAGACCTTTTCTCTGAGATTAAAAGTGTTCAGAGCTATTTCTTTACTGGAAAAAGCAGCGCTCAGGTACTTCTAGTTCAATAGGCTCAGGATAGTGAATTAGTTGTAGAGGAGTCCTAGAGGAAGGTGGCAGCTGTCAGCTTGGTCCTCTGTGACAATTTCAACACCATCTAAAAGCTTAGACAACTGAGCAACTAAGGTTTTTTTATGTAAAGTCGTCCATACATTTTTTAATTTGACTTGGAGGCGTGTTTGACAGGACAGGCCCAGTCAGGAATTTAAAGCTGGATCAGATCTCGGAGTCTCATATTGCCACTAGAGTACTATTATCAGCAAGCTAGCAATTATAGCAGTTGAAATGTATTTTAAAAAGCCTGCTCAGTACTCAATTTGAAATCCTCATCACAGGCATCACAGTATGGGATGCAATCATTATCAATAATTTATTGGTTGATAACTGGCCCACGAGCATGATTGATACCCCCTCATGCAGTGATGCTGCATAACATTACTCAGAAATATCATCTGCACTAATATTTCTAGTCTTGTTGCCTAGTGCCCCCCAAGTTAAAACTACAGCTTTCTGTTTCAGAATTAGTTGATTTTGCCTTTGCTGTTTCATTGACTGTAATCGTCCATCAGTGAACTGGAAATGAATATTGTTCTACTATCCAAGTCACTGAGTTTCAGCAGCCAAACCTGCTAATGATGTCTTGTGCTCTCCCATCTCTGTAAGTACTGTATGCTTATTGACCATTTAAGAGATTTCAATGTATCTGCATATATTGCCTAGGAACTGCTATGTATCAACTACAATACATAAGACTTACATTAACTGTACATAATGTGACATGTAACAGCTAGGTGGTAACAAAGTAGTAATGAGGCTCGATAAGCACCTTAATGCCACCGTGAAGATTGTAAGAATTATTTGGGGCAGCTATAAAAAGGCAAACAATGCTTAGGTACAGTATATAGCATAAAGAATGTAGCCAAAAGAACTTCTATATTCATAGGTTTATACAGACATGTAGAGAAGCTAAATCTTTAGAATCTAGAACAAGATTGAGAGGACATTTGATACACTAATCAACCAAGTTACGTGGGTTAAAGTTATGCTTATACAGTATGTAACCAGTATTTCAGTTCACCCAGTGCTCTGTTCCAGGTTCACACGATATGCAGCAGAGCAGCTGTGGATTTGGTGTTTGCTGCTTGATAGCAATGTTTCATCATCTTTAGTGTTTGTATCACCATGCACATATATTCCTGACCAAAATAATACAGAAGAAAGCTTGTGTGATGTTGTACCAAAAAGAGTGTCCATGAAAGAGAAATCAAGAAAGTTTAAATGGCAATACTGCTGCATGGATTGCTTGCCAATGAAGTTTAAAAGAATCGATTATGCATACTATTAAAAAGTGGAGAAAAATAGAGACTTTATAAATATAATGGTCACTGGTCACCAGAATTCCACAATCATCGCCAAATGTCAGTTACCAACTCACCTACTGTACGTCAACTCACTAACCTTGTGCACTTGTTTCACCTAGGACCCAAATTGTGAAACGAGTACACAAGGTCAGTGTTGGGAAGAAATGAAGAATGAGAAATGCTTCTTGACTCAAAGAGTTGTGGGTCTCTTCCCAGCCAGGGAGTTGAGTACTGAGCTCCAGGCTCCTTCAGTAAGTGACTGGACTCAATTTTGAATTCAGCTCACTGATAAACCCCAAACTGTGCTAAATAGGTCAGATGCCCTTCTCTCATTTACAGGCATTTTTGGGTTGTTGTTTTTTTTACTTTTCAAATATTTTTTATCATAAAACCCCTCACTATGCAGTCACTGATAATTAACCCTACAGTTGCACACAGGGGAAAGTGAGGAGTTGCAGACAGTTTCCTTTTACATTCCCAGCTCAAAGCTGTTCACCTTTTAAAGCCCTGTTTACTAACATACAGGACAAAGGAGTGTGGAGTTTGCCTGTATCACAATAGCCGTGTGGGTTTTATCTGGAAGGGCTGGTTTCCTCCCTCTTCCCAAAGATATGATTCTGTATTTTTGTTTGTCCGAGTATGTACCCTGCAGTGGGCTGGAAACACATCCCGAGTGCTGCCTAACCTTGCCCTCGGTGCTTCTGGGATAGGCTCCAAGGTGCTGCCAACCTTACTATGAATGAGCAGCTCTGTGATGATGGATGGTTATGGGTAATTTGTTTGAAGAGTTTTGGTTGTATTTATGTTGAATACATGTATTCAAACAAATTAATCACTTTCTAGCAGACTGGTAGCCCTCATGTTTTGTTGAAATTGCTATCTTTAATAGTACAGTAAGTGTGCATTTTGGTTTTTAATGGTTCGGTAGCGTCTGTGTGGATTTGGTGGGATTAGGGAGCCCTCTGCTGTTTGAGGATTCAGGACTGGTCAGGATTACAACAGTCTTGCAACATCCTGAGGAAATGTTGCAGCTTGTTTTCAAGTTGGCTTTTCTCTTAATACCCCAAGGTCTCCACAAATAGAACACAGAGTATTTTATTTTTTATTCTTTGAAAACTTTTAAATCTAGTATGTGTGCATAGCTGCAGTATGCATAAAGAAAATGATGAAGAATGATTTCTTCAGGTGATGTTGGAATGGCGGGGTGTTTTCTTCAGGGAAGAACAAATAGCAGGGGGTAGTCTCTTTAATTCAAAGTTGAGGACTTGGTGGACATGAAAGTAGAAGCCCTTTAACTGAAAGGATGACTTGACACAGTGACTGAACAATTTGTACCACTGACTGGTCTCGCTGGTAATTTACTGACCAGGAATACTGAATATCTGTGCGTATAAATAATGGGCTTTGTATGTTTGCCTTTTCGTCTCTTCAGCTAGCTCGGTTTTAATTTCCCTTTAACACAGTTTAGCATTATATTCAACTTCATCAGTAAGTGGTTTAACGTTCTGAACAAATGAAAATAAACATGTCTTCACAGTTCGTCTTCCAAAATCCTCTTTTCCTTTAGACAAAAAAGCAGTCTGCCACTTACTTCCTTTACAAAAACAAGCTTAATTTGTGTCTGTTACAGAAGAAAAGCCAAGACATCAGTAGAGCATTCCATTGACTATCATACTTATCCACCACAGTGTTAAATTTTTTGTCTATTCAAGAAACATGTTCGAACAGAATGAGTATGTACAGGATAAAAGGTCTTGCTGTCGATCTAAAAAAAGATGTTAGACGCTAAGCAAGTGGCTTAAATGGTGTCACACAAATCCTGCATTTTCAGTGAACACGAGACTTTGTCCTTAACATTGCTGTGAAAGTGCTCATCTTTCTACAGCCTCTCCTTTGTCCTAACTGGTACATAACAGGGACTTGTCTTCCCTGGGGATGGAGTTACTCAAAAAAAGTGTGAGAGAGGAGGAAGTGAGTGAAGAATATTGTCTGTCCTCTGCTAGAGTGACTGATGAAGACTTGTGGCTTTCCACACCTAGCAAAGCACACAAAATACAGTTGAGAAAGTGAGTACAATTGTTGACATGTGCAGACCACAAACTCTGTTAAAAAGACGTTTATTGCTATGTTTTTCAAGCCAAGCTATGCATTTCTCTCACATTGTAGGCGATTGGTATCACATTTTCTCAAGTAACTTGAAGCTATTCGTAAAGAAAAAAAACATAGATGAAGACTGTACTGTATGTTTGGGTGGTCTAAAATATAAGTGATCATATTTTATGTGATTTTTTTCCTCCAAAACCTATTGAATTAAAACGACTTACTCCCTTCCCTCTCTGTGATAATCAACAAAATGGATTCTGGGTCCATAAACTGGAAGGTCACAAAGAAAGTCTTCCTCTTCCTCCTACACAATTCAATATTTTCATCCGGGAATCCTTTCATTACAGCAATTTATTGTGTTGAAAAAGTCCCGAGGGAGAAGCAGGATGTGACTAAGCTTACAACTTCTTCTTATGTTAAGGGTAAATGAGAATGGGAAGGAGATTTAAACTTTAGACATTGAGGAATTAATGCTGAGGTTCCCAGAAGATGCATGGTGGTGCTGTTCCCAACTCTGTTCCATCCCTTTGTCCGTTTTGGTCATAGTTCTGGCTTTGAATAACACTTATGTTTGAATAGGCTTTTACTTCACTTGGCATCACAATCTTTCCCCCTTCCTTTGACCCTCACACTGAAGACTTTGTCAAGCCCCACTGATCACATACTCTCCCAGCCATAATGTTTCCACTGCCAGCTCTGACAGATGACGTGACGGAATCAGAATGGATTGCCCTCGGAGTATTCTTCCGATTTATCCCCGATTTAGTGCTGAATAAGAGCAGCTCCTATTCAGAAACATTAATATAGTTTTAAAAAAGGGAGCTGTCCTTGGGATGAAGAGATTTGCACTTCAAAAGTACTTTTTTTTTTTTTTAATGTTTTTCTGGGATTGTCTTTCAGGACCTGTGACGGGAGAGGCCCTTCCCGTGATAATCCCGGTCCTGAAGACATGCCTGCAGCCCAGCCGGGACCCAGAGATGAGGCTAAAGCTCTTCACAATGCTGTCCAGGCTCCTGCTGAACGCCAGCGAGACGGTGGACTCGCGGGGGTAGGTAGCACATCGAAGCGCACCGCCCCTGTGTGCAACAATAGGGAGATCAAGGTCAGTGTAATTATTGCAGCCCCCTGCAGGAGCAGTAAGGGCTGAGAATGGAATCCAGGGAATGAGTCAATACTCCCGCTAGCTGTCTTTTGCACAAATGCTCCATCCCTGCTGCGCTCATTTAAAATGTAACAATCGAACAGAGGGAGTAATGTCACACTCTTAAAATATCTCTGGGAAAAAATGCGCGGTGAACAGCCTTCTGGTTATTGAGTGTCTTGTGGGGGACTGCCAGAATGAGACAAAGGTGAAAAGTTTAACTCTTTCCAATAACATACCATTTAGGAAATGCTGCAGATCTTAAATGCCCATCACAGGTCTTGGTTAGTCGTCAGAGTCTAGTATGGGTGTAGTGTAGTGCATTCGGTTCTGTTGTTCCAAGGCTGTGTAGAATTGTGTTCTAGTCCAAGTTAGCACTTTCAAATCCTGTCCTAAAACACGCTCGTAAGCATTAGCTTTTTTGTTTAATTGTATTTGATTTTGTACATCGGCATGTTTCTCTTTATTTTTTGTTTTTTATTGCAAAATACCTTGATGCACAGGTTCCTTGAAAGCAGCAATATAAAATAACACTCGTCTTCGTTTTCTTCTTCATCTTTATTATCCAGTATAATATCTGAAACCGAATGAAAATTGTTGCTAATTAGGAAGAAACAGCAGGCAAAAGTAGTCCATAATTTTCTCATACATTATAGAGAAGCTTGTAGACATTATAAAGAAGCTTTAATACACATTCGTGAACCTTTTCAACACTGTAAAACTCAGCAGCATTTTGCCTTACTGAAGCAAACTTTGCAAAAGCTCTAGTTTTTTGCATCCAGTCCAGTGTGTTACTGTATCTCTTCATCCTCAAAATTATCCATCAAAATTAGGTGTATAAAAAGAATACCAATACTCTGTGCAGGTTCTTGATTATTGAATTCTTTGTAACCCATTATCCTAACATCCAGGCATGGTTATTTCTGTGTGGTCCATTTGCCCATTTTTGTTTGTTTTACCACCTTTGTTGCTTGCTTTGCATGATAGCTCCTCAATACAAAAGAGGTGTCCTGTTTCCATTATGTTATTCTCCAGGAATTACATGGCCAGTGGAGAATGCCTTAACAGACATGAGCTGTGTGTTCTCAGTACCCTCACACTTGCACATAAAAACAGATAGAATGACAATCACCACTGCAAAGACTAAATCAAAAGTTATTTTGTGTAAGCCACAGGGGGCAAAATCCTTGGGCTGCATTGTTTCTTTTAGGTTGTGTATTTTGGCTTGGTCTCTCTATGAACAGGCTTCAGATCTTTGTTGTTTAATTTTTGTGGAATGTGTTTAACGTGAATGTATCATTCAGTGCGGTTCTTGTGGTCTCTGCAGTGATTTCTGAATCAGTTTGGGACTATTAACAGGTTTGCTTAGCTGGCAGATGATAATGCGTTTCGCTGTTGCTCCAAGGAAATATTTATCTGATCTTTTTCCAGTTATTTAATTTCTTCCTATATATTCCTGATGCTTACTTGCATTTGCTCACTTGTTAAATATTTGCTCTTTTCTGCAAATAAAATAAGAGGTGGCCAGAGCAACAAAAAAAAAATGGTGAAGTAAGAAGTCTGAATTGTAAAATTAGCAGTTTAGGTGGTAAATTGAAGTCCAAAAAAGTAAGTTGAGCTTGTGTTTAATGATTTACATGTACAAATATAAAGTAATTTTATCAATATAAATACTATTTACTATTTAAAGGTTAGGAAGTTCAGAAACAAAGAACTGCATATTAGTTGATATAATTTGAATTAATGTAGTGCGTCACCTTAACATTACACGTCTTATCTTCCAAAGCACCTGAGTACACTGTACATACATTTCACACCCCACCTGAAATAATCTCATCCTGTTTTTTTGTCCTTTTAGAAAATTGTGACCTCTAGATTGTAGAGAAAAGTGAGGTTGATGTAATTGTGAATGTCTTTCTTCATGTTTTTTAAAGAGATACAAATGCTGTTTTGTTCACGTAAAAGACCTCTGTGCTTCTGCTAGAGGTTCTTACCTTCACCTCTGTGTTACTGAACCCCTGACCTTGAAACCAGATTGGAAATCAGAGTAACCATCCACCAACCCCAGTTAAGGTGAAGTACTAGGAATTTAGCTTTAAATATGGGATTTCTTCCCCCTTTACAAAAGTTTACATTATAATATGCAATTATTGAAACCATGCCAAATGCATCCAGTGACATCTGGTGGAGCCTCCTCATTTTTTTATTCTGTTTGTAATCGTTACTTAAATCTCATCGAGACACTTCGTTTTTGCTTCGACGTGTAGCGCTGTGAAAAGATTTAGAAAGCACCGATGCCGTGCATTCCTTTCTGTCAGAAAGCACCACCCACCCCGCAGGATGAGTCCTACTGCTTGATCCAGTTCCAGGCTGTGCCTTTGATTGAGGGTGGCAAGAAGTCCCCTGTGATGGAAGGAAGTGCTGCAGGTCCTGGACCTGGCTGCAGGGTCTTTCAGCACCTGAAATGGGGACACAGTGGTCATGTCCCAACTGACTCTGCCCTCCAGGCCACACTAAAGAATCCATTGTGTCCATTTCACAATCGCAATATAAACAAAAGCGACCTGGCCCGACCAGGGTTGAGGATGCTTAGGTCTACACTGTCCTAAATTCATCTGAGAGTCCAAAGGCCGGCGGGGCTTGACCAGCTGTTGGTACTGTAATTCCAGATCCCCTTGAATACATTCATGTCAAGGGTATTGACGTTACTACTTACTTTCACAAAATCTGAAAGGTGACTTTCAGTTAATTATATTACATTAATTAATACATTACAGTGATTAATAATACATTAATTTTAATACAGTTGAATAATACATTAATCATTAAGTTAATCATATTATCAATATACATATGTATGTAATGAATCGTAAAACCCAGAGGTTTCTGTGAGAAAGTGTGTAGCACAATGTGAAACAGAAGGCTTTAACAAGAGTAGACGGGAGCACCTAAACCTAATGTGAAAAGTGCAGGATTGCGATTCACTTTAACTGTAAACCTGTATTAGAACAAAGAGTTCAACAAACTGTACTTGTGGGCAGGTTTTTGGCAGTGAGTGATGTTAAAATTTGTAGCGCTGCTGATAACAGTTTGCAGATAAATCTGGAATATAAAATGACTGCAATTAGAGGTAAAGTAATAGGTGCAGTAGGATTCGTTTAAATTAATAGAAAATTACAGTTTAAATAATTCTTGTGTTTTGTTGTTTACATATGTTAACTTTTTATTAACATTCTTAACATTTTGTGGTTTGCAGATTGGTTCTGTTATTCCCATATGCTTTTCAGTTGTATAATGGCTTCAAGGGTTAAAATTCTGTGTTTGGACCTTTTGTAACACATGAAGAAGGAAATGATCTTCTAAATTATCATACGTTATGGTAACCGGAGAGCATTCTAATGGATTTGTCTTCTCTGAGATTAGTCTAAAGTCTTTTTAGAGCATGCAGAGGCATAGTGTGGAAAACAGCATTGAATTCATTTTTGCAGTGGCTTTACAGTGGAAGCACACTCTGAGACAGTGAATGCAGGATTGTCAAGCAGCCCACTGGCTAGAGTAATGCAGGATCTTCTACTCTATGTCCTAGCAGTTTTTCTTCAAACAGTGACTTTGAGTGTCCTCAGATGTACTCAGAAAGCCCTGGGAAAATCCTGGAATCTTTTCAGTAACAAAGAAATAGTCTAGCTATAATAAACATCCTTACTCCATAATTACAATTCATTCAGTTGCTCAAATTGTCAGAGTCTGGATCCAATTTTAGTGTCTTTGGCTGCTTGAATTCTGCTTACCATTCAATTCATTTCAATAAAATTGGCTGCCATTCTGTATGATTTTAATTTAATAAACCCATCCTTTAGGACTGAGGTAGGAATAGTCAGTTGAAGTCATGTGAATTGCTGTATGTTATGTTTGTCTTTTGCAAGGGAGTTTGTCATCTGTGAGATTTGCATAGAGAGACCCTGAAGAGCATTTTAATTATAAAAAGGAAAGCTTCTATCCTACAGCGTTCTTTGTGAGGATAAAGGAGATTGTCTATTTTTTACATTGTCTATTTTTGCACACTGACTGAAAACTGAGACCTCAGACAAAAAACTGCTCACCTACACTGGTGGTAAAGTTTGAACCAGTTCCCTTGTTCAGAAATAGCATGTTCATTTACTATGAAACTGCAACCAGTGACTCAAGGGGTTTGGTTTTGGAATGGATCTACTTTACACTGAGGCACAGTGATGACAGAAGGAAAGAAAATGAATGGATCTGTCAAAACTTGGTGACAAGCTCCAAAGAAAGTCTGCCTAATAATATCAACGGGGAAGTATGGAGCATGGAAATATAAAAGTCTTATTTTAGCTTCATTCTCTTTCAATGTCTACCTAACACTACATTGAAGTACAGAAGGGAAGAAAAGGCTAAACTTCATGATGGCATACGTTTTGGTAAGATTAGTAATTAGGACCTTAAAGTCTGGTTAAAAAGGCTCAAGTATCTGCGTTCATGAGCTGAAAAGACGTGTTTGTCTAATATATTTATTGGAATGCTTTATCCCTTATGGCTCAACAACGGCAGTTACACTGTGAGATATATGATGCCCTAGTTGCTTCAGGTCATTATCATTACAGTTCCACCAAGCTGCAGATTAGGTATGTGAACTAGTTAAGCCTATTATATTTCGGATAATTTAACAATTGCTGTTTATAGTGTCGCAGTCTTTGTATATCTATTGCTTAAAGTACATCAAAGTCAAAATAAAGACATAGCAATGAGGAAATGAAACTTGAAATCTAAATCAAACTATGGTAAAAGTACATTTCTACACTCTTTTTACAATCATGGGCCTTTTTTCCAGCCCATTAATCACATGGGAGTGGGCATGTGTTTGTTTGTGGCCATGTCTCAATGGTGGGGGTTGTGAAGCTCGGGCTTGCTTCAGCCTGGCAGTGGCTGCTTCTGGTGATTAAGGTTCCGGATGTGCTGTCCTGATAGGAAAGGGGAGTGAAACATTCCCTGAACCCAGCAGTGAGGCTGAGTCCAGTCAGGCACTAGAGAGCCTGAATAAAGCCTTCTTCAGCAGGAGGGCATCGGGCCAGTTGAATCAGCAGGTCTCCCCTTTTCATAGTTTACCATGGTAACTGCTGTTTGGAGCTGTTCCTTGCCTCCTTTTGAGTCGGAACAAAGCCCCTGAGAGATAGGGTTGCCAGGAATTCATACTTCAGTATTAACACACACCGAACTATCGCGCATGAGAAGAACCTGCAGTCGAGTTTGTTTGAAACATAACCTGCACCAGAGCTGGAGAGCAGTTGGACTTTGTTCTTAGTATTGTGGATGGTTCTTTTTAGGCCAGAGGCGGTAAAAACTACAGGCTACTACAAATATTGAATAATGTCTGCAATCTTTCTAGTGGTATTGATGGCAGTTCCATGAGCTCATAATATTTTTCAAAAGATCATCCATCTCATTTGAATCACGGGGATGCGATTTCTGGTTTTCATCATTTCTAACACATCTCTGGTGTCCTATTCTCCTACCACTAATCTCCTACCATTTTAATAACAGTTCTTTGCATTTATACAGCACTTTACATCCTAAAATCATTTACATGAGAAAGTGGATGCACATCTTCAGCCACAGGTATACAGAGCACACCTGGGTGACCTTGGCAGCCATTACACACCAGCAGCCCCACTATACAGCAGATCAGGTGCGGATATGCAATACACAGCAGAGCAGGTGGAGAGGTGAGAAATTACTACAGCAGCTGAATGATGGAGAACCTCAGGCTGGCCAGATTGTGAAAGCTCAGAGCAGAATGTAGCCAGGACTCTGGTGTTCATACCATTTCTGTTAGAGGTCTCTCCCTCCCCGTACTGACAAAGTCATGTTCATGTTCCATGTTCAGCTTCTGAGTACTAATGAGGTCAGTACAGAGCAATAAAGGTGCTGTCGTGTTGTATAAACTTGAAAATGGATTACTCTAATACATTGTGTGCACGTCTAATTATATGCAGAATGTAAAGTTTATTCATTTTTCTTAACTTTGCTGTAGACAAAAAAAAACATTTTTTTATATTTTTAACCTGCCTTTTGATTATACTTGTAAACATTCTATAAATTGTTTTAAGGGAAAGTACCACTATAATGCTTGTCTCTCAATACCCTGTCAGACTCTAAAGAGGGTCTAGGAGGTGTGCAGGGAAAATCACAGCCCGGGTAGCATAAAGGAAAGCATGAAAGACTAAAATAACCTGAAGCTGGAAGACTTCCAGGTATTCGAACGCAGACTCTTGTGTTCCTACTGCACTCTGCCTCCCATCACCACTGTTTCAAAACAGTCATTAACGCACATCAAGGATTTCATTTCACAATGCTTATATACAACAACCTTGAGTTTTGTCTTGTACTACAGTCTTTTAGGTCCTGGTTTACCTTTTTTAATTTGTGCCCTCAGTTCTTTTTGTTACACTATTAAGATATTAACCCTGCAGTTTCAACGTGTACATATGGTAACAAACACTTCTGTGGGCTGTGTTGTGGTTGATGTATAAACTTCTTTACACTTATTTCCTTTTCGGAAAGTGCAACCAGGATCTGACTTGTAGGTTACAAGTTTATCTTCCAGTAAAAAATGAACTCTATGAGTATAAACTAACAAGAAAATACACAATTAGGGATGAGATATTTATCTTTTGTCTGTGACTGTCCAGTCGTATCCTAAATAAAAGAAGCACCTTTCATTTGTTGAGTGCATTGGCTTTTCTTAAACATTTTTATTTTCCATTGATTTCCTCAGAGAGTTCAGCAGCTACCTGGATTCCTTTCTGAGAGATATTCTGATTCCTAATCTGCTCTGGCATGCTGGACGGACTCCAGCTGCAATTCGCACCACTGCAATATCTTGCCTGTGGGCACTTCTGTACAGTGGAACGCTTTCAGGAGCTCGGGTAAGTCAAAGCGTGCCCTTTTAAAACTTGCCGTGACACTGACTGATGCATTGTCAACTTCAGCTTTTGCCTTTTGTCTTTTTTTTTAAGCCACCGGCATTTCCGCCTTAGAATGATATAACTTCCATTAAAGACAGGACTTTGTGCATCACTCTGCTTGGCTGTCTTGTCTCACACATAACCAGCTCTTGTGCCTAGCCTCGGGTTTCGGTATGTTGCTCAGACACAGCCCTGTACTTGATGCACTGTATGTCAGTGCATATCGAAGGATGAATATTAATGTCAGGAGGAGGGAGTGTTAAAGGACTGGGGCCAGCCAGTTCAAAAGCCTTTGTCCTCCATTAACAAACTGAATTGTCCTTAAAGTGGTGAGTGATGGTGCTTCCCATACAGTACCTTCCCTTTAAAACAAAATGCGTCTGTTAAGTGCTGGGACTTATCGGGAACATCAGAAGGAACTTGGTGCAATGTGTTTGTTCCTTCATTTTAAAATTAGCCTTTGGCCCTTCCACATTAGACTCATTAGACAGTTAAATGGAGCCCAGCATTTTCACACATTTCACTAGATTGATTTAACTTCTCATTCTTTTTCATTACAAAGCACCTCTCTTGAGCCATTTTAATTATTATTGTATTGTGATTATTCATTATGATCCATCTGATGACATAAATAATAATGTAAGAGAGGCTTGGCAAAAGTCTTATCATATAATCGCATAGATCATTAAAACATTAAAATTAATCAAACCTAAATGTTACAATAACACAAAAATAAGATATTATGGTTCGGAGTTAACATTATCCATTAGCACAGTCTACATGTTGAGAATGTTGCGTTACTAAGTAAAATCTAGATGCTGTTTGCTCCAGCAGTATGTTGCCAGAAGCTATCTTTTCAACTTCCTTGTATGGAAGGGGACATTTGAAGGTCTTTAAATTTAACAGATTGTGAAGTGTTAGTGTAGCCTGTTTGGTCCTGCATACCTTGTAGAACAGGCTGGCTTTGAGGCAAGAGTTAGAAAATATGGGATTTCAGTGATACACTTCACATTGACAAAACTAGATATGCCATCTTCCTTGTAGGGAAAAACTTGCTCTCCATGTGCAAGAAAAATGTATTGTCCCATCAGTAGCTGGAGTTGGAGGAATTAGCTTTGTCTTTATGCTCATTTCATTTTATTCTTTCATAGAGGAGATCTTCATTTGAATTCTCAAATTGATCTGCTCCTTCCTGTAAAATCGCTTTAGCACTGCTGGAGTCCTGCTTGGCCCACCTGGAATGTTATTACAGCACTAACCCCTCTTAATGTTATCGGTGCCCAGGATTTCTTGCTTCCGAGACGGAGAAGCTTTTTACATGGCACTTTCTAAAGCCCTCCAGAGTACGCCAGCTAGGCTATGTCTTTAACAGGTTTTTGTGCATAAAATGTGGGTTTCCTCTTAGGGGCTCCTGCACCTTTCCGGCAGTACTTAGTATCCAAACAGTTTACCTCTGTCTGGCTTAGTGGGTGGCATGACCTGGCGGCTTTGTAGTCAGTGGCCAGCTGGGAATACTCAAACTCCTCTCAGCCTGCTAGACTACAATGGAGACAAGGAAGGGAAAACAAGCTGTTAATTACAGAGAATGCCACAAGTCTTAACCTGCTATGCCACCTAGTACTCAGAAAAGTGACTTTATCCTTTTTTTTTCCATGGAATTTGTCAGAAAAAAGAGGGTACAGAGCAACTGCAGCAACATTTTAGAGTTTACATCTTGTCTGAGTGAGAATCGGACAAAAGCACATGCTAAATACTCTACATGTTGGGTACAGATGCGTTCAACATCAAAATATTATCACTGCGTCGCTCAGAATGAGGTGAAATGTCTCTTCCATACTGAACTGGTTGTTGTCTGCTTTCTCTTTTATATACTGATCCTGATTCCAAGATAAATAAGTCTTGGAAAGAATTAATATTCTTCACATGTTTGCCCCCTTCTTATTAATATAGGGTTCTCCTGCACTGCTACAAATTAAGGGGGGCTCTTAGGTAGACAGTTGTGTGGTAAAAAAACTAAACAATTGACACATTTCACAAACTTTGCATTTTTATTTGCTCATCATGAGATTTAAAAAAACACAATTCTGTGGGTGCCGAGACTGCTTGTGTGCTGTTTGGCTGAAAGTTAAGGGCTCTTTCTGTTCTAGATGATGACCGTCCACAGTGAGCTCATGCCCCACGTGATCGCCGCTCTTGATGAAGACTCCAAAACGACTCGTCAGATGGCTTGCCGTATCCTCGCTTCTCTTTTGAAACTTTGTGGATGCCAGCTGGACCCAGACGGGCTGAACAAGGTTTATCCCGGTATGCTTGCAAGCGGTCTCTCCTAAGTAGGAATGATCAGAATAATTACTGGTCTCAGGAATTTCCCAGACAGAGAGGAATGCAGTCTCCTGGTAGAATAAAAACAGAGGCAGCAGACTTTGATTTATCAATCCAGGTTTTACTGCGAACAGCAGGAGGGTCAGGGTGAACATATCGGGTTTTCAACTATTCAAGCAATTGGTAATTGGTGCAGGTAAGTCTTAAGCATGAGCAGGTGTGTTGCGGCCCCGACACCTCTTCTGCTCTTCCTCACCACAGAGCTCTTGAAACGCCTGGATGACGCCTGTGATGAAGTGCGCCATGCGGCAGCTAAAGCCTTGGGCGCCTGGTTCCAGTGCGTCGGGGACGAGTACGACAGAGCCCTCTTCAAGAGCCACGTCGAGTTTCTGTTCCGTGGGCTGCTGGTTCACCTTGATGACCCAGAAACCAGTATTCAGAATGCCGTATTCGGTAAGAACTGGGACGCAGAACGCCTGAGATTCGGTATACGTTTTGTAGCTTGGTGGCTGAATCACAGGGCCATCGACTTGGATGTTACTTAGTCTGGTTGAGAATCCTGCAGCAGGAAGATTGTTAGTATGGCTGCAACACGATGTAGATTCTCTTAACAGCAGTTTTTGTTTTCTCAGTATTTGTAAATGTTACTTCACTTGAAGGCTCGAGGTTTGTCTTTTCCCTTATGGAGCTAGACCCCAATTAAATACACTGTGGTATTCGAATTGGGCATATTATCTATTCATCCATCTACACATTTTCTAACCATTTTATCCAAAAATGGGTCAGAGGGAGACAGCCTGTGCAGGCAAGCAAGCATTGGGCATTTTATTTATTCCTTAAATCTGCACTTCTCATTTTTTGTGAGTATGGGGACTCTGTAGGATATTCATCTGGAGGTTACCATTAATATCTAGGTGAGCTCCCAATGAGAAGTGAAAATTCGTTACTTTGACCTCAGTCAATCTGCAAAATAAACCAGCTTTTTTCACTGCTCTTTGATAACTTGGAAAAGCAAAATCCCAGATTGTTAACGTATCACAAAGTGTTTGAGAAATGGTGTGCTAGGGAACACTGGGTATTTCAAACATTAACTGTTCCCACATCTCTTTCTGGGCATTTTTTTTGTGAAAAATATAAGGCTCAAAATTTCCTCTCCCTTTTCCCGATAGTTCTGCTGTATATCATCGCGATTTATTACTTCTTATATCAACACAAGGCTTTCTGTATTTAAACTACAAAACAAAGTAAAGAACCACATGGATAACATTTGTGCTCCTGTGGGCAGGACTGCTAGTTTAAAATAGGTCACTTAGTGAAAATCCATCTTTCTTATCTTTTTACAAACTATGCATGAATCTAACAAGTTCTGCAGTCAAGTGGGGAGCAGTGTTAGGTTGCAGGCTACAATCGAAAAAAGGAGAGGTTAATTTCACGCTGAGGAACAGTGCCATGAACGTGATATGAAGCATCTTTTCCTGCAGCAAATACAATGATAATAACCCTTAGTGGCTGTGTTGTGTGGGTATTGTAGAAATGACTTTGACAGCAATACCTTCAAAGGCTTCTTTAAAAAAAAGGTTTAATGATAATTGGACAAGTTGTCCTTCACTTACAAAGGCAAGAATTATCCTGTCACCAGGGATAAGAAGTACTTTAAAGAGACGGCGTGGAATGAGATGCCAGATTGTAGATAATGCTGATAGCGCACATTAATGCTTATTGCCCACAATAACAGATACCATGGCATAATGAAGACATTGTGTTGTCATTTTTTTTCTTTAAGCTATTACATAGGTATTCACTTTTAAACATTTCTTTGGCTGCTTGATGTCTGATTTCTTGCCAGTGCTACCTTGGGTTTTCCCCTCTTGTAATGCTATAGTACTGTTGGTTATAACTATCTGTTATCTTTCATAATTGTACCTTTGTCAAAAAAGTATCCTTTATTACATCTTTGCACAAGCAGGCATTGTTCAACAACCTCTACCTTGTGTGCAAATATTCATGTAAACTAATAAAAACCTTTTAGTTTTAAAACAAAGAAATGCTTATATCTGATAACTTATCTACATTGCAGCCTTAAATTGTTCATTTCCCATGTGGGCTAAAGCATTAAAATAAATTACTCAGTGTGGCAGGTTTTAGCGCATTTGTTTTCTTTGCTTTTTTTAGTGCTCTGTACGTGAGCATGCATGTATGTGCGATTACAGTGCCATCTAGTGCTCACACATGGATGGGAGACTTAAATATCCAAGGTGACCAAGGGCTTTAGTTCGGTTCAGTTTGTCATACGCACAAGTGCAATGAAATGCTTATTTGCACGTACTGTATGCCCCAAGTTTAGTCAGTGGTAGGGGTAGAGTTCAGTAATCTGATAGCTTGCGAGAAGAAACAGTTACCTTAGACAGTAACTCTAAATTTTTGGAGATTTCACTCTCTTAGAGTAGAATCAGAGAAACGTTCCACAATATGCACCTAACAGTTATCTGTTTGGAGGGAAGGCCTGATCTAGGTAGTGTCTGGGTGGGACAATACAAAGAAATGCACAATGCAAAAGAACATTAAGTGACTTTGAAATAGGTTTATAGCCTTCTCCCAGCTTTGTCCCCGAGTTGTTTTGAAAGGTCCTTGGCCATTCAGCACATTGTGTGACTTAAAATAATTCTGTGCACCTGAACAAACTTTGATTTGCCATAGCAAAAAGTTTGAATACTTCTGCAGTCAACATATTTTAGTTTTTGATTTTTCTTCAGCACTTTTAGCTGACATGTAACTTTTTGCATTAGACTGTTCAGTTTGAGCATTCAGGTCTGGATTTAAAAAAATCAACAAAAACGTACAACATTTAAAAAGGGATGAATATTTTTGTAAGGCACAGTAAATACACTATACTACCTATTTTGTTTGCTAAGATATAAGCAGATATATATGCCTGTGACTGAAATTGCTATTCATTTTAAATTACTATATCTAATTTTTAGCTTTAAGACATGGGTGATCAAATAACATACTTACGGCTGTAAGAATCATCTTTCACCAGCCATTGTTGAAAAATTGTGACTTTTAAGAAGTATTTTTTTAAGTACCAAAACCATTAAAGTTTAGTCGTTTGTGCAGTAATTAGTCTGGATGTATGGAAATGTTGTAGACAGCTGAATGATAATACAGCACTGTAGAATGCCTGCAAGGCTTTGTTTTCAAGTAGGATAAGCCCTTTATGAGTCTGACATACAGTGGAATAAATCAGGAAAGGAAATTGAGATCATTGTTCTTGGCAGTGTGGCGCTTTTATTAATGAGTAATTTATTAATGAGAATTAGGTTTTATGTTCTATCCCATTTAAAATTATAACCTTTCAATTATAAATCACCATTCATAAACAAATCTCAAAGCATACAATGAAAAATATGGTAAAAGCATAAACAATAAATCAGTGATCAATTGACGGTCTACAGCATAAAACCTATAGGAATGCCATTTTAAATTATTTTAAAGCAGATTTTGAAAACATAATAGAGCTGTTGCTTCTTTTTCATATGATGACTAGTCAGGTGGAATAGTTATGTTAACATTTTCACACGTTAACAGCCTTGGATAACAGTTCCATGACTTGTCTTTGTGCATTATTATTTAATATGAAACGAAGTTTGGGTATTGACTCATACTCTGGTTCCGCTGTTATAAAAGTATTAGTCTGATGGTATTTGACAGGGCTTCTGTGTGGCTCAGCCAGTCGATGCACTTGCAGAGTCAAGCCTGGGTCACAGTATGAGCTGACTGTGTGGTGGTACGCTTGGCTGAACGCCGCGGAGGGACAGGCAGGAATAGTTGGCTGTGGTTATATTTAATCCCAGCCGTTACGATGTGATAAGCAGGGGAGGGAAGCCGCAGTCCGCTGACAGGCTGAGGAATCCAATAGCTGGGCCCAGCGAAGACTCGGAGACTGGCAGGGAACTCGCCGTTGTTCTGGTGCTTGGCGAAAGCAACGTAGTGCAGACAGGCAGAGCAGGCTCAGGACAGACAGGGAATCTTTCGGGCAGGATTTGGTATGAGTGGCAGGTTGGTAATGCTGTGAGCACTACCTGGGTCAGGAGGCAGCTCGATGACGGCGCACCGGATCAGTGGCAGGTAAGGATTTAAATATCCTGCTCTGATGGAAGTAGCACCCGTTCGTTTGAGGAAGGGGGTTGGGACAGTCGGCCCGAGTGAGTTCGAGTAGCTATGAGTGATGTTTCACTGCTCGTGCAAATGCGAGGAGACAGAGGGCTGCAAGCTATTTCTCACCCTGGAATAATACCAGTAACACAGCGATCCAGGTGTTTGCAGACCACTAATACTGCTAGTGAGTGACTCGCCTCTCCTCCAGTCAGCACTGGACCTCCAGCACGGGGCTGTGCTGTGATCCAGGCTGAGTCCCGCCCTGTGCCTTTTGCTTCCTGGGATAGGTTCTGGCTCCCCTGTGATCCCACTTTGCAGCAGTTGGAAAATGGGTGGATGGTACAGATTGTTAAGGTTGAAGGGTAGGTTTGTACTAACCGTATCTTTTCTGTGTGCTGTGTGCTTCAGATGTTTTGAAGGAAGGCAGCGCTGTTTACCCGTCGCTCCTGAAGCAGGAGGTCGAAGCTGTGAAGGAGAAGCACCGCTCCCCATTCTACTGCGATAAACTCCTGCAGCACATCAGCCAGCTGCCAGAGGACAGGGTTTGAATTTCAGCGCGATCCCCCTCTGCAAACTCCTCTCAACACAGATGTGTTTCATGTTTGTCTGTGCAGCTCATCTGCCAAATGTGTACGAAATTACAAGTCTACAGAACTGACCCACATCACATTAGATGTATCTAGTAAGCAGCTAAACATTCCCTTCAAATTTTTTCCTGCATTTCAAATTAAATGCACATGCTCATTTCTACTACTTAGTGTTTCTTTAAGGGTTTAGCCATTAAATAAGACTTTTTATTGTATTCTTATAAGTTATAATGGTGATGGTTTAACAAAAATTCTTTGTTAACACATACATTGTATTTGTGCTGCACAGAGGAATGTGAAATGTATGCATGTGTGAGATGTTCAGTGCCTTAACTTATTCAAATTGTGCTTTATATTTTTTAAATAAACATTGCTCTTTGTTTTCTTTATTTGGATCTCCTTTGTTTTATTTACATTCACTAGTTATAATAATCCTTACATTTATATAGCGCTTTTCTGGACACTCCACTCAAAGCGCTTTACAGGTAATGGGGATCCCCTCCACCACCACCAGTGTGCAGCCCCACCTGGATGATGCGACAGCAGCCATAGTGCGCCAGAACGCTCACCACACATCAGCTATCAGTGGGGAGGAGAGCAGAGTGATGAAGCCAGTTCATGGATGGAGATTAATAGGAGGCCATGACATGGTTAATGGCCAGGACACTAGGGTAACACCCCTACTCTTTTTGAGAAACACCCTGGAATTTTTAATGACGACAGAGAGACAGGACCTTGGTTTTACATCTCATCTGAAGGACGGTGGCTTTTACAATATAGTGTCCCCGTCACTATACTGGGGCATTAGGACCCACACAGACCGCAGGATGAGCGCTCCTTAATCGTCCCCTAACACCTCTTCCGGCTGCAACCTTAGTTTTTCGCAGGAGGTCTCCCATCCATATGGGCCAGTCTCACTACTCCTGAGCTTCAGTGGGTTGCCAGTTATGAGTTGCAGGATGATACAGATTATTATTAAGGTTTAGTTACAACCTTTTTAAAAAGAAAGTTCAGAGAAAATTTGGATACAGTTACAGGTTCATAGATACTTCAGAGAAATATAAAATTATACATTCCTACTCCTTTATATTTTCAGTAGCACCAATGCAAATTCTATTAATCTATTTTAAGAGGAAAGGTGTCCACTAGGTGGCGTGAAAGTATTTCCACTATGAGGTCCATAGCTGAGAACTTAGAGAAAGATCTTCCACTGTGTGCATTAGGTACAGTATATAGTATTTTGGATATTGATTAAATGTTATTGGCATCATTTTAATTATTCACAACTGGTTGCGATGTGTCTAAGTGTCTTAATGTTACTTGCAAGCTAATCTCACTACTGAGAGGGCTGATTCGGCACATGTGATGAGATGATTTAAACTGGAATGTCAAGCCTGGTGAAATTTTAGAATAAAAGCCAAAGGAAAGATTGACCTAGGTGTTCATGTTGATTTGTCTTTATAACTTCTAGACTAGGTGGGGGAGCCATAAAAAAGGCAAAGAAAATGCTCAGATATATATCTCGTGTTTGCCTATGTCATGCCTGTTCAGTGAAAGACAGCTGCTTTGTTACAGAGAAGGTTGTCGTAGATTTTTTAATTTGTTGCAGTTTTGATGCTCAGTATTTTTGATTTTCCATCTGATACATTAAATGTAAGCTATAGCATTTGTGGGTGTAAAGCAGTCATTTTTTGCCTGAGACAGTTACACATATTTTCTTAGATTCACCTATATTGTTTGGCACATCTGGATAAATCTAGGGTATTGGCACCCTTTTGGAACTCATATTGGCAGTATATTTACTTTATCATTATATGGTCTACTAAGTTTGCTTGTACATGTTTTGTTAGGGTGAAAGACTCTTGACCAAAACATCATTGTAAAATTGCATCATCAATTTCCCTTTGGGATCAATAAAGTCTTATCTATTTAAAGTGAAAACATGCATCTCCTTGTTTAAAAAGCTGTGGAGGTGGTACAGGCAGCAAATGACAAAGTAATGATGCACTGAAAGCAATACTTTTCTATATACAGATATAATACAGAAATTATTTTATTGTCAGGGACACAGCACATAAGAGGAGCCGTGAATGAGTTCAGCTTGTCTGAATCATGTCTATGGACGGACACTGCTTTAGCACCACAGGGTGAAGCAGAAGGTTACACATTTTAAGAGACCTGTTACTTTTAAATAAACACATTGAGCCCACAATAACTAAGAAAAAAATGTGTTCTTTATAGACCAAAAGTTCTTTATAGAACAATGTTTGAAAGTAGTTTGCTATTATTGAAATCTTTATTACATAATATTATAAAGCTGTATTCAGTAATGTTCAGTCTTCTTGCTGAAGTTCATCTCGTTCCTACAGCTCCTCTTTAGCTGGTGAACTGGGGTTGATGTGGACTGGATTCGCCAAACGCACTTTGTCTTTGTGGCGCTGTAGCAAAGTTTCAACATGCTTGTCCCTGAATTCACGCTTCTTATTGTCCTGGAAAGAAGAGGGACATTGTAGTAATAAGATACAGTAGTAAGAAAACGGTGATGTGTAAAACACGTGGATAAAGTTTCACTGAAAGGGGAGGTTTTAGACTAAAACAATGAATACTTTGAGACTGAAGATGTGATTGATGATTTGTTGTAGCGAACGTGCATGTTGAAACGCTTGGTTTTTTTTTCACTGTGTACAGTTCCAAAAGAGACTATCTGTTTTACTGACACTGATCCATATTGTCCTTCCTGTAAAAGTGAATTCAAAACTAGGTGATTAGTCACATCGTTTGGCTGCCATCTCAGATTTGGTGAAAAACAATTGATCGTCTTCTCTGAAGAAGCCACGAGGCCAAAGGAAACAAATGATTTTCTACATAAAACAGGTTGTTCTGTCAGCTGGAATTGTCCTTCTGCTTACCCAGATTGCTACCTTAAATACCGTAGAGAGCAGTCTCAAAACGATGCTGTGAGAAATCGATATGTAATCCACTGTATCTTGGTGGCTGAGTGTGCTAAACTCCAGAAACATAATGTATTCCCAGAGAGCAAATTCATCTACAGTGAATAAAGCATTTAATCAATCTTTTCTCTGGACTTGCCCTGTTGGAACATAGATTGGTATACATAGACTAGCATATGTCCCCTGTCTAGAGTGTTTGGTACTCTTTAGTTGTGCAACCTTCCCCCTCTTTTGAAAGATTTGGCTACAATAATGAAATATGGCTGCCGTGAGCCGATCCAGTCTCAGATGTGCACAACATACAGTACATGTCTTTACTTACTTTGTGACATATATCTACAGCAGAATGTTGTAGGCTACTAATTCACTACAGAGGAAAAGCAGCCACATCTGTGGGAGTAAGAGTCCACATCTGAATAAAGCTCATTGGTCACACGACCTGTCCTTCTAAACCTGATGGAAAATTAGGTTATAACTCCATGCCAGACGTTCATGGTCATGGCTACTAGGAAACACAAATACAGTAGGAATCCTGATGTGCTTTAACAAAAACCATATCTTACCTACGACCTACGGCCTTTACTAAAGGTCACATGCAAAATCTTCTCAAGGCTCGTTAGAGGAACCTCGAAAGAAAAATACATGGACAGCAATACATGCTCTATAAAAACTGTTCTTGTCCATGCCAGCTGGATCGCTGGATGTTCAGCTGTTATTCCAGGGTTTTTCGCGTGTTTACCTGAATCTGCGCTCGCTTCACTCCCATGCAGGCCAGAGACTGCTCGTAGCATAAGAGAATGTCAAGTTCGTCCGCTCTCCTGGTCAGCAGCGCCTCGTTAAAGTCCTTACCGTGGGCATCTGTAAAACCGCTCGCATGCATTAGACTCCCTGCTGTTGCTTTGCAAAACACAGCACCGATTAAGATCAATAAGATCCCGTGGTCGTTATGATTATTTTTGCATTGCTATGAGTTCAGAGGTCATAAAACGTAAAGACGGTGTTTCAGAAGAGGTGTTTGCCCAGCTGCACGACAGGTAAACACAGATGATCAAGGGGGGTGTCTGATGGTTCCCTCTGGTTAATTAACGTCTTAGCAAATGGTTTGAGTCTTCTTTAGCCGAAGAGACAGCATAAAAAGGACATGGGAGATGAGGAGTAAAGGGAGGGAAGGAATGAGAAGGAACATCATCACCCTTCTCTTCCTCTACGCCTGTGCCTTGCGAGAGGACTTTGTTCCGGTCAGATTCTGACTCGGCAATTTGAGCCTCATCCTAGACAGCTGGCTGTCTTATTTATTGAAGGAAATCTGATTTCTTTTATGCTGGAATCCTCAGGTTAAATGACGCAGCTCCTAGTGAATGATGCATCTTTTGCAGGGGGAGATTCCCACTGATTTTCGGACATCCAGGTTATGGGAAAGGAGATCTGGCTACCGGTCATATTCGTTTCTTTAGGAAGCGGGTTGGATTTCTCTTATTGGAGTTTCAGGTTATTCTGCGTCTGTAGAACATAGGCCACCGAGTCTATATATAGTCTGACTGATGTTAATGTTGTATTTTGTGTAGTTTAGTTTGTGTTATTTTATTGCTAATACTTGTTTATCAAACTCTGACTCTGAATTGTGACAGGGGAATAAACAGCTTGCCTGCCTCAAAGAACGCCGCGTACTGCTCGGATGTTTTTTGACACAGTTAACGTGTTATTGTGCACTCGCTATTTTATGTCAACGGGCTGCTGTGTTTGAAAATAAATTTGTCAGAACTGTTTTTTATTTTTTCCCCCCACTAGAATTTAAAGACATCAGGATTCAACTTGAAATTTACATTAGTTTCAACTTTGTTTATAATAATACTGTTAATGTTTATATAATAAAAATACAGTTTTTAAATCTAGACTAAATACGTATCCGGTTACTCTGGCTTTGTTTGCCGTTTCTAACTTTTCCTGCCTTTTTTAAATCTCTGTTTTATTTATGATGTTGATGTTTTTTTTATTTTTTGCTTGATTTGTTTTACTCTGTAAATTGCTCTGAACGGCGTCGGAGGACACGGGCACTGAAAGTAACCTTTGTAATCCTTGTAAAATCTAAATTCTGTAACAACAGAGAACATTTATTAATTACCGATGTCAAATGGCTTAATTTCTTATGACCAGTTCCCTGTAACTTGATGTCCCATATCTTAATATGCAATCCTGTGACATCGCTTCTATCAATTAGACGTCTATGTACAGAGAGGTACGTATTTGTATTTCTGCAACTTTAAAATATAACAGCAGATATAGCCTGATCTTTTTCTAAAAGAAAAGGTTTTTCTCCGAAACAGTTTACACACAAGGACCCTTACCTTGTCTTAAAGAGCTGTCTCTCAAGCTCTTAAAATTATATCCTGTATTTTTGTATTCCTCTAAGGCAAACTGATGTGGTAGGACAGGAGATTTGTTTTAAATCCCCTATTTAAGATACAGGATATAAGAGTTAAATTCATATGCAAAATAGAGATACAACTCAAAAGCATTTATATTAATTGTGGATTTTTCTGATGAGTGTCTAAACATAGCATGAAGAAACAACCAAATTACCTAACAGGTGCTTGCAGGCTTCTATCATTTTGTCTGTGGGTAAATTGACGCCTTTAAATATATCAGCTTCACACACAGAATCAGTCAGTTTCCGTTTGTCGGTTGGGTCTGTAGAAGGAGTCCTCATCAAATTCTTCAGCTCTGGAAGACATAAATGCAGTCTGACCAGTTCTGGCATAATCCTTTGTCTCCCAGTGATGTGTAACAAACAAAGGAAGCTCTTACCCTGCACTGTAGCCAGGCAACTTTCACAATACATGTCTGTTAAAAGGACGGTAAAACAATTATATTAATTTACAAACCATTTAAAATTTACATTTCTGTTATAAAGGTGTGTTACTTAAATGTTAGAATATTACTGCATGTGGTGCTCATACAGTTCCCACGCTCTTTGTTAACATAGCTGCCAGTTATAACTTTCCTTCTCATTAGTAAACATAGGTAAATCACTCACGAATTCCTCCTTCCTACGGGATAGGAGCAAACAGTATCTTTAGTTTTACTTTTCGCACAACATCCAACGTTACTTGCAGTCAGAATAAATAGGTCTCAGGCTATAATATACTCACTTTCTCTGCAGGTTACGCTTTGCTACGCCTATCTCTTTATACTACATCGCTCTCTAATTGCGCTGCTACTGTCCTACTCCTTATCGCGGTAGGTGACCTCAAGGACTGTAAGGTACTTACAGCGGTTGATACCTTGCGGCAGCTCGGCCAAAGCCTCAAAGGAGCACATGATGGAAATCAAGATTGCCGCTTCTCTTAAATTCATTTTTTTCTGCTTTCAAAACAGTTCAGTCGAGTCCCTTAAGCTAAAGCCAGATGATGAGACACTGTGTTTTGCCTTCAGGCAGCTTTTAATATCTCCTTTTTAACACTGCGCACTGCTGGAAGATAAAACTACAACGTAGCCGCTTGGTGGACAGGAGGTGTGCACACCTGTATAAGAAGTACAACTGTGTTGCACGTTTGACCGCTCCTAGTTACTGGTCACGTGGTGAAAGGTATACCAGCAGACAAAACTAAAACTGAACTTGAACAACACACCTGACTTCTTTAAACATGCTTGTGATTTCTGCTTAGGTTTCACTGCTTTTATTTCCCAATATCTGGATACGAATCGGGAGAAATATGAGTATGCATGTCCCCTTGCATTAGAAGAGTTTATTGACTGACAGTAACGAATCACTGTATCTCCTGTCGTCATTCCTAATTTAAACGAGTGTGCAGTTCACACAAAATGCAGTCTTTTCACATTGGAAGGACAAGAACATCTTTTTGGATGCGTTCAGATAGGGTAGACTCTGGATCGTGATGTTAAAATGTGACCGCACCAGATTACAGTACTTTGCATTACAATTCAAAGGTAACATACAGTATATAAAGGAAATATCCTACCTCAAAGTTTATTGCCAGGAGAAAACATTAGTGTAAAATGCATTATTGTACAAATATAACAGTAGGTGTTAACTTTCTTCTACATTTCTGTCCAAGAAAACCTGTTATTCTGTGTTTGTAACGTACATAGTTCTGAGTGTACAAGTACTGAAAAAATAGTAGAACATGTTAGTTGCAGCTAGTTCCAGACTCCCACAAATCCTTTAGTACAAAAGTGCCTCTCATTATCAGTTTTAAAAGCACTTCTTTGTACTTGATATTGCGTTCTCTGAATGGTGTATTCTGAAGAGCTCCATTAGGTTAACTTTATCAGTGTTTTTAAGGATGAAGCATCTGGAGGAAACCCACCCAAACATGGAGAAGAACATACAGACTCCACACAGACAGTACTCAGTAATTATGGCCACAGTATATTGTTACACCCTACCCCATCCTCGAGTACAAGACAATCAAGCAATATTTGCGCTCTTCATTATCAATGCAAGGCAGACACTGTAAACTAGGGCAGGTTCTGCAGGCAGAGATACTGAGAACTGTAGTCAGGCCTTAATGCTGTGATTGAATCAAACAGAAAAACGATGAGGGTATGTGACGAAAACAAAATGGGCACAGCAATGTCAATAATTGTCGAGGCTACATTAACATGTGAAGGTGGGAATGGGTTGGTGTTCTTTTGCCAGTGTACAGAGCGAGATAAAACTAACATAAAAGGCGAATTTGCGGGAAAGGATGGGGATTAACGGGCGCAAACAGCTGTCCAAACACAGATGAGGCCATTTACGCACAGAACCCATGTTCCAAGCGTTAATGTGGGTTCATGCAACACACCAAATTGTGCCGCCTCTTCCTAAATATTATTTCAGCAAAACGTCCAGTGGTCGTACACTTTAAAATGTATATGTATGTCTATTCCTACGTTTTACAACTTAATTCTCCCAAGGTATGCGTTTTTTTTAAAATTTTCCCGGTAACTAATTGAAATGCAGATTTACTATTGAAACATAGTTTTGAAGGTACAGTACGCCGAAAACCAGATGAACAGTGCCCAGAGAGGGAGGCTTCCGGCCGGGGGATGGCGCACTCCCAAAACAGGGAATAAAACGGGATGGGCTGGGCTGGAGTAGCGGGCCGTTTGGACATGGACTTCAGCCTGAAAGTGTGTCATAAAGTTTTGCATTACCGCTTTCTGTCAGGGCGTAGCGAAACTGTGTATGAGTGCTTGATAGTTGTCGCTGTTAATGCCGCCTTCCCCTCGTGTTTTGCAGATGACGTTTTAAAAGAGGGGGACTTTCAAATATCCAGGAGGAGCTGCATCGCGGAGAGAGAGGGAGAGAGAGAAAAACGGATTTGGAGTTGCAAAAACCGGGAGGTTTGACACGGGTGAGTGTTTTTCCTCCACTTTTCTGGTCGTTTTGGCTTCCTCGTGTTTAGCTTCAGATGTTTTTATTCGTGAAAAACCAAAAGAAAAACGTGAGTTGCGACAGAGGCGGACACGTCGGCGAAAGCCGCTGTTTCCGTGTTATTACCAGGCGTTTGCGCAAGGGATGCAAACAGTGCTCTGCTCTGGAAAGCTTGATAACATTTAAAACTTGTGCTTAAATAACTAAAGCCCGGGGGTAACGACGTATGAATGGAACCGTGTTTTACATGATGTTTTTTTTTCTTTCTTCTTCCCGTGATGACATATTTACTGTTTTGGCTGAATTATTTAACTTCCACTCGTTGAGAGACTTTTAAGGTAACTGTCATTTGGTACCCGAAGCGTTATTATTCTGGGTGTTAGCTGGGCTGTCCGTCCGGTTCAGTTCGCATTTCGCGGCGGTCCGGCCCCTTGCAGGCTGTCACGCCGGCTTGCGTGTCGCTCGGCCCCGCGCCAGCAGGGGGCGCCGCCGGCGCATCGGACAGGCCTGGGCCGCGGGCTGGGCTGACTCACCGCGTACGTTAATAATCCAAGTGTTGTGTTTTTTTGGGGGGGACAGGAAGGTTATTGAGGTTAATTTACTGGGCGGTGATGTGAGTCAAGATGTTTGTTTCAGCGTTACCGTGGATAGGGCTGCCTAAACAGGCTCGTATCTTGAATTACTGTAAGGTCACCAATACCCGACTAGTCGGGTACCAGTTTAGCAAATGGCCATAGCCGTTGTTGTATTTTTTTCGGGGGGTTAAGCCTGAAAAGTTGGAGGGGTATAAAGACGTGGACCTGTTATTTTAAAATGTGGCTTTAAAAAGTCAATATTCATTTCGTAGTCGACACGTTGCATAACTGCGTAGTGGATTAAATAGTGGGGTTCGTTACCGTACCCCTGGGTGCTTTGCCTATTCTTAGGACCTTTGTGAGCTTTTTTTTTTTTTTTGCCATGCAAAATACAGGTGCTCCCAATTAAAGCTCTGCCCCTTGACCTGCGCAAACTTCAGTGTCCCCTGCGTGTGACAGGTGGAGACACCTGCGTCTGAACTTCTGCACCTGGAAGCGTCCAGGACTGTGCGAGACGAGCTGGGAGCCATAGATATTAAAGTAACTGTTGCCCAGTTAAGGCCTTGTGCAGTGTGATTCGTATGTAATGTTCATGCATCTGCATTCGTGTTTTTCTGCGGTTGCCAGAATGAGGGCGGTATTTTCTCCTTGTGCTGATAGTAAACCTTTATGGGAAAATTGTTTTGCAGATGTGCAATCGCGTAAACTCATGCGCGGTCAGACCAATATCTTATAGAAGGTTGCTGTTTTGTGGGATGTTGCATTTTTTCCCCCACTGTAGGGCTCAATTCCTAAGGACAAGTGCCCGGCAGGCAGGTGAGCCAGTGTCAGCAATGGCTTTTTCGGGGTTCATCTGCCTTTGCTCCCCCTTCATGCATTTGCAACAGTCGCGCTTGGCATCTCTTGATAACGGCTCACGGGCGTCTGCAAAGCTATATAAAGAATTAATGACTTAATAAATTCTAGGAAACGTCTGAGAGGAAATGATAGCTAGGACCCGCTGCAGGCGAAACTGAGCAAGGGTGTTGTCTTTAGATGGGTTGCTAGGCAACAGCTCTAGTCCCTTCATCTAAAAGGGGAAGTTCTGTTTTTTTTTATTTCTCATGGTCGACATTGACATGCCTTGTGCTAAAATGGTATGTATATTCTCAATCATATTCAAATGATAATGCGCCTTTTCTTCCCCGAATTCGCGTGGTCGATATTGTCCGTGTCGGCGGGTAGCGCTGGCCGCGGGTCTGTCGGTGTGGAGTTCGCATGTTCTCCTGGCGGCTTTTCCCGGGCTCTCCAGGTTTCCTCCTGCAGTTCAGGATCACCGTGGAGGCATTTTTCGACTCTGGATCGGACTTAATGAGACGGGCAAACATTTTCTATGTAGGTGTCTTGCAAAATGTTTTTTTTTTCCTTCAAATAAGTTTGTCGCATTTAAAAAAAAAATAGAGGCGAGTCGAAGATGCTTGTTTACAGTACTGCTAAGGCTATTTATTTTGTTGTCAATCTTTTACTGTTACTTATTTTTTTCCTAAATCACGATTTCTGCCTCTGCAGTGTAGAGATGGAGCTTTTAAGGGAAATCTGCTTTGCAAGCCTTCGCACTTTTAATAGGGCACCGGTTCCTCCTCCTCCTCCTCCTCCTCCTCCTCCTCGTTGCTTTTGCGAAACGAGCTTCTCTGACACCGGGCCGAGGGGGTATCTTTGCAGCTGCATCAAAATAGCCGGCAAGGCTGGTTGCTTGCAGCTGGAAATGACTCCTGCAAATGTTAAGTTTGCGCGAGTGAAGATGAATAAGGCGCTGAAAAAATATTGTCTTAGTTGCTCTCCAACTTAATGCACGGCCGCTCATCCCTTCACGGGATTTGTTTCCCCTAAATCCCTTGATGTCTGCATGCGAGGAGTTACCCAACGTTTCGTGCGTGTGCCGTTCCGCCCAGTGCCCGAGCCTGTTGTGGCGGCTGTCAGAGCGCAGCCATCAAGTGGTTGTCGGCAGCCAGGAGAGTCTGAGTCACCTCTGCCACGCCTGCCTTGAAAGCAAGCCCAGCAGTCTTGTGGCTCCGCTGTTTCCCCATTGCAAACGTTGCTGGACTGGGCTCCCCGTGGAGGAAAACCAACACGATCTGTGGCGGCTCCCTGTTCATTGGTGTGGAGCGAACTGGGGACGGTTTGGTGCCCCAGTGGCCCTTGGTGCCTCAGCTGGGCACCTCATCCCAAGCAGTTAAATAGCCCCGGCGGGCTGGATATAGCATCGTCTCTATCCAATAGATTCAAACTGCGCCCTGACTGACAACGGGGGCTGGAGTGGGAGGACCAGCTATCCAGGCTTTGTTACGTCTGGGAAGCCATTTTGGAATTCTGTAGCAGGGGGTAGAGAAACAGCGCTGTCAAGTTGCAAAGTTTTAACCCTCCAGATACACTGTAACCAGAGGCGCAGGGGGCACAAGCGCTCGGATCCCGTTTTCTGGGGGGGGTTTATGTCGGAATGCGGGCGGCAGCCGGGGCATCTCCGAGTCTGAGCTGTGCCTTTCCGACGGGATTGCGCTAACGTGAGACAAATGGACTCGTCCTGCTGCATGGGCAAGTGAAAACAACTTGAGGTCTGGTTCTGCTCTCAGTGACTCGCACCCCCTGCGTTGGAGGACATAATCTGCCGTTTGTAACTGGCAATCCAGACGCGTGAGCTCCTTTTTTTCAGATCTCTTCGCGTTAAAGCTGGGCTTTAATCATTGCTGTGGCGCAGTGTTCTGGCTATGAAATGTGTGGATGTTCTTGTTACTTCACTGCGCATGAAGATACATGTACGCGATACAACAATTGTGCGCATTTTAATTTACTGTAAAAGATTGCATGTGTTCCCATACAGTGCTAGAATGTAGTGATCTAAATTTAGCATTTCAGACTGGCGATATTAACGCCATCGGGTCCAGATTTGGAATAATCTGCTGATGCTTTTTATCTTTCCATAGCGCCGCTGATCCCGGATTTTGACACATTTTCTGTCGCAGAGAGCGTCGCGATCTTTCATTTTCTTGCACGTTGTCGAAATGAATTTGCCGTCATTTTGAGTGGTATGTTTAGCTTTAAAAAGGAGTTCTGAAAAAAAGGAGCTGTCTGTATTTCGCCAAGTTTGCTGGGCATGTCTTGCGTGAGCGTGTTGCCCTCTGTGCTTGTGTGAGAGAAACTGATTTCAAGTTCAGCCTGTCTCCCGTACTAAGTCCATTAGCAGTTGCCCTTTTTAGGATTAAACTGATTGAAGCAAGGTTATACGTAGAAAAACTAGTTTGTACCTGAAGCTGTTTTGAAGTCATCCTCGGATTTGAAAGCTGTTTCAGATGAGATGCAATTTGAATAGATAACCTTGACAGTTAAAGCTCTGTTAAGTCCAATTTAGCTGAATAGATGCTGTTGTATAAACCAAAGATGGTATGAACGGTCTTAAATGTAATGATTATTTACTTGTTTTGAAGTAGTATATAAGGTTTATGGACCATGAATTTTGGTCTACTTCATCAGTGCCTTTCAAAGTCCTCGATATTTGAATCGGGCCCCTCTGTATAATTTGTGTTATTGAGTAGAGCCACTTTCCAAGAAGTATATGATACATCTACTGGTCCTTACAAAAATGTTTCTGCACAAAGACTTTTTAAGTATGATATTCAGGTGATGTAGTACCCTCTCTAAGAAGTGTTTACCAACAAGGGGCCTTCGCTATAGCTAGTGTTTGAATTAGAGTATTACCGGCAGAAGATTTTTGCATCCTGCAGTAGTAGGAGAAGGAAGTATGAGTTATTAATCTAGTTTCTAGTGGATTTTAAGATTTATCGGCCTGGTTGTGCTGGATTCATGTCTAATGGGTTTGAAGAGAGAGATAATTGGAAAGTTATTCTTTTCATGCACTGAAATGGTGTTCTGATGAACAGAGCTTTTGGACATTCTGGGTGTGCGCAAGGATTGAGACCTTTATGCTGAGATATAGTCTAGAGAGATAGGAACGCTATCCTGCAGTTTGCAGTGCTTTGGTAGTCTGCGAATACAAGTTATCTCTTTATATATTGCCTAAGGTTATGCTTCTTCATCAAAATGCCATCGTTCAGATTGCCATCGCGTAAATGTAGATATCTTTTCTGATTTAAAACTAGAATGCCCACGTCTTCCTGACCTCCTGGAAACTCGACTGTATGACGCCTCACCCAGCCCTCCAGGCCTGAACAGCTATGAGTGTTTCTTTCATATAGGAATGTTGTCAGGAATGGTACCAACTTCTTCAACTTCTTTGAAGGTTTTTTCTTAAGAGTAGGCATATAGGCTACAGACTGTTGGTTATAACCTGTCTGTAGCACTTCTGTGGGAGCATTTTGTAAGATCCTGGATCCCTGAATGAGTGTGTGAATGTAGGTAATATGGTACATTTTAGGTAACATTTATAAAAACTAGCCCTTGTTTAACTCATTAAAATAATAGTTTAATTTAAAGCAAGAGTTTAGAAGTGCAAGTGCAGTAGATGTTAGCCTGCTGTGTAAAACACAGGTGTTGCACTTTAATGCTAATAAATGAAGCTTCGTCTGATATACAGTGCCTTGTAGAAGTATTCCTCTCGTGTCTCGTTTTGTGAAATTACAAAATGATGCATGCTTTTCAATTTCATATTTATTCAAAACCCAAATGGTCAAACTGAAGTGTTAAAAGGGTAAGATAAGTTACAGTAAACGTCAGCAAAAACTAAAGACAAAACTGAAATGTTATGTACAGCAGTCATCACATCTTTCCACAGATACTCAAAAGGATTCAACTCAGTATATTGACTGGGCCACTCAAGAACATTTAATTACTTATTCTTAAGACACTTCTGTATAGACTTGAGCGATGCAAACCTAATATAGTGCATTTAAAGCAAAAAGTTCCAGTTTTGTTCCGTCTGACCACAAAACCTTTTGACCTACATTTGTAGGCTCACTCGAAGTGTTTTGTTAAAAAAACCCAAGTGGGATTTTAGAAGTTCGTTACAAGTCTTTGGAGAGTGACTGGGATGTTGGTGACCTCTGGACATTTCCTCTCACCGCGGACACTGAGCTCTGTTGTTCTCACTGCATCCAGCTAACCAGTTTCCTCCTTCCTCCTGACTGCTCATCTTGGACAGATAGCTTAACCCAGGTAGTGTCTGGGTGCCCTCCCCTTCTTGATGATCGACTTCACCATGCTCAAAGAAATATTCAGAGTCTTTGATATGTGTGTATTCCCTTCTCCTGATCTTTTCCTTTATTAAGCTTTATCCTTGAGTTGTTTTGAAAGCATCTTGGTCTTCATGGTGTTTACTTGAAATTCACTACCTGACAGAAGGATCTCAGGAGACGGGTGTTTTTATTCTGAAATGGTGTGAAACACAATTTCACATCGACAGAGACTACTCAACTAACCGTATGACTTGTTAAGCTAGTTCAGTATATTCAAATTAATTCCGGCCTGTCACTGTGAAGAGTTTGAATACTGAAGAAGTTGTGCCTTTCCCATTTTTTTTATATTGGTTGCTTTTTGCTTTGAATGTGTGGACTAGGTTTGTGTTAATAATGCGTTCACTGCTACTTGAAAGCGTCATGAATGCACACTTCAACTCCACAATCCGAAAACTGTGCAGGAGTCTGAATACCTTTGCAAGGCACATATGTTTATTTCAGGTGTCTTTTATCTCATAACCATGAGGTGCTATTTGCATTGTGTCCCGATTTAGAATAAAATCTTCTGCGGTTTGTGTAAACAATAAGACCAAATACCATCAGTGTCTCATTTGTCCCATTTTTGGCGTTTTCTGAAAGAGAAAATGTTTTCAGTGCACTTTCTGATTAGAGTAGTTGAATAGCTTGGAAAGAGATACTGTATATGAAACCCGTCTGTGGAAATGAGCACAACAGAGATGCCAGCTCTGTTCTTTCCTGGGCTGCTGCAAGAGCTGAGTCGCATGTTGCACAAATGCCAAACTTTGCCAACTGCTGCGGATGAGACAGGCTGAACGACACTCGGTTTGTTTGACGTGACTGGGTGTGAATGAGGGTGCCTGCTTGTGTTCTCGCCTAAAGCCCCTGCCTTCGTTCTTGCAGTCTGATCAGGGAATGACCATGGATTTTTCTCGCCTGCACATATACACTCCGCCCCAGTGTGTGCCAGAGAACACTGGCTACACGTACTCGCTCAGGTGAGAACCCACAGCTCGTCTGTCAGCCCACACCTGCTGCTCTTGTTTTCCCCTTGAACAGCTGGATTGTTGGATGTGGATTGAACTGTTTTTTTTTTATTGCTTTGATCATAATTCCATACTTAAACGTGTCCTTCGGAAACTTGTTTCTTTTCCACACTCCCGATGAGTGAAACCGACCAGTGTCGAAATGAGATCTCGGGTCCGAGCACCAGGATTGTAAGCTCTTATCTAGGAAGGATGAGTGCTGACTTGCCGGACATGAATGAGCTCCATTTACACTGGCCAGTGTGACACTGTACCCCGGTGATGCCCACACTTTTCCTCTTGTGGGTTGCGGAAGAACGGTTCATAAGAGGAAAAGCTCAGAGAAGTGCGGTATCCGTATCTTAGCGTTTCGGAATTTCAATTCCGACGTTGACGTTTTGCAGTCTCACTGGGCAAATATGTTGGATGAGGTGTACTTGAATGTGTCTAAAACGGTTTCTATGTGTAAGAGTTGCGCTGAGAATCTATATCCTGAAAGTGTGAAGCCCTGAAAGGAAACTTAATTATTCTTCTGTATTGTTAAGGCATGTGAAAGGTTAAAGAAATAGATAGATTCTTTATCGATCCCATGAAGGAAATTGCAGTGCAACAGCAGCTTAACACAGACACCACAGCCACAGTGTAATGAATGATACAATAATAATAATAATACAACACATATATTCTACAAATATATGTATATACAGTTATAAGGGGAAAATCGTTACTCATTTTGTAACTTCAGATTTTTAGACCATCTTCCATATGTTGAATTACTTTTCAATATGCAATTGATCTATGAGAAATTTAAACATTAAATTGTATGTCGATATAGACACTCAAGGCATCTGGTCCAGTGGGAAAACTAGCAAAAATGGTTTCCATAATGTTTTTATAATAATAATAACCTTTTTTATGGATTGTTTTAGAAACTTGAGAGAGGTTAGTTACTTCCCCCATTGCTAACATTTAAGCTAGTGTATAAACAATTCTTCCATGAGGATACTGTAACTGACTTTATGTAAACAACTTTCAGTTGTTGCACTACTGTGTTGGTTTAGTACATTTACTTTAAATTACAATGTCATTAAATTAATACCTGTAGGTGTCATTTGCTGGGATTATCTAAACTGCCCGTTTTGATGCAATATGTTTCTTGGTGACCAATCAGGAGATCTGTTTAATCCATAAAATAAATCCTTTTCTGAACCTTGTGCGTTCACACCTTGTGAATGTTTGCATGCTCAAACCATTTTTTTCCCCAAGGTAAGAGTATTATACCTCTAAAAAAAAGCTTGCAAGGGCTTAAAAGTGTCACTGCTGTGCAAGTGTGTGGTGTTTACAGATGTCTTGGTAAAGGTGTGAGACGTTGTGCTCAGTGGTATGAGGGTTTGGGTTTCAAGCAACTCAGTACTCTACCTTGAACACAGTTCTTAAATTGTTGTACAGTTTCTTGGAGGAGGCTTAAGCACAGATTTCAGCAGTTCATTGACATTTGTTGTTCGGCTGCAGGTAGTCTACAGTGTCTTTTTTTAACTTAATTCTTGCGTTCTTCTTTGACCCAGTTATTACTGTAGGCTTACTTGGGAGTGTGCAGTTCTCGGTGTGTGGAAGACCTTTGCCTGGGCTGTTCCTGTCAAACGAACAGGAATCCAGTGCTTCTGGGGGAATTCAGATTGAAGAATCAAGAAAAAGCTTGATTAAAATGGATTTTTTTTCTATCGTATACCTACTGACCATTTTAATTCCTGATTAAGAAATAGAAACATAAGGTTTAGCAACCTCGATTTCCTCACAATGTAGTTAGTAGCATGAATGATTCCAATTTCAGTGCTGCTTTTGCCCCAATTTTAAATAGCCATGAAAGTGATACTAGTTCAGTCTGCCTATTAAATATACTGCATTCCCTGATGCTCTTTTAAGGGAGCTGGTTGCTCTTGGAGCTCATGTGCTTTCCTTGCAGTTGTTGTTTGCCGACTGCATCTTGGAAGGTTACCAGCGAGTGGCCGTAGCTTGAAAGCAGCCTTGAAGGGGCTGGTGTGTTTAATACAGACCTCCTCCTCCAGAGGGCAGGGCCACATGTAGAGGGCGGTCCCAGGGGCTCGAGTGACACCAGTTAACCGTTGGGCCATCTGCTTTTCCGGCCTCCGAAAATTCCCCAGGGCTGGCGCAGGGAGCGGAGAAAAGCTCACTATACTGAGGCATCCATTCTAATCCAATGTGTTCAAGAAAAGTCTCCCGAAATAAAAACAAGGAGTGTTTCGTTTAACACAGTCGTTAATCTGTAGTTTTTTTTTTAAAATGTCATTTCGTCTCCCAAAGCTGAACTAGTTAGTGTTAGATTGCGCCTTTTCTTCATGGTCTCCCATCAGACCTTCAAATCGGCTTCTGCTGTCGGCTCTGACACTCATTTCCATTGATTTTCCTTGTGGAACTACAAGGTTTTGGATCGAGTAGATCAACTAAAGAGAGATCAAGTCACTTTAGCAAAAGTAGAGTTAAATATGACAGACGGATTTGATTTACAAGTCCATCAACATGTCATGCAATAACAATAACACAAAAAATTGCATATGATGATTTTTTGGGTTTTACAACAAAATACTTGCCTTTTAGAATGCAATTAACAGTCACTGCATCTTCAGTAATTTTTGATGTGGTATCTAGTGATTACCCTCTAAGTGTACTTATTTAAAACATGAGTTATAATTGTGCAATATATAAAAATTGGTTTTGCTGCAAAGAAAACCAAATTCTTGCTTTGAGCTTATAGGCCCCGATACATACTGTAGATTTATACAGTGCAATTTATAAAGCTTTATATCTGGCATGAAGCTGTGCTCTTTCCAGCATCTTTCAATTCTCAACAGAAATTTTTCCTTACAAATTTTAATCTGGCCAATTAGTACTGTTAAATGGCAACTTCACTGTTCTGAACAATCTGGTTTATATCCTTTACGTTGTATTATACAGTAAGATTTGAGATTAGCTGCTCTATGCTGTATAGGTGTGTGTGAAATGGGCTACGGCATTTCATTGTTAGTGGTAAAGGTAAACCTAATTAAGATGAAATACTTGTGCTTTTGGAAGTCTTTACAGTATTCCAGGCAGTGATGTAAAAGTAGACCTGGCCACCTGGAGTGTTTTGTACTCGGGCTTGTCTATAGCTCAGTAACCATGGCTGTTCTGTGGTGTGGGAGGACTGGATTTGAATGCCATCTTGTGCAAATACACATGAGATTTTTCTCCTTTTCTCCTCCTGCAGAATTTATTTTTACCATCAGCCTGGGGGTGGGAGATTAATACAGACCCCCGTGGTCCTGCTTTGCTGCGTTAGGCGTCCAATTCACAGGCCAGCTCCTGTTTTGTTCGCGTTCTTGCCCCAGTCCAACCCGGCCCTAGACCAGGGACCACTGGCTGTGTCGATTTCTACTCCTTGCCTCTTGTGGCGAGGGGGAAGTTCTCGCCTGTCCCGGGGGGCGCAGCTGCTTGGCGCGGCAGGGTTTGAGGGAGACAGATGCGCGTGCCGAGTGGGGGGCAGCTCCTGGGAGGGACACAATGGGCCATTGAGCGCTGGGTCGTCTGGCAGGGTGACTTGTGGGCGGCGGGCGGCGCACGGGGTGTAGCTGCTGTGCGCGGACACGTGGCGCACGCTTCACAGACCTTTGCCACAGCTGTTTCTTCACACTGAAGAGGCTGTTTCATTGCTTCTGTGAGCAGTGGGCCGTACTGGGGCAGCGCGGCGCCAAGCGAGTTCGCGGTAAACGCCCTTGTGCATGCGAGTTGCTGCGTCTTTCTCTTGCTCTGGGACTACATCCAGGTGAGTCTTGCGATGGTGCGGTTTTGCCAAACTGTGCAAGAACCAGCTTCCAGTTTTGTTAAATAAGACTGGATGGCTAGTGTTTGAAAGTGCGTTCTGTTTGAGTTCAGTTTTTTGTTCTGAACCAAATCTTGGGAGAATTAACGATGTCAAATTGAAAACAAAGCATTTGCTGGTAATTTGCAAAGTGGCAGGTTTTCTTTCTTTCCACTTTCTAGCAGGGCATATAGTGTTTAGATAGATAGATAGATACTTTATTGATCCCGTGAGGGAAATTGCAGTGCAACAGCAGCTTAACACACACAACACAGCCACAGTGTAACGAATTATATACTAATAGTACAATACATACAATACAATACAAGAGTTACTCACAGTCCGGACACACAAGAGGAAACTAGAACAGAACAGTACACAGTTTAGGCCTACATGAAATTCTGTCTAGGTTTCTAAGAGGCGTGTCAAATTAGTTTTAATTTCATATGCTCATACCAATGCAGTTGACTTTAGGATACTCTTTATATAAGCTGACTGTAATATTCTTAATGTGTGATTGGTAACTAAACAATCTTGAATGATTATCACTAAATGTTAACTACAAATGTTGGTATAACAGTATGTAATATCCTTTGTAGAAATGTAAATTACAGTGAATATAGTTTAGCCCATTGAAATAGAAGGAATTTGCTAATAAGAAAGCATAGCATGTAAAATGCATTAGAAATGTTTCAAACTGTTGGTGATGAGTATTGAAGTTGTTGATGTTTATGTTGGTGTTCTAGTTGTACATGGTAGGACGGTGTTCTGTGAATGTCTGCATTTTTATTTATTATAAAGGTGGCAAAACTAGTAATTCTTAGTGTCCTGGCATAATTCACAACCTCAAAGCTTTTTTGTCAGAAAAGCAGGCAGATCTCTGGCTTCATTTGAAAATGTATTTTCTTAAAGCCTTTAGAAGAGCAGAGAGAATGAATATCTGCTTCACGTTGTTGCACTGCGATTGTTCAGGGTTTGTTTCTTGTGTAGGCTCTGAATCGCCTTCCTTTTGCTTTGATGAAGCTCTCTAGCGAATGTTTCTGGGGCCGATTTTTTTTTTCTTTACACCCACATCACTCATCTTGCTTATTTTTGCTACAGTGAAGCATGTACATTTATTTGATATTCAGTACATACAGTTTCAGCACAACGAAGAATCCCGTTTGCTAGCAAGGATTCTTTTGGTTTGCACCTGAAGTGCAGAAAGTGCAGACTAAGATCACAGAAACAACCTTAAAATCACTGCTCTTCCGCTTGGCTCATGCGATCTCCTCTCTTGATCCTCTCGTGTGATGCTCATCTTAAATGTCTTTGTGATCTACAGTATAATCTTCATGGGCCAAAAAAAGGGGAAAGGTTAATTTAGCTGGTGTGATGGAAACCATGCAAATCTATGATCCTGGCCACTAAATAGGAAAAGATAAAGAAGGCCAGCAAAGCTAGTAACTTGTAGCTGGCCTACAACATATATTTCTTTGCAATGTTAATTTCGGCTCCAGTTACAATCTGAATTTCTCCTAGGTATGTGTCTGCCTGTGCTGTCTTACCTGAGGGTGTTTTCTTTAAGATTTCTACAGGTGTGACGTGCTTGATAGTGCCTGCAGTGATGAGATATGGCAATGCGTTAAGTACAACAATGGAATCGGTCCCTTTCTGTGTAAAATAGGAATTTACAGCATGTAAATGTGAAAAATGCATTTTGGTTACACAAGGACACTGTCACTCATTGCTGTCAAGCAAACATCTGTGTTCTTTATCTTGAAGTATGTCTTTTAATTCACTCTATTTTGCGTTTGTCTTTGCCTCGAACCCTGAGCACCTAATAACCCAGACCCTTAAGCCCTTAAAGCGGTACATTGCCTTCATATTCTGCAGCTCCAGCTACTCTTCTGCAGCGCTCGACTTTGAGAGCCAGCACAAGCTCGAGCCGGTCTTCGACTCCCCCAGGATGTCCCGGCGGAGCTTGCGCCTGGCAACCACGGGGCACTTCTCGGACGATGGCTTCCTGGACTCCAGCCACAGCAAAGTGTCCTACAGTGGGGGCGGCAGAGCCTACAGGCGAGTGTTTCCCTTGGCACCGCCGTTGTGCTGAGAAAACAGTTTGTTTTTTTTTCCCCCTGGTGGCACTTCTGTAGTCATTGCTCTGAAATGGAACGTTCCGGTGCTTAAGATCATTGGAAACGACTGGTTGGACATCGTGTGGAATTACTCCAAAGCGATGCATTGTTTATTCGTAGCGGTGCCGGGTCGCAGTGACTCGTTGGCTGTGAGAGGGGTCACTTGCCAGCCAGGTGACCACTGGCCCAGCAGACAGATGTGCTGTGAGCAGCACCTCGGGCAGGCTTGGTCCGTTCACTGCAGGGCTGCGCTCGTAATGACTGGCACGGCACTGGTCCCGCGACCCGAATGATCCGAGTGCTAACCAGGTAATTGCCAATAAACAGTCAACCATTCTACATTCTCTTTGTGCGTGTCTAGGACTCTAAACAGAACATCCCACAAGCAGACTGCACTGACTTCACAACAGACTCCTTCCAAGACTCAGTCGGACAGTTCCCTCATCCTCGGCCAGAACAGCTTCCACAGCTGTGCCAGTGACGTGTCCCTGATGTCCACGCTGTTAGATGAGTCCTCCATACAAGAGAAGACATTAGTGGACAGCTTTTGGGGTAGGTGTTAGTGTTACATTAAAATCGGCACGCTTCATTTTACAAATACCAACATAGGATATTTAATGATCTCCATTTTTATTCTTCACCTGCAGGATTCAATAATTTATAGTGTTGCTGTTGCTTATGGACCACTGGTAGGGAGGTCCTCTCCTAAGGGTAGAGTGCCGCCTACTGGTCCACTAATACTGAGCTATCAACCTCAGATTTCCTCCTGTCTGACCTTTATAGAGACTGCTGTGTGTTGTTTGTAAATGAAAGTATTGCATTTTCAAAAGAACAGCAATAATTAATGATGCTTATATATAAATAAATAATTGTATGAATTGGGTCTGTCTAAAAAGATGAACTGATGAACATTCTTCTTGTTTTAATGTTGTACTGTAGTCTCATCCATTGAATTAAAAATCTCACCGTTTTGCACTTGGGCATCCTGTTTGCATTTCCTGTGCATCAGATTGTTTCTGCATTTTATTTTAGCTGTAACACACAAAGTATAATTTATATACAACAGTGTTAAAATCTCTTAAATTCCTCTGTCCCCTCTTCTCATTTCAAGTTGCAGTCTGCATTTATTTAGGGACTCTGTCATACTTTTAATTATAATGGCTACCGGAATAGTCTGTACTCTTATCTTCATGCATAATTTACTTCAGATGTTGTAAAGGCTGTTCTTCAGCTGCTCATCTTTTCCTGCCTCAGTAGGTCTGGTTCCATCAAGCTGATGTGATCTTTAAACAAAAATGCATATTTTCACCCCTCTTCTAGCGATTCATTTTTCATAGACTGAAAAAGTAACCATTGTTTTTAAAATTGATTGAGTGTGCTGCAATGGTCCAACCTTAGATCTAAAGAAAGAGAGAGAAAGAAGAGCCAGTTCTAAACTAAGAGGTGGTGTACTACTCTTGTTTTTAGGGGTACTTCAGTTCAGGGTGCCTTTTTGTATAATACACTAAAATCTGGGTCTTGTTGAGTGAACAGCAGTTAATTAGGATTCTTCTGTAGTTCATGCTTCATTTCATATCTGTGCAGTATCACTGCAAGAATTTGCCTTTTGTTTTAACAGGTCTGGATGAAGATAGAGACCTTAAAGGTGAGTTCTGCAGTTACACATTTTTGCTTGCTTGCTTCACTCTGCACTCCACCCCAAACCCTGCTGTGACTGCAAGATTGTGTGCAAGGCTAGAGTGGTTTCACAAACCTCTTGACAGGTGACGCATTTAAAACGGTGAAGCAAAAGTAAAAAGCAGGGAACGTCCTGCATTGGAAAGTATGAATACACTTGAGCAATGAGATGTAATAACTGTGGACTGAGCGTGTACTTGGCAGCACATAGGAGAGCATAGTTGCAGTCAGTCCTTGTGTGGTCGATAACTGATGGGCATAGAGGGAAATTGGCTTTTAGGTAAACTGAGTTGAATATTTTTTTTTTAACTGAAATTTTTTCAGAGCTGTTTTTCAGTGCGTTTTTTTTTCCTCTTAGGTGGAGATACGACTGTAGTTCAGGGAAATGGAGACCTCAACACCGCAGAAACCCAGACCAGCATGGCGAATGGCTACATCTGCAACGACTGCAGCATACTGTCTCAGAGGAAAGACGCTCTGACAACCTACTCGTCCTCCTCGCACTCCCACTCCCCCACCCCCTCCTCCACCGTCTACAGCTACGACAAGACCAAAAGGCACAAGTCAGGTCAGGACCCCCGCCACACCTGGACGTTTGGCGCTGTTGGGTTGTGGGACGTGTAACTATTGACCCCCACGTCTTCACACAGCTTTGACAAAACTAATTGTAATGTCTTTCAAAAATGGTCACAGATTATGGTGTTTTGTCGGCGCTGAAATTTTGTGCCTGTCGTATTCCTAGAGTAAGTGTAAATTTGATGAAACGGCGTTTGATAGGTTGAACCGTTTTCTTCAATAAGGGTTTTGTCATTTTGGTGGCAACATGGAAAATACCAAAGGCGTAAATAGAAGGAATGATAAATGGGTGAACAAAAGACATTTCATTGCACTGAATGTTCTTTTAACTAAATGTAAATGTTTATCTTGTCATGGGAAAATGAGGAAGACGTGTTAACGAGAGGTTAAGAAGAGTGTGGAAGATGCAGGAGTCGTGACACAGCTGAACAGCAGTTATTTTTGGTGCTTTTACTCTGAGCCGTTTTGGTTAAAAGTGTAGCAATTAAAAATCATATCCCTTATTTCTATTTTTAGGTGGTTACTAATTGTAGACTGTCTTATTTAATTGCTTTGTTTAGTGAATGCCAATTTTTAAATACTTTCCCACACAATAGCGTCTATTTATTGACTTTGTTTTAGATGATCTACAATATAAATATAATGTGAGGCTAAGATATTTTATATAGGTTTTTAGCATATGAGAGTTGCACAGGGGCTGGAGCCCACAGCTTTAAATATTCTTGCTTTTAGAGTCATTGTATTACAACTAAGAAAGTGTTTGTTTTTGTCTCCTGGTTGCTTTAAATGCACATTGCTAGATCTTACGAACACTTGAAGATTTTTCTATTTCCCTTTGATGAAGTGACCGCTGTGCTGTCACTTATATGTGTCCATGGTAGTCAAACAAGGGCACGTCTGGTCTTTTTAATCTTTTCCCTGTCTGCTCATGGGCCTCCTGCTTTCACAGTAATGGTGAGGCAGAGCAGTATAGTGCCAGAGCAGTGTGAGCCCCTTGTCCAGCTGCTACTGCAGAGCCACATCTAGCATGACTGCAGTTTACATGTCAACAAAAAGAAAAATATCCAAAATACAGTTTTGGGATTCAACTTCTAAAGCTCTTGCTCCAGTGGATATTTTGAGTTGCCAGTTTCTCTTGCAGGAATATAGAATACATGGCCTTTATAAGTGACACTAATTGTAAGCATAGAAATTAAACTCAGACACCTAATGGGCCTTTTTTTTTGTATTGTTCAAATACTGTACTTTAACACCTCAATGATTTGGTTTCCCAATAGGTATTCTTCATTCGATCAGCGATAAATGCCTCCGTACCAGCAGGCGTGCTGCAGCATCTGTATTTTCTGCAGTCATGCTGCTATTTCAAAACATTCTCATGAAGATCGGTTATGAAGGGAAAGGTATCTGTTACAAAGTGTATACCTGACCTTTCTTGCTTCGCTGGTGACCTTCACTCTGCTGTCTGTGGAATGAAGCAGAGCACTCTCTTGCACTCTCTTGAGCTGTTCATCTGGGCAAGTTGAAGGGGCCATGCTTGCATGTCACTGGGTTTTATTCCGAAGAGGCTGCACCTGTTGGAAACATTTTCTTATTTTCTGACTCTTCCATTACTTTTGCATTTCCAGACATCCAGTAGCAAAAATGGATCATTTTAAGTAAAATTTACAATTCGTTTTTGCCACTCTGCCCTGTTAGATCACATTGCAGTAGAAACAGGTTCACCTTAGTGAATTGTAATTATTTTCCTGTGCAGTGGGAGGGTTAGTGTAGTGCTTACTTTCGGTACTCTTCCTGTGATAGAGCATTGTGCTGCAAATTGGTGGCGGAAATCCCTTTTGGCCTCAACGTTTATTCAAATTTTGGAGTTTCGAGGCCTTACGAGGTACATCATATCTTTACAATCTGCCCTAAAACCCATAAGAAGCTCAATCATCATCCCTCCAAGCAAAACCCCAAAAGATCTCAGCTGAGGCGACACTTGAGTGCTGCCCTGCTGGATTTGCTACCCCTTTCTCCATGGGTATGAGTAATCCCTTTCCTGGGCTTATTCAGGTAACTTCTCATTTTACTAGTAAGCAAATGGGCTCACCCTTTGATGCTGTCGCCCTGGCTACATGCAAATAATTTGCTTTCCGACTTGCGCTCATTCGCTGGGGCTGGAGGGACAGGGGAGCAAAAGCATAATTCTGATTTTTCTGTTGCAGCCCATTCAAGCTTTTGCGGAAGCATGAACGTCAAAGATTTGATGACTGGGGACGGACGGCTAAATTTAAATGGGTCTTTGTGTAAGTACTGCTCTCTTGGTACATCGCCCTCGCTGTCATTGTAATCGGCCACGAGAGACGAGGGATTGCCAGTCTGCAACTGTTGAGTTTGAGTGTTGTGAGAAGGATTCTCCATCCTGATTCAGTGAGCTGGTCATGTGGACTGCTTCGGAGAGGAAGAGCACTTGTCTGAACTCGGCTAAATTATTGAAGTGCTGAATGTCATCTTCAGGGAGTAAAATTGATCTGTGAAATGTTATTCTTTTAATCAGAAATATTTCCTGTTGCCCAGGAGGTGGAAGCTACAGATCTTGTTCAAGATGTTTGATATCGTTGCCCATGTGAGATCCTGGTTTCTTTAACGGGCATGGTTTTTACATCTGAATGGGAGAAAGTTATGAGAGTGGACGACCTGTTCATAAAAAGCTTTTTTTTTTCTATTCGTTGATCACTTACGGTTTAATGTGATATTGACAGTAATAGTATTCTTATGACATAGTTTAATTTCTGTCCATTTATATTCCTTGATTTCTGGAGTGAGAGTCATCACATGCCACATCACTTATCTCACTACAGGCAAATAACCTTTTGTGTTTTTAGGTTAACAGCAGTTAATTCAAAATGTCATAATTACATTTTATTATATATTTATATGTATTTATAATTATATTTACAGGAATAGAGAAAGGTACAAAATATCCATCAGTGCCCACGTATTAGTACAGCTTGTCAAAATTACACTACCAGCCTGTTAACATATGAAACAATTGTGGCTTCAGGCTGTACTGTCATTTGTGTGAATCGGTGAAGTTATGGTGTTTTGTCTTGGAACAACCAGCAAATTTGCCCTTTACAGGGCTTTTGCAGTTTGTGCAAAGACGAGTGCAAGTCACATAGCTTTATCTGTACATCTACAGACACTGAATCGGCTGGAAACCTGCACTAGTACACACCTGTAAAACTGCTTGATCTGTCATGCTGATGACGTGGGAGAAAATGAGTGTGCACTCAGATCAACTGCATAATTGATGTGAATTTTTATTTTCATCTGCCATATACATGACCTGGATTGAGAGCACTGCAGCCTAGAAGATAATGTTTTTCAGCTCCACTGCACTCGTGATGTTTTACAATGTTGCCACCACCAACAGGTGACGACTGTAAAGGGAAGAAGCACCTTGAGACACAAACAGTCCACATGCGGTCTTCAAGATTTAGCACCGCCACACGGACCTTATGGCACATCGTTGCTTATACAGGTTGATTCACCTCTTCTGTCGTCCTCCCTCACGGCCGCGGTGTCCATTGCCCTGCACCAGATCCTCATGATTAGTTCAGCTATTGTACAGTGTGAGGGGTCTTAGGTTTATTCTCCTCTTCTTGGTAGAGAAAACATGCACGACTTAAATTTAGCACTTAATGTCAAGTATTTACCTTTTTGTTTTTATGCTTTTTGAAGAAAAATAATTGTAACAATCTATGTTATTGAAAATGACTAGTACTGTACATGCTGTAGCTATGCTTTTTACTTTAGCATATTAGGTAGAAAGCTTACAGCAGGTGCAATCTTTTTTTCTTATTGCAATAAATCCTAAAAATCTTCCATAAAAGAAGAAAGTTAACCCCTTCCCCTTACTATTTTGTAATTGACTGAAAATTTGAGCCAGGACTGCATTTGATGTCTACTGCAGTGTCTTTGAGTTTCTTTGACATGTTCTCCTCTGTTTTGTCTGAAAATAAGGTATCCAGCTTCGTATGGTCTGCATCTTCTGGTTATAATTTTATTTCATGGTGTTCTTGCTTGTCATCGACTGAGATCATCTCTGTAAATCAAACCAGTTCATTCAGCTTTAAGTTGAAAGTTCAGTGTTAAATGTTAATTTCCCGTTTTGTCCATGACCGAGAAACAAATGCCCAAGTTAATATAATACATGTGGATGGATGTCATGTTATTCCATCCGTGAAATCGGCAAGTTCTGCAATAAGCAGAATACAATTTGTATTTCCACATTTCCTCTGATTTTCTAAATTAAAGTTTGTAATATTCAGCTATGCTGACTACTTAATTCCTAACACTTATATAGCACTTTTCTGGACACTCTACTCAAAAGGTTTACAGGTAATGGGGACTCCCCTCCACCACCAATGTGAAGCCCCACCTGGATGATGTGATGGCAGCCAGAGTGCTCCAGTACTCACTGAGGAGACACTAATGAAGTCACGCATGTGGCATGGCTATAATAAACTGTGCAAACCAGCACCTTAACTGCTGTAGCTGTTCATTTCAATGTTGGTTTGATATCATTAAAACTATTGAAAGGAGATTTGATTTATTATGAGAAACATGATGGGCTATAGTTTGAAGTTTGTGATCAATGGATGTTTTCAAAAGAGATTAGATGTGAATGTTAATTTAAAAAAAAATGAGAAGCACTGTACATGGGTGATTATAAGTGGCTGCTCTGTATGGAATCACCCTTGTAATTGAACCAGTGTGCAGTGCGAACCTCAGATTAAGTTGGTGTTATAACCAGCAGATGCAGAGGTTAACAAGTAAGAAAGACAGGTGCTTGTTCAATTTAAGACTTAATGTTCATCAACGCCAGTGTTTGCTTTTTAATTATTATTTTTTTTATTATTTATTGTTTGTAGGCTACTATTTGTTTCAAGCAGTACGGACAGTTGCCTCTGCTGGCTGGTTTGTTACCAAGAAGCTGTGGTCTTTTCTGTGGTTGGCCATTGTGTCTCCAGGTTATTCTTCTAGCTCTTGATGTTTTAACAGCTGCATGACCTCTTTCCTTCTGTCGGCTAATGCGGGTGGTTTGTGCGGATGCTTTTTAGAATGTAGGCTCTTTCCACTAACGGCAGCGCGTCTCTGTGTGAAATTAATCGCGGGCAGGGCTTGGGGATCTCGGCTGGCCTGTGCCATGATTGGCCAGCACTGCCTTGTACCTTTGTCTGTATTGTGTTAAAGTTATTTGTGTCACTTGGCCTGTCTTCCTGTCAGGCCCCGTTGCTGAAGGTTTTCTGATTTTCTGAGGTGTTTAATTAACCGGCATTAAAAAGTTAGTCCTTTCCGTCTCCATTTTCAGGCTGTATTTATCTTGGTCCTCTGTTTATGGATGACAGATGTCTCCTTGTATGTAATCTGCATTATTCAGATTAAGGTAAAGAAAACATCAGAACCTAATGCACCAAAAGCAAATTCTAGACAGGTCAGCTGAAAGCTGCTTTCATCTACCCAGTGGAAAGCTTGCACCATACAGTATAAAGCTATTGAAGGTTGCACTGTCAGGGAGAGTTTAAGTTGCCATATAATTCTGGTATTATTTTTTGTGCCGTGAATCCTCTTTGAGAGCAGTCCCTTATATAGAAAACTCCAACGCGATACAAGGCTTTGACTGATCCACACCTGATTTATGCTCCACTCAATGCAGCAAGCGCTCATTATGTACAGGAGACCCGCACTTTAACTGCCTAACAGGGGGAAGAGGTGTCTGTTATTGCTGAAAGTCCATTAAGAAACAAAGGACTTTTTTTAGCCCAAAACACTATTATATGAAAAATATTTTCTGTATAACCGATTTCTGGGTCTTTTGACTTATTTTTATTTTTACAACTGATGATCAATATGGTATTATTTTGTAGATTATTATACAAACTATTTCAGGAATTGTAAATAATACTGTATAAAATTCACTAAAGAATACAAAACACAAACATGCATCGTAAGAAATTGACCTACCCTTGTAGGGTACTGCTGATACTCGTGAATTTCCAACCCATATAGTTTTTACTTTATTCGTTGGCGTTGTGGGGAATGGTATTTTCCATTTTACTGACAGGATTTCCCTTTAGCAGGTTTTGTCCATTAAAGTGCAGTCTGGTAAACTAAGGGTTCGCTGTAGTTCGTTCTTGGTTAAGACACTTGAACAGCTGGATTTCTTTGGCTCTGTTGCAGACTCTTTGCTTTGGCTTTGACAAGCTCTTTTCTTTCCCTTCTCCTGCCTTACTGCTGGTGTTCCATGTGAGACCAAATATCCCTGAGGATCTGCATGCATCTCTCCTGGATCAGATCTTCGAATTTCCTCTCCAAAGGACTCTAACAACCATTTTTTTTTTCTCCCTTCCACTGCAGGCAGAGCAGCAACAGGAGCGTTCTGGTGGTTAGGGACTGGATGGTATCACCTTGTTACACTTATGTCGCTCTTAAATGTGTTTATCCTAACAAGGTGAGCTGTTGTTCTCATGTTCTTTACTGGGAGAATTTTCTGCTCGAATGGGATTTTCAAGTCTTTGACTTCTGTATAGAATTTGGGTCGCCCCCGCCCATCCCATCCATGTTTAAATGTGATTCTGAAAAGATATTCACAGCTGAAATGCTTCGGCACCGTCTTCTTGTTCTTGTAGCTGTATTGGCAAGGAAGAGTAAAGATTTCTTGGCAGGCAATTGAATCAGCCTTGAAGTATGTTATCCTTTTTGCCCTTCTCTTTAATTGTTGTAACAGTTATTTTCCATGCAGGGGCGCACCCGAAAACCTAGACAAGGTACAGTTCTGTGATTCACTGTGCCAGATCCTGCTGTTACAGTGTAAAATTAGAAAGTTGCCACTTCTTCATCTTCATCTTGTTGCCAGTGTTTCACATCTGGTACAGGAGTATTTTTTTCTTTTGAATTACTACAGCACAGAGCCCATTCACCCCAAATGTCAAAGTTTGAAACCACAGAACCTTTTTTTTTTTACATTTTCTGTTCCAGATGCCTCCCTAAACTGTTGAAACTCCTGCTGCTTTTGATTCCTTTCTTGCTTTTACTTGGTAAGTATTTACAGGTTAACATTAGAGAATCTGCTGTTGAATTGACCAGTACCTAATTATTGATACATATTAACTTAGAAGTTATATTGAATATTTGTAATGCAATCTAAAGCACTATCTGAATAATTACATTTAACTGTAAAGTGTGCAAATATTTTGGCAGGAATACCCAACTGTGATCATGCTTGTCAAGTTTGTCATTTTATGCAACCGACAGACAGCGGGGCAACCGAATGACCAGATTTCCTTCAGGCCATTACAAAATCACTTTACACTAGGAGATGACTTCTGGCATCTTTGAAACAAGTTAATTGAGGCTTCAAAGACGTGTCCTTGTAACATGAGAATAAATTAACTGGTTTTCACATCATGGCTGCTGCTGTACACTCTGAAAATGAAAGCTACCAATTACAGCTGATAAGAGAAACTCCACATCGGGACTTGACAGCCCTGGCACTTTTCATCCGGTTCGATTGCAAGTCTGTGTCCAAGTAGACCTAAATTGTAATAGGATTTAGTAGTAGGATGTTGTTCTCTAGTTGAGAATTTAGTCATTTCCCAGAGATTGCATTGGGGAGGCCGTCATATCTTTGGGCATGTGTGGAAGATCATGTGTCTTTTCACCACAGGTCTGTGGTATTGGAGCCCGTCTGGCTTGTTGCTCAGCTTGCCTGGCCTGAGCTCGTCAGACAGGCAGGTTGAAAGCGACGTCACTCCGACGCCTTCATCAGCATTGGATCAGGTCGCTACAGAGCAGCAAGACCAAGCAGAGGCTCATCTTCACCCATCTTCGGAGGCAAGGAGATGGTTCTTTAACACTTGCCTTTCATGGAGCTTTTATTGAACAGTGCCGTCGCGCTTGTATTGGTTTACCAGACCTCTGTCCTTGGACAGGTACATTTATGGCCTACAGATTGTGAGGGATACTCAGCCTGCATCTTGCTGGGTCTTTTGTTTAATAAGTGCATGCACAGTTTTTAAGGAGTATATTCACTTCCCTGCTTACAGATGTATCATTTAATCAAAAACTGCATTTAACAATGTTAGCCGAAGAATCAATGCATAAAAAAAGGCATTGAGTAACAGCAAGGTGTTGTATTTTACAGTAAGTAGCAAATTAGATATAGTAATACAGATTAGTACATTGAAGACCTGACTACTTTCACATTTAATCATTTCACGGTGACCAAACTATTGCTGATGGCTAATTCACAACATTATTTTTCTGCATTGTTAATTACACAGGGCGTTTGTTGAGTTCTTTGGCAGTGTAACCCCCCCACCCCACCCCCCATGCCCCACACCAGAAATTACTTATCGTGCACATTATGCTCCATCGAACAGCTGAAACCCACTGTGCTTTTTGTCTTTGTTTGTTGTGCAGAGCGTTTCTGGCGTTTTTGATCTTGAGCGCGTGATCAGCCTGGAGAAGCGGCTGGCCCTGCTGTCGGACAGCTGCCAGAAGACCAGCCAGCAGTACGACGAGCGCCATCGCCAGCTCCTGGGCCTCTACGGCAAACTGCAGGAGCAGCTGGCGCGCGCCCGTGACGAGGAGGGCACGTCCACGCGGATCACCAACCTCTTTGACCAGCGGATGAGCATCCTGAAGCAGGATCTCCAGCAGAGCTGGGAGGAGAAGGAACAGGTACCCTCGAGGGGTGATGCATCACTGATGAGAAGGTCCTCTATATGCTTTAGATAGAATAGTGGACTCTTGTTTGGTAAAACCTCTTCACGTTCTCTTTTGTCAGATCAAAAACAGCTGGCTTCCCCAAATTTGTCCACAGCTGCATTGGTGGGGGGGGAAATGTTTTCATTCCTTTTATATTAATCTGACAGTGTTGAACACATTTTAATGACCAAATTAAAACTTCAGTTTTTGAATGCGTTGTGTGTTATGGTTTCCCATTTAATGTTTGTACATCTGGTTCATTATGACGGGGACCTGAGTGCTGTCCATTCTAAAGGCAAGCAATGGAGAGTAATTTGCATGTTTTTTTTCCTTATGCAGAATCAGAATGAATATTTGGCTTTGCACCAGAGCCATGAGTCTCGTATTGCTGACCTTGAGAGGCTACTTCAAGTTATTGCTGCCGAGACAGAGGTACAGATCTGACTGATTACAGTAGCATTACTGTACTGTGTTCTTTCAAGACATTTTAATGTAAAATTTACTGTTAATTGTGCTGGCTTACATAGATCTCAATTATAATTGAAAATATTTCCATGAAAAAGCTTCTTGGATTTAAGCACCACATTATGGCGTTGGAGCTTGTGCTAAGTATGATTGCATTCATTGTTTTTATAGGAGGTTCGGCAAAAACGTGAAACGAGCACACCAGCAGCCGTAAGGTAGGTCTTTTGACTTTACTCCTGCTATTTCTCACCACTTCCTCGTTTACCGTGATGTCAGTATAGTAAACATTCAGCTTGTTGTGCCATGGTGAAAGGTGGGCTGACATGACTGGAACACAATGACTAAGAATGGAAAATCACCCGGAGTTCCTGTTTTTACTCGAATGTCCATGTGCCTAATCTTATTGCAGTCAAGAGAGCGATGATCATAGCCTGCTTCTGTCTGAAGTGAAGCGATTGGAGCTGGAGTTGAATCAAATAAAAGCGGACTTGCTGGGTGTCAAGACCTGCCATTCTAAGTGCGAGGCTCTGGACTCCCTCCAAGACACTGTAAGTGACACAACACGCCGGCCTCCCTGTGAACTGAGTGCTCTTGAGCAAGAGGATGTTATTTTCCTTCAGGCAGTGCCTGGCTCATTAGGTGTTAATCATAAAGCGGGTCTGCCTACGTTGAGCGATTTTCTACACGGGATGAAAACCTGCATGATGGTGTGCAATGTTTAATATTTGTTGTATTCAAAAACAAACACCATTTTCATTTTTACACTGGTTGAGTCTGGTGAGCCACCCATTGAGGACGTGGATATTTATACCAACTCCTCGATTTGTGAAAGGGATGCATTCCTTGAAAGTTGTTTAAGTGAAGATCTGTTGAAAATGATTTTTCCATACAGTAAAAAGGAAATGGTGGTCCTGTTCGATCTTAATGGGTGAATTAAGGGTGAACTCAGTGCTTGAGGGTCTGGGGCAGATGACTGCAGAAAGTTTAGTGACTTCTTCTTACTATGTTCTTTCTGTGTTTAATAGGCCTCCACATAGCAATGAGGCTTTTGTTATATTTTGTTGGAGGAAAACGTTAACTACACCATTTTAACCTGTGATCAAGCAAACATTTGATAGCATTTTTCCACGTATGATCAAAATATGTTTAGTACCACTCCTCCTTACTGTAAACATGTTGGCAGTTTTACATGAATACCAGAAGCATGTTGCTACCCTGAAAAATGAGTGCAAAACAAGATTCAAATCTGTTTTATAAACCCTAATTTCATCTACAAGTGTTAAATTTACCTCTTAAACCCAATACGCCAAGCTGAACTGTAACATCAGCACTGTGGAGACGCACTTCGTCATTCTGCCCATGAAGATAGAATCATACTTGCTTGTTCTTTCATGTGTCTTGAGTATTACTTTCGCTATATTCTTTTAAATAAGTCACTTGTCATGCAAGAGAGAGAAGCATGTGCATAAAATGTAAACAGTTGCAAGGAGGAAGTGAATCACTCACATATTTATGGTAGGATTTATAGTCTATGCTTTTTTACTCTTGTTCATTAGTTTCTTCTTTGTTCGCAGTGTTTTACTGGGAATGGTTGAGTGAGCCAAGAGCCATATTTTGGCTGCCGCTGCTTTGTTGGGTATTTCTTTTCACCAGGCAGCATCCTCCGTAAACCTTATTCACAGGACACAGTTGCGAGATCTTTATCGTACAGTACGGTGGATGGAAACGTATGAACCCGTGCTTTTAACCTGTCATAGCTGCTTGCTGAGAATTCAGCATGAAGAGCCTCGTGAGCGATATTTGGGTGGGCGTGCCGGCGAGGAGGTTGTGCGGTAGTGATGAGGTGCGAGTAACGGCCTGATGTGTGTGAAAGGTGGACGCGCGCGTCGGGGAGGCCGTGAAGACGCTGATCTACGGGAGCAGGGAGGCCGAGATGCCCGAGTCCCTGCTGCAGTGGCTTTCCTCGCAGTACGTGCAGCACGGTGACCTGCAGGGCCGGCTGGCTTCCCTGGAGCAACGCGTGTTCAAGAACATCACCAGCTACACAAGCCAGACCAAGCAGATGCCCACTGCTCAGGTGGTGACCAGTGCTGTCAACGGCGCAGGCGTCACGGGAATAACGGAGGAGGTGGGTGACATTTCTCATCCAGGTGAAACATCCAGTTTCCCTGTCTGGAAAGCTGGTTTCTGATTTATTTTGTACGTTCATTATTTCGTCTCCTGGTTTAACGTTTGTTGAACTACCCATCAAAGCGAGTTACATATCTGCCTGGCAACAAGGAAAGAGTGATCTGAATTTGATGAAACCGTATCAAAACACATCAGTTAAGTATGGAAAAAAAATCTGACAGCTCCCAGGAAGAGGCAATAAACATTGTATAATGTTCATGTAGGTGTTTCAGTTGGCCATTTTCTGGGAATCCAGTAGAAAAAGATAACCAAATGTATAATACACAATTACAATAATGATGTACTATGTATATAATAATTTGAATGATCTTTTACCGACTTAATTACATTAACTTTGTGACTTGTTTGTTTTGGCAGAATGAATCTATTAATCCATCTAGCGTCCACGTGCTTTACTGATCTAAACGGTTTCAAATGGCATTGTGTTATTCTCCGCCCTCATACCCTGCTTCTCAGTGGATTTACTTGCCCAGCCTACCTTCAAACTGAGCACAACTGGCTCTTGTTTCTTCACACAGCAGGTACATGCAATCGTGAACAATGCACTGAGGCTCTACTCTCAAGACCGAACAGGCCTGGTGGATTATGCATTAGAATCGGGAGGTACAGTAGCTGCTACTTTTGCTTTTTTTACACATGATTTAGAATTGGCGAGAGCAGTGAACAGTGTGGGTAAGATCAAGAATTTATATCACATATTCTGCATTTAGTTTCTGCAGCAGATTGAGAAAAAAATAAGACCTGTTTTAAGCAGTTTTGTGTCCCTTCTGAACTTTTATGATATTATTGATGCTGGGATTTCTAATTCACCCGGTGGAGACTGTCCCTGCTAACTATTCCTGTTTGCTCCTCCATTACATGTGTGGTGTTAAAACATGGAAAATCGTATCCCTATAAACTGTTGTCTGTTCTAAAACAGATATGATACTGATGAACATTCCCCAGTTGTCTGTACGTGTCCTGCTGTAGGAGTTACTGTTTTCATGAAGGATGATAAATTCATACTGTCACCAGTGTAATATGAGTGTTGATTATTATGTGTGTATTCCCACAAAATAAGTCTGTTCTCGGCACACTGTGGAAGGAAAAGTCCAAACTTCTGGAGCAGTAACTTTCTTTGCTGAGACAAACCTTCAGATGCAAGCAACTCCCATTATTGCACAGAGCTTTAACATTCCCATGTTAATACTAAGCCTGAGTCTTACTAACAAAGCACTAGCGGCATGGGTGTGCCAACATTACACTACCGTCACAGTGAGTCTTCCAGCTCATCTAGATCACAGGCTTTGGGCAGATTCTCTTCCTTTAAAAATTGGCAGTCGATATTTCACAGGGACTTTGACAAGTAGCACACAAAGTCACAGTATCTCTACAATCTTCAGAAGTACCACATTTCTTTTTTTTTTTGTATTTAATGACCGTCAAGTTTATAAATCACTTATGTGTAATCACTTGTGAAACAATAGACAATGAATTGATTTACCTGGATGGACAGCTGCCGGCGAATGAGTATTTTAGTTTCTTCCTGCTGCCCTGCAAATGCGTCTTCGAGATCAGGGCGCGAGGACTCGGCTCACGGATACGCTAATCACTGCCATGTTCTTGGTAGGCGGCAGCATCCTCAGCACCCGGTGCTCTGAGACCTATGAGACCAAGACAGCCCTGATGAGCCTGTTTGGGGTCCCTCTCTGGTACTTCTCCCAGTCTCCACGGGTCGTCATACAGGTGAGTCAGCACACTGTAGCCCAGAGAAATCGATATTTGATGCATCCTGTAAGCATAGATTTAATCAATTTCCCTATGGGATTAATAAAGTATTATCGATATATCTGGAGTCAGAGCTCCTTATCCACTTTAGAACGCAAAGTAGAGATTCTAGTCTCTCAGAAGTAAAAACGGATGGTATATTAGACTAAATGTATAGTCTGTATTTATATGAAATTGCATTTGCCACCTGTTGTAGTTTAAGTTTTTTTTTGCAGTTATGCCAGCCAATGCATTTTGGAAAAGACTGGTTTAATGCGAGCAATAATGGTGGTGATGTAATGTTTATTACTCTTTTGCATGATAAAAATTTGCTTCCCGTGTGCTCTTCTGTTGAGTGCATGTGTATATCTATTTTTTGAAAGGTGGTGGATCTCGGTTGTTGGTTACAATCCCATAATAAATCCTTTTATCTTAGAAGTAACAGCATTTGAAAGGTCAAGGTGGGGAGAGTCATTTTTAATGATACTTTTCTACTCATCTGCCACTTGAAAAATAATTCTGCCTCCCTCCTCCAGCCGGATGTTTACCCTGGGAACTGCTGGGCTTTCAAGGGCTCGCAGGGCTACCTGGTCATTCGTCTTTCCCTGACCATCATCCCCTCCTCCTTCACCCTGGAGCACATCCCCAAGGCCCTCTCGCCCACGGGCCACATCAGCAGTGCCCCCCGCAATTTCACCGTCTATGTAAGTCGGCGACGCTCCCTGGCTTCTCCATGTCTTCGATTGCATGGCGGCGTGCAGCTACAGGAGACCGATCGGCCTTGTTCGGAGCTCTGTAAAGTCCTGCTGACTTAAAGAGGAACTGCAGTCCCCATCTCCAGACTGGTTATTAAACCTCGGCAACCAAATCAATGCATTGAGGTGTTGGAGAAAAAGTTAACGAATTTTGAATCAAGCCCAAAATCAACTGTGAACTTTGTGACAGTTGTTGTTGCAAACCCGCATTTGTGTTCCCATGCATTGTGACGTGAAGCCGTCCTTCCTGCCCGATGGTCTCTGTAATGACTAATGTAATGCAGTGCAGGAGAAAATAAAAACAGGGCGCGCAGTAGACATTTCTACGACAGGTAGGTCGTATTTGTCGGCAGTATTTCTATTGGATTAAAAGAGACGTACTCCCAAGCCTGCTGGTTTGCTGCAACACGTCACCAGAAGTTTTGTTGCCTCGTACTGAACAGAACGTGGTGCTGCGCATGCCTGGAAATTTCCTGATGTAATGTTTTTGTGATGTAACTTGTAAAACCTCCAATTTACTCTGAACATTTCTTTTATTGTGGTTTGAAATGCACTCATCCAATGCTGATTTATAATATCAAAATAGTTGCAGTTCCCCTTTAATGGTGTGCTGTTTATAACTACACATGATCGTTTTACACAACAGACATGCACTTCAGTGGATGTGCTGTTGTAAGGCTTGGATTTTCAGTATATAGTAAGCTGGCAATGTCAAAATATTCTGTATGCCTTTGACTTGAATTTTTGTGGAATAAGGGGAAGGTTTTAAAGGAAAAAATAAACCTTAGTCAAACCAAGATTAGGTCCACTTGTTTGGTGGAAATTCTCTTTCCAATTTCTAAACTGTAAGAATTGGACCGCCTCTGAAATAATGTATTGCATTTAATTGATTTTAGAACAAAAGTCACGTTTTGTGATTGAGTCAGATGTTCAGCTACTGGAAAAAAAAAATAGGTAAAAGTTTGCCCAAAGTGCTTGGTGTGTTCCTGCTGTTGCACTGTGTTGTGCTAGTTTCTGACTTGTTTTAATTTTTTTGTAAAGACACGATCAATTGTTTAAAATCTGATCAAGAATTTTTCTGGTAAATGTAATATTGTATGCTGTAGGATTAGACTTTGGCTCATCCAGAAGGTTTGCCATTTTGATGGTTGAATCATAACTAGATGTTGCTCATAGTTAAAGCCAGGACAATCCTTTATCAAAAGAGTTGTGGGCTCTTTGGCTTACAGTAAAAAGGAAGGAATGTGTAGCATATTGGCTAAAATTGATAGTGGCTGTTCTTTAATTACTCCGATAATCAAACTGATAAGTCCATTTGTGTTGGGGAAGAGTAACAGTCTTGTCTCCATGTGTTGTGGTTTGTCCCAGGGTCTAGAGGATGAATACCAGGAAGAGGGAAAGCTTCTGGGACGTTACACTTATGAAGAAGATGGAGAGTCCTTCCAGACCTTTCCTGTAACCGTACGTTTTCAGCCTAAATCAATTTTTACGTCTTGAATTATTCTTCCAAATTCAAACAGCAAACTTAAATTGTGAGGCCGACCTTAATAAGGCTTACTAGAAAGGAGGCACACAGACTAAACATCATCGATGTAGCCCCCAGTCCCTTCGGTTCCATTAAGCTTCCCTTATTTTGAATATCTCTTTTTTTTTTTCTTGAAAGGTTTATCTTGTGTTTGTGAATATGCTTACAGGAATAGTGCAGTGGTCAGTATGCCCGCTTTGGCTGGGGACTCAAAACTGGTTTTGGGATGCATTGCTACATCCTCCTCTGAGCTGTGCAAAATGTCCAGCCAGTGGTCGCCTGGATCGACTTCCCTCGGCTCTGACTAGTAAACTTGGAGTCGCGTTAGAAAACCAGGAGCGCATTCTGAATGCAGAGCTAGACATCTCCGAAACATGCCACTCCTTTCCCGACGTACTGTGTTCTAGAGCAGTCTGGCCTGCTTGTGTGCAGTGTTTTAGGGCTTGTGTTTAATCGGTTCGATTAAACTTTGTTATAAAGTAGATCATCAAAGCATCAAAGCCATTTTAATCTGTGTCTACATGTGCAGTAGTGCCAGTATGTATTTTTGTGTTGTTGAAAACTATTTCTTTTTTTTAGGAGGAAAATGACAAAGCCTACCAGATCATAGAAGTCAGAGTGCTTTCCAACTGGGGTCATCCGGAGTACACCTGTCTCTATCGATTCAGAGTACACGGAGAGCCCTACAAGAAATGAGTCATCTCGGACTTTCTCCTCCAAATGTACAGTGGTTTATTTTGTATATAGTGGAAGACTTGGGACTATTTACGGACATGGAGGAACATGTCTGGGCCAACGTGAAGCTACGCCTCCTAAACTCTAAAAAAGAGGAATAGCTAAATCTGACATCTTCAGAACAATTTGACCTCCTTACGTTTCTGGCACTTGACGCCTGCACTGAATGCTGACGTGTGGTCAGCCTAAGGGTATACAGCTGGAAAAATTACGGTCTTGACCACTATACCTATCTCGTAAAAGGCAACGCTTTTGAAGTGATAATAACCTCAAGTTTTATAATGGATGGATGGATGTAAAGGAATATAGCAAAGCTCTCTCCCTTGGTGAGATCTGGTGTACACTGGATTGGCTGTTCTGTCTGTAGCAAGGATGAACAAACTGGTTTGGTGAAAACGGCATCAGATCTAAATGTAACCTTTATTTAGTTTTCTATAATGGTTATTCTGCTATAATAACTTTTTTTTAAAGTAAGGATTTGGAGATGCTTTTTTTCCCCAAAAATGCATTAAAACATTTTATGCTAGGGATCAAATAGGAAATTCCCCAAGAATATTATACCTGAATGGCAAGCTCACTGTTCATGCTGTACAAACTACTGATCTTTATTTGCTATTCATGCACTAATAGCTGCAGAATATTTTTCAAAACTTAGAGGGAAAGAAACATCCACAACTCAACACTTCCTGCTCCAGCTGGCAGTACACAAATGTTGATATTTGATATCGAAGACAGAACAGTTAAAATGTTGATCCGACTGTTATCCATCATCTGGGCAGGAATGTAATTGTATGTTTTATTGTTAATAGTTTGTCTTTAAAGTCTGCTATATCAGTGTTGCTTTAAAAGTTATACCCTGTCATTTTTATTTTTTTTTTACTGGAAAAGTTGAAGGACACGCTTCTGACTTGTTATAAGAGTGTATATTGCACAAGTCCTTGTAATTTGTAGAAATATCTTAAAAAGGAAAAACCAAACACATAGGCATCCTCTATTAAGAGTGGCCTGTCAGGATAAAATTCTAAACTGTATTTTTAAAATGCATCACTTGTATATCTCCAGCAAAGCCAGGTTATAGAGGGATGGGAACTGTTAATAACACTATTTATTTTTAAAAAAATAACGAGTTAAAGATTGGACTTTGTGCAATGTATTTTTGTAAATGCTTTTCAATCTATTTGGATCGTCTTGAGACAGTTTTATTTTCTTTTTTTAAATTTGTCTTTGCTATTATAACATGGACAAACAGCTACGGAAATGTTCAAATAAAGGATTTAAATTTTTGAGAGCTAATGCATGTAATATTTTAAAGTGAATGTAGGGTATTTTTTTCATCCTCGGCAGACTGTACATCAACCATTGAGTTCAGCTTTGTGAACTAGGAACTAACTGCATGTGGTTAATAGATGGGATAATAGAAATGGGTTGGTACACCCTGATTTAACATGCATCATGTTATAATAGATTGTACTGTACTATAGTGTGCCTTTAAAATATAATCAGCAACATGGCCCCTGTTACAGCAATGTCTTGTCACATAAGTGTACTCAACCTCTTCAGCTCTTCCTGAAAGCATGGGCAGGTGAGGACAGGTCAGGAGAGGTCTAGCTGGAGCAGGACATGCGATCTGAACCACGGGCCAATGAACGATGGCTCCTCTGATGTTCTAACGATGCAGTGCTGTAATCTTATAGCCAGTCGGACCACTCGGGAGCCCCCCTCTGGAATGTGGTACGGCAATGGTATACTCACAATCAAGCCCCCCTCTGGAATGTGGTACGGCAATGGTATATTCACAATCAATCCGGCGAAATCGCACCCAAAACAAAAGCACCACTTGTGAATCTTTTGCCTATGTAAGATGAGATGATTGAAACAATAGCTAACATTACTTAAAATATCCGTCAGGTGTGTTCTGTAAGTTCATATGTGAGTATCTATCGAGGCACCCATCAAAGATGGTGATTTCCCTATGATCAAGTACAGTACATATACACACATGTGCTCGTCATCCACAGGCAAACTGGCTGAAGGGATTATTTCTCTTGAATTCTGGCGGTATGGCCTGCCACTCCTCCAGGACAAGGATATATGATGGAAAATTACCCTCATGCTGAAGAAATCACCACTGCCCTGAAACCGTCAAAACCCCAAAAGCTTTTGGTTAATGGAATCCTTGGGCATACCTTACACTCTTACTTTTTAAACACAAAAAGACATATTTACTCTTTTCATAACATTTTAATAATTAAAATGTTAAGTTTAAATTTCTCTAAAGGTCATTAAAGTTCTACAGTTTGATCAGGCACCATGTCCGAATGCAAAAAGCACGATAGTTGCAAAGAGCACAAAAAGTGGCGTAATTGTAACAGATGTTTTAAATGTTTCTGGCTCCAGCTGGTCCCATACTTGTTTATGAGCTGGATTCCGCCGAAGAAATAACTGCTGACTGGAATGTCGCCAGTCTTAGAAAAACAGGCTCTCTCCTTCCACCTAGTGGCTACTTAAAAAACTGAATGAGAGGACGTCTTGCTCAAAAATAGACGGATTTGTAGAGCGCTTTCTGTACAAATCAAAGCAGGTGCTTTGAAATGAAAAGCTCCCAAAACCACAGTACTTCTGAATCAGTACTGTGGATTTAGCTGCCAGTTCTTAACGTCTTCCCTTTAATTTAACTAAAACTTATGAATAAACTGACCTTTTAAAGCCATAAATAATGCGATGGCTTTAATGGATGGAAAAAAAGACCATTGGCGCAGATAAAAGCCATAACAAGGGATTGTAAATTCTAAATTCTCTGTTTTAATTTTTTATTAATACACCAGTGGGTTACAGGTTAAAGGTGTTTAATATACTGTATGTGACGATATAAAAAAGCAGCCCTGTCTGCAAGCTTCATCCTGCAGAGAAAGACATGGAATATCTCATATTTAGGGCTGTATTTACTCTCATCGCAACAGCATGAGAAAAACTTTCAACGCTGTACTGAGAGGAAAAACTAATACCAGTAAGCCAATAACAAGGCCTTCTTTTGTGCTAATAAATATTGCGGTTTGTAACAAACTGGTGAGACTCGTATTAAATTACGAGAAGCCAAATACTGCTACTGTGACTCAATACGATCCATGCAGGTCTTTTCTGTCTCTTTATGTCGGAATGAGCTCATTGCCAGAGATAAGTCATTGATCTATTTACGCGGCAACTAGACGACTCTATCCCTTATTCATATCCTTAAGCTGATAATGCTTTAAAGACATTGAAAGTCCACTAAATTCCGTTAGTAACCCTAATCCCTTAGTTTAGGGTAAGTAAATAACAGCCCTAAATAACAGAATTGAGAATAGACCCCCCAGTGTTGTGCAATTACAAATTATAGTTGTCTTTGCATAAAAATGCACGATAGCTTAATTCTTTGGGGTTTTGAAGTGTCTTAACATTATGTACAGCTCAACAGTTGAGCAAAAAAAAAAATGACTTCAGTTAACGTGAGCATTAGTTGCTCAAGTACCAAACCGAAAATGCAAATGGGTTTGAAATTGCTAGGGGCAGAGCGCTACCTTCACACTGGTCGATAATATTTATCGCCCACCTCCCTAACTTTGACCCTACACGTGTATCAAGCCTCACTCCCCACTACGGAAGCCCGGGTGTGCCAGTTCCGTTTTGTCGTTTTCTTTTTTGTTGCTGCTGCGATCAGCCCAACCGACTGGGAACCGACAATGATGTCTGAGCAGGAGGCTGTGAAATGCTCAAGTGCCCGAAACCGAGGAGGTGTACAGAGGGTAGAAGGCAAACTTCGGGCCAGTGTGGAAAAGGGGGATTACTATGAAGCCCATCAAATGTATCGTACTTTATTCTTTAGGTAAGTGTCAGCCATGTGCACAAAAAATAAAAAAGTGTTGTAAAATACAATACAGACAAGCGTTGAAGGCCTTGGTTTCCAGATCTTTCTTTCAACCTAACAATCCCCTTTATGCTCCTCCTACCTCCCCGTGTGATTGGTTAGTCGTGGGTGCGGATCCGGTTCTTGAGGTCGGTTCTGATCTCTGATTGGGCGAGACTCATGTTCATCAACTGATAGCTGTCATCTAGGTTGGTTTTGCAGACTAACATTAAGGAAGGGAAAGGGCTTTTTTTTAAGTCAACGCTGCTATTTTGTATTATCATCCCGCAGTCACAAATTATATTTTTAAATCGCAGGCACGCTATTGTTGTTGTTTCCTTCGTTTTGAATCTTGTGGTTTGGTCGGTTGTGTAGTGATCTCGGAATTGCGACCGACACACAAGTCTCCAGCAGAGATAAAAACCCCCCAGCAGCAAAGTAAACCGCAAAAGACATAAAAAATAATAAACGAGGAAAATTGAGGAGAATAGATCTATAAATATTAAGATCAGCGGGCAAAACTAAAAGAAAAACCGTATGCTGACAAGCTGCAGATTGCGATGCAGAAGCAACACTGTAATCCCGTTGTGCTCGGTCTAATACAGGGAGTATTGATGTATTCAGTGTAACTGATTCTTCTGACACATTAAAACACCGAAAACAGAGCCCCCTTTTCTGAGTGCTCATCCTAGATTACTGCGGGCACCAACGAGTCACCTGTGTGCGGTTACTAAAAACGGGCCTACAATATACCAGGGGAATAAGGCATCTAGGCAACAAAAAAAAAAAGTTATAGTTGCAAAGATAAGACATTTAGCAGAAAATTAAGGATCCAGGTTTGTGACTTTTGTCAAACAGAACGTTAAAACCGAAAGGCTTGTTGTTGTAACGCTGCAAAGGGCTGGATTAGCAAGCCTGAATAATTATGTAACTGTATCCTACTGCAATGCTGTGGATCAGGGGTGCCCAGCCAGGGTGCAGAGTCTCAGTCCACTTAGGGTGCCTGCAAGTTATTGATCAGCTAAGCAACTAATCACTTTCGATAAATAAAGAGATCTCTGGTCATCAAGGGGTGAAGGGCACTCTAAGAGTCTGGTCCCAGATGATCCCAGATGATCTTTAAATTGCATTGTGAATCAAATCACTTGCTTATCTGATCACATTGAAATTGCTCCAAGCCTTTAGAAATTGATAACCTATAAAATCTGCTGGTTTGGGGCTCTACGGGACCAGGGTTCGAGACCATTGTAAGGTGCATCCTGACAGTTCATTAGACTGCTATGATATCTATTCTGTGAAAGGAAAGGGGCTTTTTTCATTGTACACCTTTATATATATAACAGTAGTTTACTATAGAGATTAGCATGATTAAGAATTCCAATGTACATGTACATATAGCAGGGAACTCCTCTACTCTACTATAGTAATAGTATTTTGCTATATATTAGTAAAATGGCTGTTGTTGTTTTTTTTTTTTAATACAGCCATGCAGTCTGTATGATGATTTCAATGTTGGTTGCCTAAGAATAAGTGCTCAAGAATATTGGACTCAATATTTGTCACGCTAATTGGAAACTTAATTTTATCCCTGCTGATTAGGACGTCCTTCGTATTTTCACTAGTTTGGCTGACAGAGTTGGCAATTAATGTGAATCTTTATCCTACAGAAGCTGTGAGATTCACCTCCTGCTGGTGCGTGTGTTTGGTGGTTTTGTGTGGTTTTGAACAGGTGGTCTGTGAATCTTGACTGCCTTAGGTAACCTAGTCTAATGCTGAATTCCTGTCATAATTACTGATGTTCGTCGTTCTGGAAGTTCTCCAACAAATGCAAAAGTATACATCTGCTCGATTATGTAGGTTAAGATCAGACCAAAAAAATGTGCTTGTCTACAATAACGGGCAGAAGGACAGCATAATTAACATCATTTTGCATCAATTCAGATTGCATTATGGTTTTAGATTAAGGATAGTGGTAATTGTTTAACACACTAGCACTCACAGAAATGTTTTCTAGGAGTTAATCTTTTTGCCTAATGTGTCCTTATCTGTCTGCTTTTAGTTTTTGGTCCAAATTGTAATCGGAGCAATGTAGTATTTGTATTCTGCACATTAAGTCATTGCAGAGTGTGGGGAAGAAGAGCAATTAAAAAAAATCTGTAATGTACACAATCTACTAAACTCTCTACAGGTTGGGCTAGGCTAAAAAATGGAGAACATAATGACAGGACTGGCGTACTCCACATCCTCAAGCTTCATAAACGAATGCTTCTCTGGTTGTTACTTAAAACTCTGGAGGGCAGAGCCCTGGGCTTGGGCACTGGAGGACTCTGTCCAATATACGATAACAGTGTCATAGTAATGAGCAACTGACTAAATGTTGACAAATGTTGTCCGTTTACATAAATTGTACATTTAAGACTAAATTATGGTGATTGGCATCATGTAAATATTTCTGATACACTCATTTTATTTTTCCTCCATGCAGGTATATGTCACAAGGCAAACATGCAGAAGCGAGAGAGCTAATGTATTCAGGAGCCTTGCTCTTCTTCAGTTATAACCAGGTACTTAGCTACAGAGGTTTGCTCAGTTCTTGTTCATTGCTTTACCTCCTGTAGTATTCTGTCCACCTGCTGCTTCCCAAGGTGCCAAGCTACACTGTCATTGGTTCTTGATCAGTGTTGTTTTACGGGGCTCTGTATTGACCCTTGGATGACAGACTGAAGAAGAGGTTGGGGATTGTTGGAAATTGAGGGTAAAGTCAGCTCTTATGTCCCTTAAAATTGGTCCTTACAGGGCAGTGCTTTCTAGTTTTGCAGGGTGGGTCTTAAATTGTGTTCCAGTATCTTTAACTGAGGAGTCTCAACATAAAGCCAGCCCCTAGAGGACTGAAGGGCACTTGATCCCAGATGAGCTGTAAATTGAAATTGTTCCAAGTCTTGGAAATGATTTAACAGTGACCTAATAAGGGTAGCTTTTTCCAAAAGAAATGTGTTTTTAACCTCTATGCATGTAAATTGTGGAATTTAAAGTAATTATTTTGATGCAAAGTCTCTTATGATAGCTGAATTTGTGTCAACGAGTGGGAACATAGGAGATGGTAAAACAGTGGGTTACTGCTTCATGCCATTCTGAAGGAACTGAGTTTGGCAGCAGTGCAGGTGCAAATATGAGCAGTTTATACCATCTGCGTGGTCCCAGGCTCCTCGGAATAAAATGGCTCACTGCTGCAGAGGATCCTCCAACCACTTGTAATTTTTCATTGTGTTCTGGAGCTGCGGGGGTAGCAGATTTCCAGGAAGATCATGCAGTTGTATTTCTTTATTTCCATCCACAGCAAAACAGCGCAGCAGACCTCTCAATGCTGGTGTTGGAATCACTGGAAAAATCAGACACAAAGGTAGCAGATGAAATTTTAGGTGAGTGGAGCTAGTTCTGTCTGACTTCTTAAATTATCTGAAATTAAGAATCCCAGTATGTTTTGTATTCAAGCATAGAACATATTTGTTTATTATCAGTGTAAGACTTTCACTGGCATCTTGACGTTTTTTCCCCCGATGAACAGTTAACATGGTCTTCACTGTCTGTATAACTGTCTGACAGTACTGTTGCCACACAGTAGCCGGATCTGGTCAGACCTCTGGGGACAAGCAGGCACTGTGGTGGGAGACTGCTGAGGAAAACTTTGTTGTTGCTCTAAGAGGTGTTGGTAAACCTAGAGTAGGGTTGTTAACCCCCATGTCCTGACTAAATTAGACTCTGATTTGCACAGTCTTGCATACCTGATTGGTCAGGAAGGATGAAAGCTTGGTTTAAGAGTACCAGCCAGCCACGTTTTCAGTGTGGCAAGAATTAACCAGAGAGGCAATAAAGGTTGAAGCCAGGAGGGCTGTGTGGCAAAGGTACAGAATGGCCTGACTGTAGTCTTCATTATTCTCATACTGCGTGAGCCTGCGAGGAATGTAGACCGACACAATGAGCTGACAGGGTCAGCAGCTAATTTTTCCCAATCATAGCAATGCAATATAATAATTACAAAAATGAGTTTCAGGATGTAGCGGTTTCCCCGCCGGACATTGGCATAATATTGTGTTGGCTTTGCAGAGCACTTGGCGAAGCTGTTCAGCCTGATGGACCCGAACTCCCCAGAGCGAGTGGCGTTCGTGTCCAGAGCCCTGAAGTGGTCCAGCGGCGGGTCTGGCAAGCTGGGGCATCCCAGGCTGCACCAGCTGCTCGCTGTCACGCTGTGGAAAGGTAGTGCCAAGACACAGCCCGGACGCCGGCTTCTGAAAGAGACATCCTCTTCCAGATTTCAGTAGGCTGTAAAGGCACAGGCTTTATAGCAGCCAGAAAGCACTTTATTGAAGAAAGTTTTGCATAACATGTACAATAATACTTTTCTGAATTCACTACCCAAATGATCATGTATGCAGGTCATGTCTTAAGTGGAATTCACTGTACTGCTGCTATTGTCAGAATTCTTTGAAAATTATTTAAAGGTCATAAAGAATCCATTTGTGATTGCATTTTTCCTAGACCTCATTCACAGCTTCATTACTTTGCAGTCCTTTCTTTGAAAGAAATACCAGTTAAAGATGGTATTTATTTCCATTTCTAACTGAAATTTCAGAGGCCAATATTTAAAAAGGATATTGCATCACGACCCAACCACAGCTTGATCACAATGATCTAAATGGCATTATGAGGTTTTACAGCATTAAAGAAATAACACTGTCATTTTTCTTCACAGTGGCTTCGCAAGCCACCCAGAATACGTATGGTCTCTGTCGTTGCTTTTTTCCCCCATTTCTTAATTGTTCCGTCTGAATCGGCATTCCAACCGGCAACTACCGTACGATATAAATACCAGTCTTGGGGTTTATGCGTTTTGTTTTTCTGCGCAGAACAAAACTACAGCGAATCCCGCTACCACTTCCTGCACTCCTCTGACGGCGAGGGCTGTGCCAAGATGCTGGTGGAGTACTCGGCGTCGCGGGGGTATCGCAGCGAGGTGGACATGTTCGTGGCCCAGGCCGTCTTACAGTGAGCTCCTCCCCCGAGCCCCGTCGTCCGCGCCGCCGTGGCGTCAGGATTGGAGATCCGTCGGGTTTAATTGACTTCTGAACCCGAAGTGGGAAACTGCTTTCTCCTCAGGCCTGCTTTCACCGTGGATTAGGGTCTTATCAGTAATTCAGAGGAATGGCTTAAGTCTCGAATTGCATTGGTAGCACAGTGTCAAGCAGGAGATACTTTGTTCAGTAAAATATCCGACAGTATTTACTGGAGGTTTTATACACCTGCGTCAATCTTAAGTATTTTTTATATGTAATTAAATGCGAAAAGCTAAATGGGAAAAAGTCAAATAAAATAAAGCAGATACTTTGTTGGCAGTAAATTTAAAGTCGGTATAGAGTGGGAATCTGACATTTTGGTAGTACCATGCAGAGCTTAGATATGGAACATGCTAAAGAACATCTTTACCTTTACAAAAATGGCTGTTTGCTCTTGTTACATTGCTATAAAAGTGAATGTTCTGTTTTTTTGTACCCCTCAGGTTTTTGTGTTTAAAAAATAAAAGCAGCGCCTCTGTGGTCTTCACCACATACACACAGAAACACCCTTCAATAGAGAGGGGCCCTCCCTTTGTACAGCCCTTGTTAAATTTCATCTGGTTCCTGTTACTCGCAGTGGATGGGTAAGTCCACTCTGACATGAGCCCTCTTTTACAATAATATAAAACATGAGACCACTAATGTAATCTGCTTCTTATATGCCAGATATGAATCCCCCTACAGAAGCAGCGACGAATTTTGGAAGAGCTGTTTGGGTTTGCAGTTTGCTTTTGTTGTCTTCTCTGTTAAGAATCAACTGTTTTCAGAGCTGTCACTGCAACACATCCGTCTTGCATCTGAACATAAAAGACCCTAAACTTGTCCAAATATGGCATATTGTCTCACAGTGAATGCTGATTCTCACTGGGGGTGAAAGTCGGTTGTAGAATTGTAGTGTATGAAGATTGATTTGATATCATTTACATTGAAAAAGCTTGTGTTCTGTCTCTGTTCCAGGGGTAAGCTAACCGTTTTTACAGTGTTATGTGAACAGTATCAGCCATCATTGAAAAGGGATCCTATGTACAATGAGGTATGGCACTGGATTTTTTGGCTATGATTCCTGAAAAACATGTATATTGCTTTCAGTTATTTAAAATCACCATTATTATGATTTATGCAGTATATATCATTATTACATGATGCCTAATGAGACAACTGAATGGTATGCTATTAGAATAAAAAAAGGTGAAGGATATTCTAAATTGCTAAACACTCACATTTAAGATAAACAGGTTAGAAAAGTAAATTAACAAACCTTATATAGAGTATGTAAGAGGGTGATCTTTATACTATTTTGTATAAAAATGTAAATAAAAAGACAGACTGCTTATGGCACAATTCAAAATAATAATATAAATATAACTTCAGGTACCAGTTGGGTTGTAATCGCTTGTGTGGCATATACATCCATGAAATACTAATTCTAAACTTTTTACAAGACAAACATCTACAAGCAAAGTACAATGAAGTTTTGAAATAAATCTACAGAAGTCTATAACGTAATATATAATATACTTTTTTATTTTCTCACATATAAAAGCTCATTTAAATGATGTTTCTTAAGGATTCACTGCCACCCGGTACTTGCTTTAAAATCTGGTCGATTTCCAAAGTGATTTTTACATTTCTCTGTCTTTGCTCACAGTATTGAACCAGAATGGAATGACTGCATGCCATTCCTGCACACTCAAGGAATTAAATCAGTTTAATTGTCTTTATCCCTGGATTTTGTGTTGACTTGAACAGCCATCTTTGGCATCAAACATCAGTGGGAAGCATTTTACAATCCATATCACACTGTAACTGGGCAAAACAGCAGTTCCAATTAATAACATGCTGTTGTTGACAACTGAATAACTTTATTTTGTTTTTGAATTTCTTGCCTTTATTACAGTATCTTGACCGAATAGGACAGCTCTTCTTCGGAGTTCCTCCCAAGCAGTCGTCATCATATGGTGGATTGTTAGGTAAGGGAGTCCCTCTGTAGAATGGGATTTGGGGATGCGCTAGGTAGAGGTGGTGAGGAAACGTTTAACTTTGTTCATTTTCTCAAACTTTATAAAACAGTTTGTATATTGCATGTGCAAATAATCCATATAATCAAAAAAAGGATCTCATTACTGGTACTGTAAAATGATGTGCTTGTGTTAGTTTCGTTTGTCATAAAATTATTGTTTGGTTTCAGTTTTTCACATGACAGCTTGAATAGTCCTTTTAGGTTACAGTATGATGAAGAAAAAAAGGGACAACAGATCCAAATGTTAACTTTCAAAGAAAAGGCAGTTAGACAGTTGTCATTCTTTGTGCAGAGCCATTGATATTGGCACGCTTTAGTCATTTTTATTAGTTTAAGTTCACAAAGACTAATTAATGATTGATTACAGCTGATCAATCAGGATGGACACTTAATAAATAAACACTTAGGACTGAGGGTCCCAGATATGACTGCCGATAGAGAGTGTATGAAGTCAGAAATGAAATACATTGTGCGACTGACCGAAAGTCTTGAGTATTGACCTCAAATTCTTCCATTTCCCTTCTTCCAGGTAACCTGCTCAACAGCTTGATGGGGGCTGGAGAGGAGGAAGGGGATGAAGCCCAGGAGGACAGCAGCCCTATTGAGCTGGACTAAAGCAGGGCTGTGCTGGAGGGGTTAAGGCTGCATGGATCAGACAGGTTACTCTAATAAAAACAAGGCCATTCCAGGCTGGCTTCACTGCATCTGGAAGAAAGGACTGGTGTTTTTGTTTTTTTAGCTTGTGGGCTCGAATGACTGGCAGTTAGTGTATCTGGGACTTGGACACCTGACATGAGAGGAAAACTGCATAAATAAAAAATCATCGGGGGGAGATGTTGGTGGTGGGTCTCCCTTCACAATCTGGAAAAAAAAATTGTCGGTTTATGTTATTTTGCGTGTGGAAGAGAACACCTGTACACATACAGACCTGACGTTTCTGCAGTTCTATTTTAGGACTGATCTACAGTTGGGGTTTGCTCATATGAAAAAGCTTAAATGTTTTTGGAATCCCATAGATCCACAGGCTGATTGTGAAGTCGGCCTTTGTTTTGCAAAAACTATTCTGTTGCAATAAAGAGTTTGGGTGTGATTGTGGTGAAAGTACAATTATCTTGAACTTAGTGGCACTGCTAGATGTTTGGTTACTTTAAAAAAATATATCTTTTTGAGTACGTTTGTTCTGGTAGATGATCCAGTGAAATGAGGTTTTGAAAAATTCTGACAGCACAGCAGAAATTTCAATACTGATTTGTCTTTATTTATAACTGTTCTTTTAAAATCACTGTCCTCGTGATGTGAGGAAAAGGTCTGTGTTTTCAACAGATAAATCATTCGTCCTGCTCCTTTAATTTGGAAATGGCGTCTGTTTTTTTCTAAACCCAGCCAGTTCGTAGTCGGAATTGTGGCTGTAATTCTGCGCTGCTCCGGTATTACACTGTACACTGTACATCCACCCGACTGGAGGCACGTCTCTTGTAGACACTGAGGTGGCTGTGTTGCTGGAAGCTGACATGGCCCTCTCCAGCCCCAGCTAACATCCACTCTGACCCATACCTACTGTGCCACAGAAGGCTCGTGAGTTCACCCAGGCTTGAGCTGGCAGTGCCTGGGTCGTTGTCCTCCACCTGTGCTCTGAGCAAGCAGCTTTGTTGATCAGGGCCCCAGTGACAAAGAAAAACTGTTTAGTTCACATTCATCAATGACGTTGCTTGGCAGTGATGTTTCTTTATCCAACACGTTTCTGCACTTTCATTTTACATGCTGATCTCTGACACCTGAATGATAATTCACATGTATAATTCATTCATGTAGGCTACAAAACTGGCAGTACTTTTTAGTCTATAAGATGTGGTAGCCTTATACTGTATATGTTAGGTGTAAAATACTGCCAAAACTTTTGGTTTGAAATCAAAGGTATATTTTCCTTTTCACTGTTAATGTGTGCATATACTACTCTAAAATCTATTTGTATAAAAGCACTGGGGCCAGGATTTTCACACTGGTAAAATTATTAGAAAACTCCATTACACGCATTATTTTGATTTGTCATGCATGGCATCCAATCACTGAAAGCTGACATCTTGAAAGATTATAAAGAAAATACATTTTATTAACTGGACAGTTCTGTTCATGACTCCATTATGTCACACTTGACATCAGTTTTAAAACCATATGAGAAAAGCCTCCTTTAACTACAAATAGTAGTAATAAATTAAATGTGTAACATTATTGAAAAGCATAATAAATCATAAATACAGGTATCTAGGATATCTGCACAGCGTTTTGAACACATTTGAGTGACTAACAGTATGTGCAGGATCCTACTAATGACTTTCTAACTTCCTTACAAATTAATTGAAATTGGTTAGGGTCATTTGAATTATTGATTTTTCTTTAGATCAAGTATCTTACTGGCATTCCTTTTGAGAAGAAATCATTTGAAAGCTTTATTTTTTAATGGAACCTGAGTTTGAGGAGTTGTACAGTAAGTTTAAGTATGTCATAGAGTTGCAATGCGTCAAACACAAGTTGCATTCAATGTTGAATGTTCTAATATCCTGTGTGGTGTTGGGAAAATCGAAGGCCCCTTTCTGATCGCAGTGTTATATTGACTTAAAACAACCAAGCCTGCCAAAAGACACACTAGAGTTGTTTAAAAATGATCCCGAAAATAATCTGTTCCCAAATCTACGCGTTGCGATGAGTTTAATGACCATTTTTGTTGAAAAGGTGGCCCTTTTTGAGCCATGTCTGCGACCAAGCGTTCACAATGCGAACACGAAATCGGCTCTGGCCCTGCCGACAGCACTGTCCTCTGCAGGGAGCCCTGAGCTGAAGCATCTCCCATTCTTACTGTGACAGTATCACTGACGTCGAGCCTTGACAGGCTGTTACTACATGTTTGCATTTAAGGACGGTAAACTTTTTTTTTTTCAACTATTGAAAACACTACATCGCATTCTCGTCACTGGAAACAAAGAATAAACTATTTCGTTTCACCCTCTCGCCTCCCCCAAGGTGCCAGTGACATACGCTCCAATAATTGGTGTCAAATCAAATATTTCTTCTGCTACTGCGTAGGCGTTACGATACAGTGTTTGACCATTTTAAAGGATAACTGGGCTACTCCTGTCTGATAGTGTGCTCCTTTTTTGATAGTGTCAAGCCATCTTCTAGCCAGTTTGAACATTGTTTTCTAAACAGGACGTACTCCAGTTTAATGCTGTACCCCCAAAAAGTGAAATACGTACCTTATGGAGAGATTTCAAATAATTGTCTGTTTTGTGTGCTTCCTTATCCAGTGTCATATTTGCGAATCATCATGTCATCATGCAGTAGTTTCGAAGATACATGTGCCAGTGCATGTGTGACGAGCAATACAGTCAAGTGTCTGACTGCTATGAGACATCGATACTCCACATCACCTGTTGTCTGGTGGCTTCAGCCATAGCTTTTCCTGCTGATCTTTAAGAGAATCAAATACATACCCTGTGAGTGTGTACTGTAGAATGTCAGACTTAAGTTCTGTTTCAGTTTTCCCTGAATATGATCTTTATTTGGCCCTACGCCTTGCAGCTATTTTTTTGCTTTCAGAAGACACCGTGATTAAACAATATATACTTTTTTGGTTTTTCCAAGAGGAATTGTTCTTTTTTCTTAAACACTAGTTAATGAACTTACTCTGTAAAGCAGACCATCGTATTTTGAACATGGACTAGGCTTAAATTATTTTTTAATCTGCTGTAATACCAACCAGTGTGTGGCGTGAACAGGTGACAGGAAATCTTTTATATGTTTTCAAAAGCAGTGTTCATATTTATAACTGGCTTACGTTTAAATCCATTTTTTTTGTTGTTTAATATTCTATTAAACTCCTATTTTGTCTAAACTGTCAAAAGATTTTTTTCGTGCTTATGTTTTATATACGTGCTGCAAAATTGAGAGCCTTAGAAAAGGAAAATAAAGATGGAAATATGACTTTTCTGAGGATTATCATTTCATTACATCCATCCATTTTCTGAAGCACTAAAGCACCTGGAGGAAACTCATGTGAACACAGGGAGAAAATATAAACTCCACACAGACAGCACCCCATGTCCAGAATTGAACCCAGGGCCTCAGTAATTGAACCCCAGTGGGGGACAGTAATGCTAACCACTGCACCATTTATTTATACTATCCATTTATTTAAAAATGTGCATACAAAGATTTCAAAACGTTGAATCCTAATAAGCTCAAAAAGACATCTCATAGTTTTGCACACCTGGCGGTATTTTCATGCATTTAGTATCAAGAGAAAACATTGATGTCCTCCTTTCCTTATAGCAAGAAAGAAATCTCCAGCTTGATTTAGCAGAGTCGAGTGCTTTACTGAGAGGGGTCCAGCACCAGGCTCAGGGGGACCTCTTGGTCTTCAGACCCCACTGGAAGGTTGCTGAGGTTGAGTGAGACCAGCTCTGGTGTGTGCTGGGCCCAGCTGCGCTGTCGGGGGGCTCTCCATCCAGCCCAAGCAGAGAGAAGTCCAAGCTGCTCCTGCAGAACCAGAACGTCTGGCAGTCCAGTCCACCTCCAGGCCTGTGAGGTCTCCCCAGGGGGGGACTGGAGTGGGGTGGTGTACTCCTGCTACTTCCGTTATTTGCCCCTTTTAAATTTTAAACCGTGTATTTTTTTCGGCAGAAAGAAGGAAAAATAATTTAAAAGAGTAGAAATACACATTCTATACACATTCATTGTGTGGAAATTCTATAATAATAATAATAATAATAATAATAATTATTATTATTATTATTATTATTACTATTATTATTACATTTATAATAATAATAATTATTATTATTATTATAAATATAAGTAATTATTATTATTATATTTATTATAATAATAGTAATTATTATTATTATCATTATTATTATTGTTATTATTTTATTCAATAATATTTAATATTTAGACAATTAAATCGTTAACTGCTCGGCAGTTGGTTCGTCAGCCCGGGATTTCACGTGGATAGCAGTGGGAAATGACTCGTGTGGCAATCCTAACTGCAGTCAGGTGACGGGCATTCCTGAAGGACTATAAATGAGCAGATCAGGCCGTGCACTAGCAGCCTGCGTCTGGGCTTGGTAAGGTAATAGGTTCCCTCTCTCGGCTGCTGCCGTGTCAGCGACGCTGAAAAAGCTGAAGGTTTCTTTTTCTTCCTCGGCTGCGTCTTACTGGCCGAACGGGATCGGCCGGGATAAAATAGGGTTGTTCGAGTAGCAATGCATCCGTTTGCGTTAGGAAACCATGTGAGATCGAGGTCTCGATTGCATGAGGAATAAGGAGAAAACGGCAGACCAATGAGGGACGGAAATCTCTCCCGGTGTATTGAAGCCAGAGTTCTCTCCCTGAGAGATCCAGCAGTAGGGGAGTTTGTGGGCTCTGCGGTTCTTTTTAAAAACGCCTTCAGTAAAGAAAGCAATTCTGGTAGCTTTCCTTTTGACTGATCGAGTCGGGCATGTTCTGATTTGCCGTTCCCGAGCTCAGAGGATGAAAGGAAGGATTCCTCAATTTCTTTAGGGTTTCTAAGCTGTTAAGCATAGAAAAGCTACTGTCATTTTATAATGTAACGACGCTTGAATCGGTCTTCAATCTCGACCAGCGTTTGAATGCGAATGTCCAACAAGACGAGCTTGATCTACCCTCATTAAAGGGGGTATCGCTGGTCGTAGAAAGCTTGTGTTTTGGTGTAGAATTAAACGATTTGAGTCGTTTGGAGTAAAGTGCAATACATTTGAGAATACCAGCTTGAATGCTGTAGGTTAATTCAGCTCAAACATGATCTTGTCAATTCAACTTTATTTGTCATACTTACACGGGTGCATAGTATAGTGAAAAGTGTTTCTCATTAGTCACTCGGGTGCAGTTTATAAATAGAACAGATTACAAGACAATAGTAACACAATAATAGTGTAATAACATAACTGTGCAAATATGCAAACAGAAAAAAGAATACAACAGGACAAAAACAGTGCAAAAATAATATGGTGGTTGATAAATATTACATTACAATTTTGGCTTACATTCAGTTGTGGTGTGTGTAGTGGTGTTGGAGTACAGTCATTGTGGGTACAGGAAGAAGTGAGGAGAGATCAGAGTATGATGGGAGGGAGTGGGGGCGTCACCGGCTTGAGGGCTCAGTCTTATCAGTCTGTTACACAGTGTGAACCATCGCAACAGGAGCTACAAAACCCATCAGGCAGAGGGAGGAGAATTTGTCACTTTTTAGTATGTATTACTTTAATCAATGTCTTTTTTTTCTTTCTATTTATGGACCCCAAACTGGAAACAATTTTGATCAATCCAGGTCAGCACTGCTATCCTCATCACTAACAGTTTTATTCTGTACATGGTTTCTCCTTTATTGAAACATGTACTGTACATTTTGGGCAGTTTTCTCACTAACCTAGGGTGAACACAAGAGCTCACAGATGCAGATTCCTAACAGTACACAACCTTATCACATACCCTAATATATCCATGATACTCAATTAATGAATGTTCCCCAACTTATGCAAGGACAGCGGCAATAGACTATTTTATGTGTTTTAGTATGTTTAGCTCATCACAGGCCTGTAGTTCACTTGTCTTTTGTTTTTTTTCCTCATTTGTCCTCTCTCGTAGACAGTCAATCACTGCCTTTATCCTCTGTTTGGACAGTCTCTGTAACCTAAAGACAGGATCAATACTTCAGCATGATTGAAGTATTTACATTTAAAATTCCTTAGTAGCACCACTTACGGGCACTGGAGAGGCAGAAATCTGGAAAACTGGGAGAAGGACAGTGATCCAGGCGAGAAGCTCTATGTCTGAACGGATCGGAGCAGCAGTGAAGGTGCTGGGGTGAGAGTTCAGCAGCAGTCTGGCTGGAGGTGAGAGCTGGAGGTGTCCAGTGTCCCAGGGTGAGAAGTGAAACCCCTTATAGAGCCCCAGAGAGCCCCAGTTTCGTCACCTCTGGCTTTTGTGCCTGGGAATGGGAATACTGACCTGGTAGGAAAAACAGGAATGGTTAAAACATGTAGGAATGCAGGCAGGTGACAATTCGCACCACAGTTCTAAAAGATCGACCATGGATCCTTTCACAGCTCTTGAGAAATGTGATTTGGGTTCCATCTCTAAATATGAAGCCTGTAGGAAAAAAAAATACATTGGTGGCTACTGCCCACTACTTCAACAAACTTCTCAAAGTGCAGACATTTCATGTCTGTGGAAAAAATATCAAAGTTTGTAAAACCAACTTTGTGTGATGCTTTCCCTGAAATAGTTTTACTGAAAGAAGTTAGACTTTTTTTTTGGTATAAATGAACATCTTTAATTGACTGAAATGAGTCTCTAATATGGTTTCCCCCACAAACGTGTTGTAAACGTCTCCTCATGTCCTGCTCTTTAACTTTTCAAGCAAGGTGGATAAACTTGTTTGAGAGAAGATAAAAGTTAGGCCTTAGTTTAAACAGATTCTCTACTGTCATTTCATTAATACTCACTGATGTTCATGCTATCAAACTGATTAAATCATTTCTGCAAATCTTTGGAAGGTTCATTATTCATTTAAATGCAGGTAACTAAAAACAACTGACATAATTGACAATGTATTCTTATTGTTGAAATTATACCCTTTAGTTAAATTCATCACAATCTCAATACTAACACAATATTTTTTAAATGGTCTTCCAGTCAGTTTTAGCCTTTACCTGCACTTATAGAGAACCTTTAAAATCCTGTTCTCTCTCAATGCTGTGGAATTATGTGTCCAAGTGGCTGCCTTGCTTTCTCACTGCATGAGGACTGACCCTGAAACAACCCCATGCTTGGACCAGGTGCAGCCAGTTAGCCATTGTATTGACACCTGAGAAGAATGAGTGTGTCCTCAGCACTGGGTTCAGCGATTCCTCAATGCAGCTTCTTTAGCAGCTTTGAAATGTAGAAATGCATCCTATTTTCTTAAACTGAGAGAGAAGAGAGAAGAAAAACCTCTCTAGAGAGAACTCAAGCCTTCCTTGAGAGTAGGGAAGAGATGTTTTGCTCAGGAAATTGTGTAAGGCCTCTAGTTACGACAAAAACAAACGTTTGCCTTTTTCTTTGAACTTTTCAGTCAGTCCAAAATTTGAACGTTTCTTTCAGGAAACCGTAACTTATAAAATAATGGTCAAAACTGTCCTTGGTTTCTCAATAACTGGCACGAGGGGCTACTGTTTGTTTAGGAGATAATGTGTACACATGGGAATTTTTCTTTTGGAGACACTCTGGTGCTTGTTTTAAAACTTTCTCAAAACGGCACTCCCAAAGTGAGTTCACATTGGAATTTTCTATCATAAGATCCAGTTTCTGGTAAAAAATGAGGATTGCAGCAACAAGGGATTTCTGGAACCACTTGCAACAACCTTGAAACGAGAGTATAAAAGGGTTTCCTACGTCCGTTTCCAGCACCACAACGGATACTACTCACTCTCGAAGCCATGGTGTTGCTGTACTTTGCTGCCGTTTTCAGCATAGCGGCTCTGAGCTCTGCAGCCCCTCTGCAGTGTGAGGGGACAGTGAAGCCCTTGATAATCGAGGATCCCACTGAGGTGAGCTACTGGAGTAGATGTAGAGAGACTGAGATGTTCCATCATATTAGACCTGTTGCTTGGGATTAATGGAACAAATGATGCTGTTAGCTCAAGCTTTGAACAATAATTGTGTGATATCAATTTTCAACTGTTAATTTAAAAATTTTGAATGAAAGCAGAATACAGTACATTTTGATGAGCTGTAGACCTGCATGCAAACCTCAATTTAAAATTCCCTCTCTAACACTTTGTTAAATTTTATAACATTCTTTTCTCCAATAATAGGTTTTATTTAGTGCTTTAAATCCAAATATGAAATGTATGACTTATTGTTTTATTTAGGCTGATGTTTCAGTCAATGTTTTGAAAAAAGGATAATGTCCCAACTACAGCAGAACATTAATTCACAAGTCAGGCCTCAAAGGAAATCCTATTAAATATTGACAAAAAATCACAGAGACTTGCTGGACAACTGTTAAAATAAAGTTTTACATAACATGCTTTGTAGGTCAGGGTGTAATGTAATAACTTAGAATTGACTGTCTTATACCAAGTACTATTTCTTTTTTTTTTTGCCTGCACACAGATCTTTGGAAAATGGTTTCTGCTTGCAGCAGCTACAGATTATAAGGTCTACCAGGACATGCTGAAGGACCTGCAGAGCTCCTGGATAGAGTTCTCACCTTTAACTGCCAATACAACGGTTTTGAATCAGGGTTACAAGATGTAAGTAGGTTTGCACTGTCCACTGTAAATGTTTTATGATGACTTGCCAGAGGCACAGGCTGGGCTTTATTCATATGGCATATGGCATAGTATGTCACTCTACAACTCTAGAGTTCTGGGTTTGATTCCATTTTGGGGAGTCTGTGTAACTTATATATATATGTGCCTCATGTTGGCATGGCTGTCCTGAGCGAACTCTTTTCCACCCCCCAGAGACGTGCAGGTTAGACTTGATTAGCTATTCATAATTTCCCTCCCTATCCAGAAGGAGGGTTCAAGCAGAAGGTAGTGGGTTTTTCCTAGTACAAGCTGGACTGAGTAAAAGGCTCTAGAGGAATAAAGGTGCACAGGTGTTCTATGCATGCTCTGTACAGGTGTATGCTGTTCAATCTAAACAGTTCTTATTTTCTGATTACAGGAACACGTGCATTTGGACATCTACAGTTATGAACATGATAAACAACAGTGGGGTTCTAACCTTGGAATGTATGTACTACCTGTTTGCAAATATTCTGGGGGGAGAGGAGATATTAAGCATTAAGTCCTAGTTAACAGAATTACTTCTATCCCACTACAGTTCTTTACAGACCGTACACTTCCTAAAAAATATATAAATATTCTAATAGCAAGAAGAATGTCACAAAAACTAGGTCAGAGTGTGTGTGTATATATATAAATAAAAAGTGGTCTTCTAAAGTATGTTGCAGCTTCTTCACTTATCTCCCTGGAGGCGTTCACCATCTTTAACATAAATCATGGGATTTCCAAAGAAACCAACAGCAAGCATCAGTAACGAGGGGCCGAATTAAATGATTCTCTTTAGGGAAAGAGAATAGCAGGGATTCCTAGTAATGGCCCTCGTTATGCCTGTCATTTAATGACAAATAAGCCTGTTGGGGAAAAACTCACACAGCTCCCTCTCCTCCCAAATAAATGAATATAGTTTGTTGTAAATGTACTTGGAATACCAGAGTAATCTTCTCACTTACTCCAGGTTTCAAAATGCTTTTTTATGTGATTGTTAAAGGACAGGTTGTTCATGGGGGGGGGATTTTAATGGAAAGTAAAATCCTTTGTTCTGATTTTGTTGAAGTGCTTGGCAACACCACTGGCACAGTCATGGAGACCTGCCCCGAGTGCCTGCTGCTGGACCTCACCAGCAGAGAGGGAGAGCACCTGGCTCACTCCTTCTATATCTTTGGTAAGTTCTCCCATCGTTTCATCACGGATAATGTGTTACTGTACAAAACCCTGACTAGAATAAGACAGCAGTGAAATTGTGGAAGGCCTCCTCATGTGCCCAAGTAGGCGTCCACTACCAAGAGGCAAAACCACTGTCTCACGGAAGTGCCTTTAGTGCAGGAGAAGACTAGATGGGTCAAATGGCCTCCTCTCGTCATCTGTCTGATATTTAGTTTTGCCCAATGATCTCAGCCTGGCTTCTTTCCAGGAACTATAGGATATCGGCTCAAAGGTTGTAACTCTTTGGGTAAAGAAAAAGCAGATGTTCTCGGGTTTTAACTCCACTTCAATTTTACTTAAAACCAAAGCTGGGCATAAATGTACGCGAGCCATTATAATGCTCTTGTTATGCTCCTACAAATTACAGAGTTGCGAAATTATCTTCTGGTTACCTCTGCATAAGCTTGCTTTGTGTTAATAATATGGTTAGATATTTATAATGTGTATTTTTTTTTAGCTAGATCCCGAGAGCTTCGTTTAGAATACAGAGAAGAGTACCTGAAGCAGTTGTATTGCCTGGGACTACCTCCTCCAACTTACGTTGACCTAGACAAAGGTGAGTTTTCACTACTGGCACTACTATACACAGGGTGGCTCAGTGGTGAGTAGTGTTGCCATGCAGCACTGGGGCCCCAGGTTCGATTCCAGACCTGGGGTGTTACCTGCTTGGAGTTTGTGTGTTCTCCCCGGTTTCCTCTCGGCGCTCTGGTCTCTACCAGTTTCCTGGTAGGCTAATTGGCCTCTGGGGGAAAAATTGGCCCTACTGTATGTACAGTATGAATGCATGCATTTCTGTGTCTAACTTGCAAGGGACTGGTGTTCTGTCCATAGTGTATCCTGTTTGTTGAGATAGGCTCCAGTTCCCCTGCAACCTAGAATTGGGGAAAAAGGTCAGCAAATGAAGGTATTGACTGTTATACACTACTCGGTACTATAGTTGAGAAGTGCATACTGTATAATGGACAGAATTTGAGTTAGAGCCCTGTGAACTGTCCTTACAGGGACAACATTCCCTTGAGAATTATTTTTAATCTCTTGCAAGAGCAGGGACTGAGTCAGACCTTGGTAATGCTCTCAAACAAGGTGCTCGTGATTTGTAACCCCTACTGGACCAGAAGGCACTGAAACCCTCAGGTACCTCAATCTAAGGGGTACTAATATGGTGTACTATTCCACATCTATCATCATACAATATGTTCATTCTTACTCAGTATACAACTACAGACAGTATTTTAGTAGTATAGTGCTTCTTTCACAGCCACCTGTCTTTAGTAAGCTGTTACTCACACAGATGAATGTTGTAATTTTGTTAAATTCACTTTAACTGAAATGACCACTTTTTGTTCTCTTCCCCAGAGCTATGTCCTTACAACGAGAAAAACGCTTCATCCACGGATGTCTCAAAAACTGGACAAAGATTAACTTAAACTCTGTAAAACCTTCCTAGCTACACAAATAAACAATACAAACAGGTCTCATCTGCTAATGTTTTGTAAGTGACGGGTGATCCTTTTCGTGCCATTTAACATTTACACATACGCAAACCTGTTCTCTTAACTGCACTGTGTGAGGTCATTTCCTCTTTAAATGCTGTTGAAGCAGTGTTACCACGAGAGCTTTACCAAGAGATGCCTGCTTTGTGCTACACAAAAGGAAACACTTCCCTAAACCTATTTGGAATTGAAACTTTAAGTAAAACCTGTAATTGGAGAAGAAAAGTATAAAATTGAACAAAGCATTAGAGAGGGTGTTTTAAATTGAGTCTAAACCTTAGCCTACAGTATACTGCTCAATTAAAATGCCTAAAAAAATTACCAGTTGAAAATTGAATACTGCACATATTTACTGTTCAAAGCTCAAGCTCACAACATTGTTCCATTTAACTTCAGTATCTCTACATCTGCTTCAGCAGCTCACCTCAGTGGGGTCCTTGATTATCAAGGGCTTCACTGTCCCCTCACACTGCAGAGGGGCTGCAGAGCTCAGAGCCGCTATGCTGAGTGAGTAGTCTCCGTTGTGGTGCTGGAAACGGACGTAGGAAGCCCTTTTAGACTCTCGTTTCAAGGTGTTGCAAGTGGTTCCAGAAATCCCTTGTTGCGGCAATCCTCAGTTTTACCAGAATCGGTATCTATCTTGTGATAGAAAATTCCATTGTGAACTCGGTTGCCTTTTTTTACAGATTATTTCTGTCAGTGACAGTGTTTCCCAGTAAAGAACCAAATGGCAGGGCAAAATTAAAAACAAATCTATTTTGAGTTTGGGAGTGCTATTTAGAGATAAAGTTTTAAAACAAGCACCCGACTGTCTCCAAAAGAAAAAATCCCATGTGTACACATTAAGTCCTAAACAAACAGTAGCACCTCATGCCAGTTATTGTGAAACCAAGAACAGTTTTGACCATTATTTTATCAGTAACGGTTTCCTAAAAGAAATGTTCAACTTTTGGACTGATTGAAAAGTTCAAAGAAAAAGGCAAACGTTTGTTTTTGTCGTAACTAGAGGTCTTACACCATTTCCTGAGCAAAACATCTCTTCTCTACTCTCAAGACAGGCTTGAGCTCTCTCCAGAGAAGTTTTTCTTCTCTTCTCTGTTGTCCGTTTTAGTGTCAGTCCAGGCAAACTCCAACTGGCCCAGTCAATCAATATAAATGTGAGATCGCAGGAAAGTGAAATCAATGCAGCAGCGAGGCGAGAAGTAAAGGCTGTAGAAATACAAGGGCCTCTGGGTGAGGTGACTGAGATATAAGGTGTGGAGCTGAGAAAGAGTGACTCCTCACTTCTGAAGGACAGAACTGGCTTCACGATATTGTCTGTGATACAGCTCGTGAAAGCCAGTCTAAAAAAGGATATGAGGTTTCTGACTACTGATCTGAATCTGGTATTTAAAGTTTGAGGAATAAAACGTACACAACTATGTAGCAAAGCTGCGTCTGTCTTATGATACTTCTATCTGGTTTCCAATTGTAGGCGTTTTCAAATGGAAACACATTCTGCATCTGATTCCCTGAACTGAGTAGGCTCTCGTGTATTGGGCTTGCAGTAGAGGATTATTGGTGACAAGCACCAGAAGGATTGTGGATACTCTCGAACCTGGGACAACTGGCCAGTCTGTCTCAACAGACCTCTCCCCTTAAAGAAACAGTTGTGACTGTGCAGCTCAAGCTTGTTTGGATCAGAAAATAAATTAGATGCAGAGAAAGCACAAAGGCCCATATAAGAGGCCTTGTGTCCAGAGCAGAACCAGACCAGTGCTCTACAACTGCAGCTACACAAGCTTCCTCCAGGCCAGATACAGACACGGTCTCCCGTACAACTCTATTTAAGTCTGTTTCACTCGCACACAGAACACAAGAAAGAGTCCCAGCTCTCTAGTAAATGGGAACTAAAAGGGATGGCAGTATAAAATGCTACTTTATATTTTTGAAGGCTTTTCACATCAGTTTGAGCCTCATAATGTAACTAACCAGCCGACCAGAGGTTTAGTCCTGTGAAGGTCCTGTCCACTTCACCACAGCAGTACGTTGTAATCTGGTCTTCATGGTATTTTCTTTCATTTTGGAATGTCGTGGGAACTGCAGTAGGGTCACACCTGCTGAAGCTCTTGTTTAACTACAGTGTCACTGTTTATATTGCTAAGTGATTAGTTCAGATATGCATCAGAGGTCATCAGGAATAGAAATCAGCAGGTGTCAGGGTTCCAAGACTTAGAACTGAGAGCAGTCTGGATGATTGTGCCCTGAGCTCTGTACATGAGCAAACTGTAATTAACCAGCTACCCAACTACAGTAATCATAGCCCAACTGGTCTTCTACACAAGAGGAACAATGGCCTCATGACCTTATCCGTCAGGTCATTGTTTCTAAACTACTTTTCAAAAATGGTCAATTTTACGATAGTGACCACACCCCTTCACTCAGGCTGTACATTCTGCTGTATCTCAAATCTGCATCATGTGTTGTTACTGGAATGTCCTGATTACCTCAGACTGGTCACACCTGCCAAAGCTCTTTACAAATGACACTTTTAAACAGGTTCCACTGTCCTGCACTAATACAGTACAATGTGCGTGAGTTCATGTCCATCTTGTATTCTTACTGCTGCCAAGGCAATGTATTCTAATTTAGAGGTACAGCATATATTATAAGTAGATTCAAAACTCCCCCAAAAACTCTCTCACAAAGATGAAGCAGAAAAAGGGACCATTTTGTCCAGATTTACAGAAATGTTTCAGAGTATTTGACTCAAATGCCTTCACTGTTTCTTCTGCACAAGGTGAAAAACATACTGTGAAAATATTGGGACAGTGAGGTAAAATTTGACATTTTTGCCATATAATAATGATAATTTTAAGGAAAAAATATGAAGCAAAAGTACAAAATTGTAGCTCTAGGTATTATTTTGTATACATGTTAATCCATGTTAGAGCAATGTTATTTGTTGTGTTCAGTCAGGTGAGCATAATTACTGGGACAAATGGCTGTCAGCTGTTTCTAATAACTCAGGGGTTTAATATTGCATGATTTGGCAAAATTTGGAAGAGCTGTGAGTATTTAGTCTTGTTTTCAAGCTTTGGAGTTTATTTTTGAATCTACCCCTTGAGTTAAGGCAGGAGATAAGAAGATAAGAGCTGTCTGTGATGAAAGAGCTAGCAAACGTGAAGATAAGAGCAAAGTAAATTCCAATTGCAGAGAGATTGGGCATTGCAAAATCAGTGATACAGAACATTTTGAAAAATAAAAACTGCTGAAGCAGTAAGCAATTAGTAAAGCCCAGATCATCCAAGGAAGATGACAGCAGTTGGTGACAGAATAATCATTTGAACTGTGAAGGCAAATAGTTCAGGGTTGTAAGTATTTTGTCTGACTATGACAATAAAAAACAAAGATTAAGTAGAAAATGGGAACATTTTGTTTTGTTATGATTTACATAAGTTTTTCACAGTATTTGACTCAAATGCTTTCACTGTTTCTTCTGCACAAGGTAAAAAACATACAGTGACAAGTAAAAAAATTGGGACTGAGGTGAAATTTCACATTTTTGCTGTATACTAATGAAAACTATTTATGCAAAAATACAGTGATTTATTTCTTGATACTATTTTGCATACATGTTAATCTGTGTTAAAACAAAGTCATGTGTTGTGTTCAGTCAGGTGAGCATGAGTCCTGGGACAAATGGCTGTAATAAAAGAGCTGTGATACATAGTCTTGGTTTTTGGTTTCAGTCCTTGAAGATAATTTTTGAATCTGCCTCTTGAGTTAAGAAAAGAGAAGACAAGATGACAACTAGAGAGCTGTCCATCACAAAGAAGGTAACATGTGCGAAGGTAAGAGCCAGTTAGAACCATTGCAGTGGGTTTGGGCACCAAAAGGTCAACGATACAGAACATTTTGAAAAAGAAAAACTACTGGAGGAGTCGGCAATCAGTAAAGACCAGGTCATCCAAGGACGTTGATGAGAGAATAATCAATAGAACTGTAAAGAAAAACATTTTTTTGCTAACATGGTTTCTAGTGCAGTAACTGCTAATTGCCTTTTAATGGAGGTGTGTGGCTGTGGATATTGGTGTCTTGGGATAAAGTGCTTATGAATGTTTATGGGTAAGTCAACACAGAAAAGGATATTCAATTTTCTTGTAGCACCAACCATGTCCCTTCTTCAAGTTCTCAGACTCATACAAAGATTTCTACAAAAACATTTTTGCAGTATTATTTCAATATTTTTCTTTGAACATAGCCAGAGATGCTATTTGGCTGAATATTTACAGTAGAGGACAGAGGCAGAACAAAATAAGGCAGCCATCTTGCACTTGTGTGTTGCTATCTGTACATTAGTATGCAGATGTGTTAGTCTAAAACATTAGTTGCTTTGGAACTTTACATAGTATTGGTTAAGGATGACTTGGGTTGTGATTTTGATAGGGAAGAGCTTGCAGTCTGGACTGGCATTACAAAGTGACAAGCCTGCATTCCTGCATCTCATCAATTCACCATTCCTGTTTTTCCTACCAGGTCAGTATTCCCATTCCCAGGCACAAAAGCCAGAGGTGACGCAACTGGGGCTCTCTGGGGTTATATAAGGGCTTTCACTTCTCACCCTGGGGCACTGGACACCTCCAGCTCTCACCTCCAGCCAGAGTGCTGCTGAACTCTCATCCCAGCACCTTCACTGCTGCTCAGATCCTTTTAGACATGGAGCTCCTCGCCTGGATCACTGTCCTTCTCCCAGTTTTCCAGATTTCTGCCTCTCCAGTGCTGGTAGGTGGGGCTACTTGGGAATTTTAAATGTAAATCCTTCTCCAATCATGTTGAAGTATTGCTCCTGTTATTGGGATATTGGAGACTTTGTAAAAGCCATGATACTCATCTCTTATTTGTTTTGTAATGTCTTTTAGGTTACAGAGAGAGTCCAAACAACAGAGGATCAAGGTGGTGAGTGACAATGTCTTAGAGAAAGAGAACAAATGAGAATAAACAACAAAGACAAGTGAACTACAGGCCTGTGATGAACTAAACATACCGAACACATAACATATTAGTCTATTGCAGCTGTCCTTGCATAAGTTGGGGAACATTCATTAATTGAGTATCATGGGTATATAAGGGTATGTGATAAGGTTGTGTACTGGAGTGTTAGGAATCTGCATCTGTGAGCTCTTGTGTTCACACTAGGTTATTGTGAACACTGCACAAGTGTACGTTTCAATAAAGGTTTATACTGTACATGGTTTCTCCTTTGTTAGATGAGGATAGCAGTGCTGACCTGGATTGATCAAAATTGTTTCCAGTTTTGGGTCCATAAATAGAAAGAAAAAAATGACATATTGATTAAAGTAATACATACTAAAAAATGACCAATTCTCCCCTCTCTGCCTGGTGGGTTTTGTCATTTTGTTGTGATGGTTCACACTGTATAAAACACTGACAAGATCATGTCTGAGCTGAATTAACCTACAGCATTCAAGCTGATATTCTCAAGTGTATTGCACTTTACTCCAAACAATTTCTCTACACTCCACCTCTTCGGAATTAACTAATGTTTTTGTGCCCTGTTGTCTCAGGCGATGAAGTTTCTGCCATGGAAGTGATTATTAATGTCAACTCTGTGGAAAGTAAGTGTCATTCATTATTCTCAAGTGTCAGCTGGCCTCCCAGAAGGACAGGATGAAGCAAGTAGTTTTAAGAGACAGTCACTGCTTTAGAATATTGTCCACTTAAGAACGTTTTTCCCCCAAGTTGCCCAACAACTGAAGATGGAATGAAAAACTCTGTCAATGCTTTGCTAAAGTGATTTAATGGATGTATTAATTAAATGGCATTTTAGATGGTAGACTTACAGGGATATGCGACTTTAAAGCACCTCATATCAGGTACTTTTACTTACTCAGTCTGGCGGCACTTAATTGCTTAAATGTGACTTAAATGGCAAAAACTAGTGCATGTTAAAATGCTCTCATGAAGAGAAGACCACCAATATTGAAAAAGTAAAGACAAACAAATTAAAATTTAACAACTGGTTCTGATGCCTGTAGCAAATACACGGCAGTTTCAGTTGTGTAAAAATGCACATATTATATCTCATTTCTTTAACTTCAAAGGAATGGTCAAATGACAGGAAACCTCAGTCTCTAATTAAATTGAGAGAATTTAATGGACTCTTCCTTCTGTTTTTTGTTCCAGCAATGCCCTTCACATCACGCCACTCCATCAGATTTACAGATATTGCCTACTCCAACCAGAGGAGCGCTCTGATCTGTCCCAGAGGTCGACAGTGCTTCTGGCCCAAGTCCTCTGATGGAGCTGTGTACATACCATACGTCATAGACCCAGTATTCTGTGAGTACACCTTTACATATCAATTTCAAACTTTTCATTCAGACGAGGTACAGTCCAGTCTTACACAGTACCTCATCTCCTTTGAGGAATTTAAATCCCATTTCCAAATAGCTTTGTGCCCTTGTGTTAGTTATGAATCTGAAATGACTATACACAGTGATACATTAGCATAATCAGTCTTATGATTCTTTCAAGGAAAAATGACCAGGACTTATTTTTCCCCTTTTATTCCACAGCTGTTCCTCAAAGAGTACAGATCAATCAAGCCCTGTCTGCGATCTCCACTGTCACCTGTATCGTCTTCACTCCCCGATCCAGAGAGAGAGATTACTTAAACTTCCGCTCCCTCGATGGGTGAGTTCAATATTATACAGAATCCTTTAGTCAAATTCACAGCAGAGCAGAGAAGGTGGCTCTGAGGTTGGAACTCCAAAATTTACTGAAGATGTTTTTTTATAAAACATTTGCCCATCCTATTTAAACAGGAAAAGCTCCCTACAAGTGGGAAAATGCATATAACCACTCTCTTCATTAAGACTTCAATTTCAGGCATTGTAATAGCAAAGTTCTTTGTTGTTCATAGACAAGCAATCACCTAAACCTCTAAGTGAAGAAATAATACTTTTACGCCAATGTTTATAGATGCACGGCATGAAAATTTAAAATTGTTTAAATTTTATTTCAGATTTTGCATTGCTTTTTTATGCAGCTATTTGTTTTTAAGCTAAATGTTGATTCTGGCTGGTCTGCGTTTTGTAATACAAATCTTGAGCGGTAGCAAGGGATAAATGTTAACACCTGGAAAAGACTTCCATAGTAAATGTAAGACTTCCATGGTAAATGTAGTGTATCGGTCAATATAGTGTTTAATGATTGATGCACAGGTGTCGAGTTCTTGAATTTTGGATGATTCTGATCAATGTGAATTAAATTTTTTTGACAAGCTTGGTTTCTTCTCCCCAAAACTAAAGGCATTGATAAAACTGGTGATGCTCATAACATACAGTAACCTGTATAAGACTTTGAAGGTTTTGCACTGCAGAGTATATTGAACAAAAAACATTATATTATAAAAGCTTAACTCCTGTCCTGAGACCACAGAACCCCAATCAGTGGTGTAAAATGTTGTCTTTAAGAAGTGCAAGGATACAAAAGTTCAGAGCTTTTTTTTGGGGGGGGGACAGTTTCTAAGAAGTCACTTAATAAATATGTTTTTCTGGTACGTTACTGTCAAATGAGATCTGCTGCTATTTTGTGTCACTGCTGTGGGACCAGTGATCTAACAGAGGATCCAGATGAGCACAGGAGCGTACATTGTCTTTTCATGTTGCAAAACACTGATTTCTGGTCTGTTGTGTGTCTTTGGTTTGGAAGCTGTTGGTCTTCCCTTGGACGCACAGGAGGGCAACAGGACATCTCACTGTCCAGGACTGGCTGCGTGCAGAAAAACATCATCAGCCATGAGATGATGCATGCCCTGGGCTTCATCCATGAGCACAACCGGGGCGACAGAGACAGCTACATCAAGGTCCTGTGGGATAACATCACGCCAGGTGTGGAGCACTTACTGTCAGGGGTCGGTTACTCAGGAAGATAATTAAAAAGCTAATTTGTGCATAAAAGATGCAATAGGTCCAATTTTTCTTAAGGACATTTAGCTAGCTGTATCAGAATTTCCTTAAGAAAAACATGTTTTGACGTGTTTTTAACACAGTAAGAGCAGCACTACGAAGGCTGGACCTACTGTAGATTATATTGGTCTGGTATTGGATTGGACCACACCTATTGAGGTTGAACATAATTTTGAAGTTTTCTTTTGATCTCCTTTGGGATTTTTATATGAACCTCTTTATCTTAAGGTTTTTGCAGACGCCTCCCTCCAAGGTTCCTGTTTTCCTGAGTAGGAAAACTGAGAAAATGTCTGTTGGCAACATAATCATGACTAGTTAGGATGAAGACAAAGCTGTGTCTTGAAACAGAGGAGCAACATTCGTATCTGCTGTCCTTTGACCAGTTTTCTCTTTGGTGCTGGGGAGCCTTTAAACCAAATAAAACCTGACCCATTGAGAGGCTGTAACTTACTGCAAACTAAATTAAATGTTTTCTGTTCCGCAAGGTTTTGAAAGTGACTTTGTTAAGAGAGTCACCAATAACCTGGGCACTCCTTATGACTATGACTCAATTCTGCATTACAAATCGTAAGTGAAATATTCAGTTTCTTCTCTTTGGGAAATGAGATGAAGGAATCTCACATGTTAAACAGAACTTTCTTCTTGTTGAAGAAAACAGGCAGTGTAAAAGCTGAATGTGATCAATGATGAAATGTCTTTACAACATCTGTCATCTTCACCAGGAGCCCTTACTGATCTTGCATTTGTTCTATAGGGAGAGGTTTTCTTGACTGTTATGTGTTTAGATCTTATGATCCTTTTCTGAAAGGAGAAGAGCATATTCTCTTCCTCAGTGTAACAGTAAGCACTTTACATGTACACAGTCTCTAAAAAATAATCTCAACTGATTTTAATATGTTCATTATTTATTAAATAATGGGTTTTCATGTATTGGTTTTGCAAACCCCAGTAGATTCTTCTTGAATAAGCACAGTGATTTGTTGATTAAACCTTATAACATAAGGGCTCTTATCTTCTCATCTTTTGGGTATTTCTCAGAAAGGAAAACATGGTTCCACTTGTTCCACTGGTGTTACATTGAGCTGTTTACAGTCAGAAACATTGATCTATGATAAAGCTGAAAAATAATAAAGACTTTTTTTCATTTCAGGGGATTTTTTGCTAAACACAGTGGTTTGAAAACACTGGTACCTATTCCGGACAGCAACAGGAAAATAGGTCAGAGCAGCTGGCTGACCACTACGGATATCCTGAAGATCAACAGACTTTATGAGTGCAGTAAGTCTCTTTTCAGACTCCATTCACTGGTTTTCCCTTCCTTTCACATACCAGGTACTGAACCAGGGCTTCAGGATTTGTCTCCTGGGTGGTCATTTCAAGGCTTAATCTGTTCCTTTCCCCCATTTCATCAGAAGGAGAATCTAAGAGCTGGGCTTCCACAAAAACCCCTACAACCAAGACAACTGGAACAACCAGAAGAGCCACTCGTCCTGTTGTTGGCCCCACCATTGAGCCCAACACCCCCACAGGAACAGGTAGATCTGCTTCTTCTGAATGCTTGGCAGTAGAACGCACAGCCCACTCCCTAATACTCGGTTACACTAGTCACCTTTTTGACATTGAAACAGATTTCATTATTTCCCAAATCCATATATTTCTTTACCACTTTAGAGTGAAGTTATCAGGAATCTGTGACACAAGGTGCATAACAGTTAGAAATAGAATCAGTGGGCTGGTAGACAACCGCGTGAACCAGACAATAGGCTTGCTGGGAGCCTTTCAGGATGCAGGAACAGTGTTTCTCCTGCAGTAGACTTGGAGCTTCTTAAAGGCACAGTGGACTCAGCACATGGCAAATGTCCACCAGCTTGACAGTGGGCATTTCTGAGGGGTGCCCACTACTGGCTCAGGGGTCAGGGGGTAGAGCTTATGCCTTAAATAGCCATTGGAAATTGAAGTAATACAAAAAAAAAAATTCAAATGAAATCAGAGCATATGAAAAACTGAAGATTATACACCTGAATTCAGTTTGCATGTTCCCAGGGTACAGCAGGAGAATCTGACAGTTGAATGGAAGAATTGACAAATGTTTAGATAGTTCAGCAGAATATGAAAATGAAAGGATATTACTTCTGAAGGTTATCTTCATTCTATAGAAAATGATATTGTGACAAAACAGTTGTGTACTAATGCATACAGTTCTGTCATCTTCATGATTTGTATCTTTCATTGTCAATTCAGTGTGAAACCCAATGGCTTTGACTGAGAAACTCCAGGTTTTTCATTCACTCTTGTTCCCTTTTTCAGGTCAGCCTGGGGAAATGAACAGAAAATGACCTGCTCTCTCATGAAGAGGACCCTGCTCCACACTCAGCTTCCGGACACAAGGCAGCTCTCACCGCCAAGAACTAAAGATATTTGTAGGGTGTAAATATTCCTCGTTGTGAAATAAACATTAGCCATGTACAAATCAAGTATCTTTCATTGTTCTGTACCTTCAATTCCTCACACTAGAACTCCACAGGGATTCAGGTGCACTGAAGTACTAACATTGTCATTATATTACAGAGTGTGAATATCTTACAGTATAAATTGCAATGCTCATTTTACATCAGGCTTGTTATTTCAGTTCAGTCCTATAATTGAAGGTTTTACTTTTACCCTAAAATTAAACCATTATAATTCTTAATATAAGTAAATTGTTAGGGGGGAATAATCTAATGGTGAAATATGGAGCTGGATAATTTCGATGGAGCGTTGGTACAGCAGGTGCCGAAGGGGGTGGAGCTCATCCTCCTGAGGCAGTTCCTTCAGCGGGAGAGGGGAGAGAGAGCCGACAGCATCTACAGTGCAGTAAGTGTAGTGTACCTGGCTGTATAAATCTCTGGGAAATGATGTTTAATCGTGTGGAGTCACATGCAACGAATTTTCGGCTTTAGCAGGCGGTTGCGGGCTAGTTAATACGGTACAATCTGGATTTAATCTCCAGCTCTGAGCTCAGCTGCAACTGAGAAACGTGCGGAATTAAGCTGGAGCCCAGCTGAACTTGTGCTCAGTGCGGCGCTGAGCGCTCAGCATCGCCGTTGTTCTGATTAGCACGAACTGCAGCTCTGAATCAGAACACTTCAACTCATCCCAGCAGTAAGTTCATATGTAGACCGTGATTACTTTGTTTCGTGTCAGTATACAACTGAAGAGAGGCATTTGATGTACCAGATAAGGGTACGTATTAACCAACGATAATAGCAAATAGGCACGAAGCTGTAGGTTGGTTTATGAACATGTGTCCTATAATAGAAGCATTTATTTCCTGGGATAAATGATATGAATTCATAGGGAGAGCCTTCTGACTAGTAAGCGAGCAGATGGCTGTTTTGATTTTATGTATAAGTAACATTTGTGTGCAATGATGGAAATGTACGTGTTGTAATTTCAGGGGCTACATTTGTTGCACCTCCTTTAAGAGTCAGTGGTTGTGAACGTTCTCCGTTAGAGGCATGTTAAGCGATGACTGACAGGGGCATGTACTACAGTTCTTACAGCCTAATGGCGCTCACTGAAGTTGCTCCCCCTTCAAACCCATCGTATTCGTTTGTGCGGCTGGAAGTGGCGGTTGTGTTGCTTAGATTTCCGAGCTGTATCACTTTATTTCTGCGGAAGAATCCCACCGCCAACGGCGCAGGAGAACTGAACCGCTGTGACTCGTTATTGCTCCATTGCAACAAAAACGGTACGGTTAGGAGCTCCCGTCAGTAATAAGAGAACAGCTTACCCTACTAGTCCCACGTCACTAGTGGGTGACTTGTGTAACCTAACTCATTTGACTTTTCAGAATGAAGTCTGGTGACGCCTACACTGGTCTTGCAGAAAAGGCATCTTCATAGGGTTGATGTTGCAAGGATAAGGCTATGGCTATTTTCATCTGTGCATTACCAATGTCAACAGCAGAACAGA